>NC_052155.1:25835821-26156972 GCF_902713615.1 Scyliorhinus canicula
TATTAATGAGGCGATACCGGGCGATCCCCAGGCACAAAAGAAACAAGTTAACACTAATCGATACATTCAATGGAAGGCCAGACTTTTCGGCGCCAAAGAAGCTCAAAACAATAAGTCCCAAGAACCGCCCCAGTGATCGAGATACTGCCCCGTTATTGGGGAATTCAAATCAATCGATTGGGAAGAGTCCCAATCGATTACGAGAGTATAGAGGGTCCGCCCAGGTGGGCGCAAGACCCTGAGAGGAGTATAAGACAGAGAGCGCGACCCCAGCTCTCTCTCTCTGCCAGCCTCTCCTTGACCAACCAGCCCTCCCAGCAGAACACCGTTGCAGCAGAAGAACCTTGAGGAGGAGAGGTCTGGACAGAAGCCGCCAACAAGTAAGTCACAACGCCCACTAGGAGATAGACACTCCTGACCCCTTATAGTCCATAACTACTGGAAGCCTGCAGACCCAGGACAAAGCTAGAAGCCGTTTGTTCCCTGATCCGGCAGTCCCCTTATCCAGATAAGTATTTGGTCTATTAGAGGTAGAATTAGCCTAGTCTTATAGTTTATATGCATGATTAGTAGATTACTGTAATATAATAAACGTGTCTTGTTTGAACTTACTAATTGGTGTATGGTTTTATTGCTTTGAACTTGACCTTGAAACTTGTGGCGGTATCTTAATGATACCTGGCGACTCCAAAGCTAACGAACAAAACAGAGCCAAATTAAGTGTTAAGCACACTCACCCAGAACGAGCAACACATCTGCCAAATTTTTACCCTCTCACT
This sequence comes from Scyliorhinus canicula, assembly GCF_902713615.1. Taxonomy (NCBI): domain Eukaryota; kingdom Metazoa; phylum Chordata; class Chondrichthyes; order Carcharhiniformes; family Scyliorhinidae; genus Scyliorhinus; species Scyliorhinus canicula. The sequence continues at coordinate 25,836,601 of NC_052155.1, forward strand.
TGACCTATCTACCTCAGTTTGAAGACTCTCCAACCCCTCGTGACAACTTTCTTTCCAAGCTATCTCGATGCCATCAGCACAGTCGTCTCTTCATTGATTTAGATTGTAAATAGTTAATGCCCCAACTCTGGTGTTGGTGATACTCCACAGGTTGCATCTCACCAACCTGAAAAAAGTCCATTTATCCCTATGCTCTGCTTCATGTTAGCTCACCAATCCTTTATTCATGCTAATATGTTACCCCTGCACCATGTTCTCTTATCTTGTGCAGTAATCTTTGATGTTTTTCAACATAATGAAATATTATTAAATGGAAATTATTTCTTTACAAAATTAAAAGCCAATTGTTACAAATAGATCAGATCAATGTTGCTGCAGATACTTCAAATTCATCAGCAGCTCACATCTGGAGTGAAAGGATGACATGAAAGTCGCCATAGTCCCAGAGGACCATAGGCTGCTTTCCCCTTTGGGGGGGGGGGGGGGGGGAAGCTGACTGGTGGTGATTTAACCTGAGGATCACAACACCTCAGGCGGGGGTCAAGGTTGAGAAGGGCCTTCATGAATACCCTCAGTCGGTACTGGAATTAATACCACGCTGTTGGCGTCACTTTGCATTACAAGCCTGCCGTCCAGCCAGCTAATGTCTCAACAAGTGTTCAATCCAGTTCCCAAGCAAGTTTTCACTTCAAAATCAACAATATCTTTATTAAATGTTAGCTATTTAATTGCCCATCTTTGAAAGGAAGTATCAGCATTTTTAATAGCAAAAGCACCCAATTTGTTTTCCCAATTAAGGGGCAATTTAGCTTGGCCAATCCACCTACTCTGCACATCTTTGGGCTGTGGGGGTGAAACTCACATAGACATGGGGAGAATGTGTAAATTCCACAAGGGCAGTGACCCATGATCGAACCCGGTCCTTGGCGTCGTGAGGAAGCAGTGCTTACCACTGCACTACCGTGCCACCCCTTTCAATAGCAAAGGCCTGATAAAAGGTTGACACATTCTTACCAAATTCTAGGTTCATTTTTTAATTAAATTCAGGATTGGTGGCATGTCACAGTTTGCTCAAGGGGCCATGTTGTTGTGGCAACATGCACTTTTTACATGCGTGTCTGCACCCATGAAATTCAAGATGTAAAACATCATCATTCACAGCACTGGTTTAGAATATCAGACCCATGCAACGGGAGGTGATTAATATCCAAGCAATAGGAATAACATCAGAGATTCAAAAATATCTTTTCATAATCAAATTGATTGACCTTTAAATAGTGCGTGCAGAACGTGATTGTGTAGTTAAAATACATGCGGTTAATTGTCTCCAGGTATGCAACTTTAGAACTTTAGAATGATATCATTGTCAAAGTGTTTCTAATTCCATAACTACAATTGCTAACAACATTTCCCCATTGCATTTATAAAGGAAAGGTTTGAGCACTCCTGCAAACCGTGATACAAGATGAAGACTGTTTTAGCACTTCTGTTTATGATTTACTTCTTTGCTCCTCCAGGTAAAACTTTATTTTTTTTTACAAGTTCAGACTTAAGTTTGACATCGTACCTCTCATGATTCAAAAATATAGCAATTAACATTTTGGTGCTTTACAAATATATTTTGAGAACATAGAGCACGTGGGTGGATATGAACGACAATTGAACAAGTTTTCTCTGCAGTTGGGAACCGCGAACGATGGGGCGGCACAGTGGTTAGCATTGTTTCTTCACAGCGCCAGGGACCCGGGTCCGATTCCTGGCTTGGGTCACTGCCTGTGCGGAGTCTGCACGTTCTCTCCCTGTCTGCGTGGGTTTCCTCCGGTTCCTCCAGTTTCCTTCCATAAGCCCCAAAAGATGTGCTTGTTAGGTGAATTGGACATTCTGAATTCTCCCTCAGTGTACCCGAACAGGCACCGGAATGTGGTGATTAGGGGATTTTCACAGTAACTTCATTGCAGTGTTAATGTGAGCCTACTTGTGACAATAATAAAGACCATTATTAGGATGGGACAAAAAGAGAAAATGCTGGAAAAGCTCAGCAGGCCTGGCAGCGTCTGTGGAGACAGAAAATGGAGTTAGTGTTTGGAGTCTGTATGACTCTAATGTAGTTCTGACCGAGTGAGTCTGTAAAAGACGGGTGACCACCTCCTGGTGCTCTTTTCCATCTGTGTGGTCATTCTTAAACTCAATGGGGAAGCCCTCACCTCCTTCGCTTATTGTGTAAATGACTAATCCTTAACATTAGTTTGGATGAACTCAGTCTAGCTGAGTATCACTTTCTCAGTGATTTGGGGCATAAGGTGATGTATTGAATGGGGGAAGATTTTTGTGCTGTTGTGAAGAATCGTCCGGTCACATTGAGGAAAATCGTGCAGGGAACACTGCATGCCCTCAATTTTCAATTTTCTCCATCCTTTGCATCCAGGTTCATCAGCCCCCTTCCACTTTGCTCCTGCTGCCTCTGCACCTCTTTTTACCCACACTCCACCTTTACGATATTGATTAAAAACTACCACTCTGACTTTTGGTCATCTGACTTAATATCTTCTGTGCCTCGGTGCCCTATTCCATAGAATCATAGAATTTACTGTGCAGAAGGAGGATATTCTGCCCATCGAATCTGCACCGCTCATTGGAAAGAGTACCCCACTTAAACCAATGCCTCCATCCTATCCCCGTAATTCCACCCAACCTTTTGGACACAAAGGGGCAATTTAGCATGGCCAATCCACCTAACCTGCACATCTTTGGACTGTGGGAGGAAACCGGAGCACCCAGAGGAAACCCACGCAGACACGAGGAGAACATGCAGACTCCACTGTGACCCAAGCCAGGAATCGAACCTGGGATCCTGGAGCTGTGAAGCAACTGTGCTAACCACTGTGCTACCGTGCTGCCCCTACTTTCATCTTACTAAGTTCTAGTGAAGTGCCTTGGAATGCTTTATTACTTTAAAGATGCTATATAAATATAAGTTGTTTTCGTCAATGGAGATTATTGGTAGGAGCGTGATGAGGCTGTGGTGAATTAGGCAGTAGCCGAGGTTAGTCGTAAAGTTGCTAAGTTATGGCAGTTGAAGATGCATTAACTGACCGCAACCATTTGTTGAAGGTCATTTAATTTCTTGTGGCACTGCATCCAAGTCACTGACGCTTTGCACCTGGCATTGACCTTCAAGGACATCTATTCCCACTGCATTTTGAGCAAGTGCCTGGAGGACCTATATTCCCCACTGCTGATCTGCAACATCTTTTCTGCATGGCTACCAACACCTGCTTCAACAAGTACAGGCCAACTTTATCTGAGACCGCAAAGTTACAATTATGGGTCATCTGCTGATACATGCAGCAAATGAACATCGTGGTCAGCCCTGGCTGCAGGCAGCAATCATGCAGATCTGCAGGCAACAGAAAGTTGCTGCAGTATATTGAATGGACGTGAATCAAACATGCACTGTGGTCACGCACTCATTTCCCAGGGCAATCCAGTTTACCCTTATCCCCCACGTATTTTCCAGATTATTCTATTTCTTTCAGGCATTCTGGCAACTTTTCTTGTCACAGGAATGCATTGCTTCAGAGTGTGTTGGAGACCGATTCAATTCTGGCTTTTGAAAGAGGATTGATCATTATCTGAGGAGGAAATATTTGCAGGGCTATGCAGAAAAGGCAGGGGGTGGGGAGGTAGCACAAGGTGATTTGCTCTTACACAGAGCCAGCAAAGGGCAGCATGCTGGCACAGTGGTTAGCATTGCTGCCTACGGCGCTGAGGACCCGGGTTCGAATCCCGGCCCTGGGTCACTGTCCGTGTGGAGTCTGCACATTCTCCCCATGTCTGCGTGGGTTTCACCCCCACAACCCAAAGATGTGCAGGATAGGTGGATTGGCCACACTAAATTGCCCCTTAATTGGAAAAAATAATTGGATACTCTAAATTTAAAAAAAAAGAATAAAACACAGAGCCAGCATGGGCACATCTGGCCGAATGGCCTCCTTCTGTGCGGTGACCATTCTATGATTCCCTGTTCCTTTCCTCAGGGTGTTTCCCCCTCCCGCCCCCCTCAATGCCATATGGAATTAATGCATTCCATTTGGAATAGGAAAGCTCAAATTATTATAGTTGGATAAGATATATCTTAGATTTTTATATTAGATATATATTCTTATGCTCACCGGCTGGGAATATAAAACGGGGAAACCTGTTAAATCTTCTTTCACTAGAGATATCGGACTAAAAAGTGTGGCATGATTTAAAGTCCCACTGTCTGGCCTGTGGAAGATTTTGGGATAGAATGCTGGAGTTTTAACTTTGGCTATTTAGCCAAATGGTTGTTGACACCATTTCTCCAGGGTTTCTGTTGACCTTCAAGGCAGGGGATTGGGAAAATGTACTTCACAGAATCCCTACAGTGCAGAAGGGGGCCATTCGGTCCATTGAGTCTGCACCGACCCTCTGAAAGAGTACTCCATCCAAACCCACTGCCCCGTCCTATACCTATAACCCTTTAACCTAACCTATACATCCCTGGACACTCAGGGACAATTTAGCATGGCCAATCCACCTAACCTGCACATCTTTGGATTGTGGGAGGAAAACGGAGCACCCGGAGGAAACCCCCCTAGACATGGGAAGAAAGTGCAAACTGCCAACTACTGTGCCACCATGCCGCCTCTTGGAAATCCCATGTGCTTCTTCCTAGGTTAAATTTGAAGGTGACATAAATGACTTTATTAACTAACAAAAAATCAATGGGCTAGATTCACCGTTTTTGAGACTAAATGTTGACGCCAGCGGAGGAACTGTGGCGTTTTACAACAAAGGAATCAGTGCCGACCCTTCACTGATCCTGTGCCTGTTGAGTAAAACTTCCGGCTCCCACGATATGAAGGATGGAGAATGGCTGGGTCTGTGGCCGCGCATGCGCACGACGACAACCTGCAGCGGTCGCGCCGTAAAGCATGGCACCGGCCGTGCGCGGACCCAACCTGCCAGATAGTGACCCCCTGTCCATCCCTCACCAGTCCGCCCCCCCCCCCCCCCCCCCCCCCCAGCCCTCACGGAAGCTCGCCCCGACCAGCAGCATGGCTCCCATCCGACTGTGATGTTGCTGGGCACAGTCCGCAGCTGCCACGCCGGGTTCCCGACTGCTGAGACCACACGTCAACCACGCAGTCGGGAACTCGGCCCATCGGGGGCAGGCCTTCAGGTGATGCGCCAATGGCATTCCAACGGCGTGCCCGCACGATGTGGTGACGCCATTTTGGCGGGGGCGGAGGATACAAAACCAGCGTCAAACCTGCACCACCGCCGATTTGGGCATCAAAAGGGATTCTCCGTCCGATCGCCGATTACAAAATCGGTGTCAGGGATCGGAGAATCCCGCCCAATGTATTTTTCAATAGCTGTACGTTAATGACCTAAGGTGATTAAGCATCCCAATGTTATGTGCATATGTACAATTAAATACCCATTAATGAAACATTTTTGTGTTTAAGGCTATGTCATAAGACACGATTTGATCATGTTTGGTTTATTCCATACCAAGAAATTACCCAAGGCAATTTTGTAAATTTCTCACAATTTTATATTCATATTGAGGTCCATTGTTAAAATCTTAAATATTCAATGTTTCATGTTACTTCAGTAAATAAACAGATTAGGAGAGCTGGATAATGTATAACTCTGGGAACTGGCCTTAAATTCCACCCAGTCTAAGTGGGCGAAAAGTTCACTTCCAGCTATAAGAGTCCTGCTTGAAATAAATTTGGGCAGTATCAGTTTATCTTTATATTTATGCGTCCACAGGATGTGGGCATCACTGAATAGGCTGGCATTTGTTGCCCATCCTTAACTGCCCTTGAGAAGCTGGTGCGGAGCTACGTTTTTGAACCGCTCAGTCCCTATGGTGTAGGTACATCCACACTCCCTGTACATAAGAACATAAGAACATAAGAACTAGGAGCAGGAGTAGGCCATCTGGCCCCTCGAGCCTGCTCCACCATTCAATTAGATCATGGCTGATCTTTTGTGGACTCAGCTCCACTTTCCGGCCCAAACATCATAACCCTTAATCCCTTTATTCTTCAAAAAACTATCTATCTTTACCTTAAAAACATGTAATGAAGGAGCCTCAATTGCTTCACTGGGCAAGGGATTCCATAGATTCACAACCCTTTGGGTGAAGAAGTTCCTCCTAAACTCAGTCCTAAATCTACTTCCCCTTATTTTGAGGCTATGACCCCTAGTTCTGCTGTCACCCGCCAGTGGAAACAACCTGCCCGCATCTATCCTATCTATTCCCTTCATAATTTTAAATGTTTCTATAAGATCCCCCCTCATCCTTCTAAATTCCAACGAGTACAGTCCCAGTCTACTCAACCTCTCCTCATAATCCAACCCCTTCAGCTCTGGGATTAACCTAGTGAATCTCCTCTGCACACCCTCCAGCGCCAGTACGTCCTTTCTCAAGTAAGGAGACCAAAACTGAACACAATACTCCAGGTGTGGCCGCACTAACACCTTATACAATTGCAACATAACCTCCCTAGTCTTAAACTCCATCCCTCTAGCAATGAAGGACAAAATTCCATTTGCCTTCTTAATCACCTGTTGCACTTGTAAACCAACCTTCTGTGACTCATGCACTAGCACACTCAAGTCTCTCTGAACAGCGGCATGCTTTAATATTTTATCGTTTAAATAATAATCCCGTTTGCTGTTATTCCTACCAAAATGGATAACCTCACATTTGTCAACATTGTATTCCATCTGCCATACCCTAGCCCATTCACTTAACCTATCCACATCCCTCTGCAGACTTCCAGTATCCTCTGCACTTTTCGCTTTACCACTCATCTTAGTGTCATCTGCAAACTTGGACACATTGCCCTTGGTCCCCAACTCCAAATCATCTATGTAAATTGTGAACAATTGTGGGCCCAACACGGATCCCTGAGGGACACCACTAGCTACTGATTGCCAACCAGAGAAACACCCATTTATCCCAACTCTTTGCTTTCTATTAATTAACCAATCCTCTATCCATGCTACTACTTTACCCTTAATGCCATGCATCTTTATCTTATGCAGCAACCTTTGTGTGGCACCTTGTCAAAGGCTTTCTGGAAATCCAGATATACCACATCCATCGGCTCCCCGTTATCTACTGCACTGGTAATGTCCTCAAAAAATTCCACTAAATTAGTTAGGCATGACCTGCCCTTTACGAACCCATGCTGCGTCTGCCCAATGGGACAATTTCTATCCAGATGCCTCGCAATTTCTTCCTTGATGATAGATTCCAGCATCTTCCCTACTACCGAAGTTAAGCTCACTGGCCTATAATTTCCTGCTTTCTGCCTACCTCCTTTTTTAAACAGTGGCGTCACGTTTGCTAATTTCCAATCCACCGGGACCACCCCAGAGTCTAGTGAATTTCGGTAAATTATCACTAGTGCATCTGCAATTTCCCTAGCCATCTCTTTTAGCACTCTGGGATGCATTCCATCAGGGCCAGGAGACTTGTCTACCTTTAGCCCCATTAGCTTGCCCATCACTCCCTCCTTAGTGATAACAATCCTCTCAAGGTCCTCACCTGTCATAGCCTCATTTCTATCAGTCGCTGGCATGTTATTTGTGTCTTCCACTGTGAAGACCGACCCAAAAAACCTGTTCCGATCCTCAGCCATTTCCTCATTTCCCATTATTAAAACTCCCTTCTCATCCTCCAAAGGACCAATATTTACCTTAGCCACTCTTTTTTGTCTTATATATTTGTAAAAACTTTTACTGTCTGTTTTTATATTCTGAGCAAGTTTACTCTCATACTCTATCTTACTCTTCTTTATAGCTTTTTAGTAGCTTTCTGTTGCCCCCTAAAGATTTCCCAGTCCTCTAATCTCCCAGCAATCTTTGCCACTTTATATGCTTTTTCCTTCAATTTGATACTCTCCCTTATTTCCTTAGATATCCACGGTCAATTTTCCCTCTTTCTTCCGTCCTTCCTTTTTGTTGGTATAAACCTTTGCTGAGCACTGTGAAAAATCGCTTGGAAGGTTCTCCACTGTTCCTCAACTGTTCCACCATAAAGTCTTAGCTCCCAGTCTACCTTAGCTAGTTCTTCTCTCATCCCCTTGTAATCTCCTTTGTTTAAACACAAAACACTAGTATTTGATTTTACTTTCTCACCCTCCATCTGTATTTTAAATTCCACCATATTGTGATCGCTCCTTCCGAGAGGATCCCTAACTATGAGATCATGAATCAATCCTGTCTCATTACACAGGACAAGATCTAGGACCGCTTGTTCCCTCGTAGGTTCCATTACATACTGTTCTAGGAAACTATCGCGGATACATTCTATAAACTCCTCCTCAAGGTTGCCTTGACCGACCTGGTTAAACCAGTCGACATGTAGATTAAAATCCCCCATGATAACTGCTGTACCATTTCTACATGCATCAGTTATTTCTTTGTTTATTGCCTGCCCCACCATATCGTTACTATTTGGTGGCCGATAGACTACTCCTATCAGTGACTTTTTCGCCTTACTATTCCTGATTTCCACCCAAATGGATTCAACCTTATCCTCCATAGCACCGATGTCAACCCTTACCATTGCCCGGATGTCATCCTTAAATAACAGAGCAACACCACCTCCCTTACCATCCACTTTGTCCTTCCGAATAGTTTGATACCCTCGGATATTTAACTCCCAGTCGTGACCATCCTTTAACCATGTTTCAGTAATGGCCACTAAATCATAGTCATTTACGATGATTTGTGCCATCAACTCATTTACTTTATTCCGAATACTACGAGCATTCAGGTAAAGTACACTTATGTTGGTTTTTTTACCTCTGTTTTGAATCTTAACATCTCCAGTTTTATTCTTTTTGTTATTACTGGGCCTATTCACTGAGCTCCCCTCAGTCACTGTACCTTGTACTATCGCCCTTTTAGATTTTTGACTATGTCTTCTCTGCCTTGCACCTTTCCCCTTACTTCCTTTTGCTTCTGTCCCTGTTTTACTACCTTCCAACTTCCTGCATCGGTTCCCATCCCCCTGCCACATTAGTTTAAACCCTCCCCAACAGCTCTAGAAAACACCCCCCCTAGGACATCGGTTCCAGTCCTGCCCAGGTGCAGACCGTCCGGTTTGTACTGGTCCCACCTCCCCCAGAACCGGTCCCAATGCCCCAGGAATTTGAATCCCTCCCTCTTGCACCATCTCTCGAGCCACGCATTCATCCTATCTATCCTGACATTCCTACTCTGACTAGCTTGTGGCACTGGTAGCAATCCTGAGATTACTACCTTTGAGGTCCTACTTTTTAGTTTAACTCCTAACTCCCTGAATTCCGCTTGTAGGACCTCATCCCGTTTTTTACCTATATCGTTGGTGCCTATGTGCACTACGAAAGCTGGCTGTTCACCCTCCCCCCTCCCTTAACGAAGGAAGGGAGTTCCAGGATTTTGGCCAAGTGACAGTGAATTCAGAATGTCCAATTCACCTAACAGCATGTTTTTCACGACTTGTGGAGGAAACCGGAGCACCCGGAGGAAACTCACACAGGGAGAAGGTGCAGACTCCGTACAGCCAGTTAGCATAGTGGGACATGGAGTGCTTTTGAGGTAGGGGTCGAGACACATTGCTTGTGTAAAGAAGTGTTCCATTCTCTAATATAATAGGGTTAGAAATAAAATAGGTTTTGAGTAAGAAATAGGTGGGACAAAGACAAAAGGTAGGTTTGTGATCGGGAAACAGGAGAGATTGAATGAAAGAAGCTATGACATCTGCAGCTTGTGCATTCAAAAGAGATTATTCTCTCTCTCAATGTGGCCATATGCTGACATACCAGTTTCTTCCAGTCACCTAAGAGATTTTCCATTGTTGGTTTCATATTTTGTCCAGACCCTCATATAGAAAACCAAAGCAGCCTGGTTCTTGAGTGCTTGTTTTAAAAATGCATCAAAGGTATTTTTACTTAAACTCTTTAACAAGTTGTTTCGAACTGAAAGTATTATGGAGCACAGTGGTGGCACAGTGATTATCAGCACTGCTGCCTCACCGCGCCAGGGACCCGAGTTCATTTCTGGCCTTGGGTGACTGTCTGTGTGGAGTCTGCACGTTCTCCCCGGGCGTGATTCTCCGAACCCGGGAGAAATCGTGAGGCTGGCGTCAAAAACGGGCGGGTTTGACTCCAGCCTCCGCCCCCCCTACCAGGAACCGATTCTGGTCCCCGGTCGGGGCTAGCATCCCGCGGCCGTGAACTCCGGCATCGCGGGCTTAACGAATTTCGTTAAGCCCGCTTGCCAGAGTTTGCGACGGCTGACGCGTCACATGATGTCAGCCGCGCATGCGCGGATTGGAAGGCTCCAACCCGCGACTGCGCGGATGACGTCATCACGCATTTGCGTGAAACCCGCACATGCGCGGGCCGGTATGCCCCTCAGCCGCCCCACGAATGGATACAGCGGGGCGGCGGAAGGATAAAGAGTGCGCGGGGTAAGTACCCGCTGCCCGCGATCGGTGGGCACCGATCGCGGGCCCATGGCACCCTTGGCACGGCCGTGGTACTGCCGTGCCAATCGGTGCCATGGTTCCCCAGATCGCGACTTTACGGCCGTTTTTACGAACAGTCAGACCAGGTGTGTTTGACGTTCATAAAAACGGTCGTAAAGGGCTTGGAATTCGGCCCATCGGCCAGCTGAGAATCGCTGCTCGCCGTAAAAAAAACGGTGGGCAGCGATTCGTGTCGGGAGGCGGGCGTGGGGGGGGGGGGGGGGGGGGGGGGGGGGGGGAGAATAGCGGGAGGGCGTCAGACCACCGTGGCCGTAAAAATTTACGACGCCCGCTATTCTCCGCACTGTCGTGAGTGCGGAGAATCGCCCCCCTTTGCGTGGGTTTCCTCTGGGTGCTCCGGTTTCCTCCCACAGTCCAAAGATGTGCAGGTTAGGTGGATTAGCCATAATAAAGTGCCTCTTAGGGTCCAAAGATGTGTAGGTTAGGTGGCGTTTCCGGGTTATGGGGTTAGGGTGGGGGAGTGGATCTAAGTCGGGTGCTCTTTCAGAGGGTCGCTGCAGACACGATGGGCCGAATGGCTTCCTTCTGCATGTAGAGATTCTACGATCAGTGTGTGACACTTAATCTGAAAAGTTCTGAAACTGCAGGGCAGCGCCAGGCAGAAGCCAGGTGTCACCATTATTGTTACAGGGAAAATCAGAGGAATATTGGCAGCCCTCGCAAAACCCTTGGCAGCCAACAACAGCAGGCTTGGCAGGGCCCCAATAATAGACTGATTGCTCTGTGTTCTGAGACAATGGGGGTCTGAAAAACTTTTCTTAACTCCTCACAACCTTGGGGAAGGAATCAGAGAAAGTAAAATATTGGGAGTAAATAAATAAATGTGTAATCCCACTGGGTTCTAATTGGGAGGACAAGACAGGCAATGTAAGTTTAAAAATGGACACGATAGTTGATTTCAAACTTCATTTTAAAATAAGCATTCCCTTCAAGAATGCTAGTTCTCAATGGTGCCCCCAAATTGAATTTTCAATGCCAACAAGAAAATGCATTTATTTATTTATACGTTTTTTAAAATTTAAAGTATCCAATTTTTTTTTCCAATTAAGGGACAATTTAACGTGGCCAATCCACCTACCCTGGACATCTTTGGGTTGTGGGGATGAGTCCCACGCAGACATAGGGGGAATGTGCAAACTCCATACGGACAGTGACCCAGGGCCAGGATTGAACCCGGGTCTTTGGCGCCATGAGGCGACTGTGCTAACCACTGCACCATCGTGCATTTATAATGTGACTTAAAATTAATTCATAGAGGCCTGTCCACCATCTACAAGCCACAAGTCAGGAGTGTGATGAGTACTCTCCACTTGCCTGGATGACCATAGCTCCAATCATATCCTCCAACAGAAGCAACCCACTTGATTGATCTCCTATCCGCTACCTTAAACATTCACTCCCTCCACCACTGAAGAACAGTGGCAGCCGTGTGTACCACCTACAAGATACACTGCAGCAACTCACCGAGGCTCCTTCGACAGCACTTTCCAAACCCGCAATCACTAACACCAATGGACTGTAGTAGTTCAAGGAGGTGACTCACCACCATTGTCTCAAGAGCAAGTAGGGATGGTCAACATCGTGCTGGTGTAGCCGGCAAAGCAACTTCCCCATAAAAAAAGGACTCACTTGTGGGCCTGGTACTGAGTTTGGTGAAATTCGCAGACACATAAAACCACTCCAGAGTCACAGGGAGTGACTGACAGACAGAACCACTCCCTGGTGGTGGAGGGACTGACGGACTGAGCCTGAATAACAGGAACAGACTAAGAGATGGTGGTTTGGCCTTTATCGCTAAATCACAATTTTGCCTTCTCATCGTTTCAAAATCTATTCTTTCGTGGCATGTGGGCATCGTTGGGAGGGCCAGAGTTTTCTGCCCATCCCTAGCTGCCCTTGAACTGAGTGGAATGATAGGCCATTTCAGAGGTCAGTTCAGATTCAACCACATTTCTGTGGGTCTGGAGTCACATGTAGGCCAGACCAGGTGAGGATGGCAGATTTCCTTCCCTAAGTGACATTAGTGAACCAGATGTTGTGTTAATGACAATCAAGGATATTTTCATGGTCACCTGGCACATATTCTCCTCCCGCAATCTCCACATTTTGTTCCACCGCTCATACTTATCCTTTTAAAACATTTGATAGCATACCTGGTGCGCAACATCCATCACTAAATCCAGCTGAACCACCTCATGGATTATTGTGCCTCACTATCTTGTCAAAATGATCCCCTACTCCTGAAGCATTCATTATTAAGAACAAAGATGACCTTTGGCTTCTTTTCTCCACTATCAACCACCTCCTTCCGCACAAAATCTGATGTAAGGTCACCAAACTGAAACATTGGGTGGAATTTAATGACCTCCCCGAGGTGAATTTGGAGGCGGGGGGGGGGGGGGGGGGGTATTTAATCAGGCTAAAGGGTATGGGGTGGAGGCCTCTGCCCGATTAAGTACTCAACCAGTGGTGGACAGAGGAACAGAAGAAACGAAACCCCGTTGGGTTTGTTTGCGGACTCTATGGGGAGGCCAGCCACTGGCCACTTCAGTGCTTGATTGGGACTTAATACAGTGGGCAAAGAAGGCAATGCAGGTCTCTCATGACCTGGATTAAATCCCTCCCATTAATTCTGCTTTTCCCTCTCCAAGATGCTGCCATTCCTCCTGTGTATTTCCAGCATTTCATGTTTCTAGTTTAAGTGGAACTTTTCTTATCAATCCCACACCTGTGACAGAGAACGTTCTCCTCTCTGCAAATTGTTTTGTGTTATCGCGCTCAAAGCACTTCAGACGATTAAAAAAGTCATGAAGCCAGCTCAGAAAGAAATAGCAACTTTCCAACAGGCAGGAAATTTGCTTTGTACATGAAGTGTTAAAATTGTTGCTGTGTTTATTCTATTTGCAGTGGTCCCTTTACAATGTTACTCATGCGCCAACGAGGCGAGTAATAAAGTCTGTAATGCGAAGCCACCTGTAAATTGCACGGGCAATGAGGACAGGTGTATGGTATCCAAGGTCACCACAGAGATTTGTAAGTATACGTTTAAAATCTATTCTTTCCAATGCCACCATTGAACCTAATGAGACACCCATCCATGTTGTCGTTTTTTTCTGTGGCTTCAGATTTCTGCATCAAGCAATTACATAGAAAGAAGAGGTTATTCAATCCGGCTAGAATATACAGAGGTGTATAATGGAAATGGGGGGGCTGAATTCGCCACTTCGCAATGCCGGCAGCGAGAATTGCGATCAGGTGGAGAATAACCTGGAATGGAAAAATCGGGTTTTGCACCCGCCACCGATTCTGTCACCATGCTCAGCTCCCTCGTCGGTGGCATTATTGAATTTGCACCCTGCGAAGGCAGGTCCATGCAAAACCATAATTCGCAAGGATTTGAATATCATTAGCGGGTTGGGCACTTCATGCTCTACCCCTCCGTGAAGCTCCACCTCCCTTAGGCAGTGGTCTCGTAGGAGCAAATTGGTGCAAGTATTTACTTTTTAAAAAAATGTATTTTATTACAAACATGTATCAAAGCAGGTTACAGCAAATAAACCCGGGAAACATACTTCCCAACAATCAATTCTACAGTCAGTACAGATTTCCCCCCCTTTATCACCCTACCCCCCTCCCCCCACCACCCACCCCCCAGCGACGAACCTCCTCAAACACGGTCACAAACATCCCCCACCATTTCTAAAACTCCCCTGCTGAGCCCCATGACTCATACTTTATCTTCTCTAACCACAGGAAGTTGTACAGGTCACCCAACCATGTGGCTACCCCCAGTGGCGATGTCGACCGCCACTCCAGCAAAATTCGATGCTGTGCAATCAGAGAGGCGAAGGCCACGACATCGGCCTTCCTCCTCTCCATGAGCTCCGGCTTCTCTGAAACCCCACCAAAGGGTCCGGGTCCACCTCCTCCTCCACTATCCTGGCTAAGACCGCGACACTCCCACCCAGAATCTTCCCAATTTTTCACAACCCCAAAACATGTGTGTTTGATTCGCTGGCCCCGCCCACACCTCTCACTCTCATCTGCTACCCCCTGAAAGAACCCACTCATTCTCGCCCGAGTGATATGCACCCTGTGCACCACCTTAAACTGTATCAGGCTCATCCTTGCACAAGTGAAGGTCCCGTTTACCCTTCGCAATGCCTCACTTCATACTCCCCAATTGATCTCCCCTCCCAACTCCGCTTCCCATTGCTCCTTGATCTTCACCACCCGCTCACCTCCCTGCTCCCCAGCCACTTGTATATATCCCCAATTCTTCCCTCCCCTTCCACATCCGGAAGCAGCAGTTGCTCCAGCAGGGTGCATCCCAGAAACCTAGGGAACCACCTCCAGACCTTTCGCACAAAGTCCCTAACCTGCAGATACCTGAACTCACTACCGCTCAGCAGCTCTACCCTCTCCCTTAGCTCCTCCAGACTGCTGAACTCTTCCTCAAAATACAAATCCCTCACCTTGACCTGCCCCACCTCTCTCCACCTCCTGTATACACTATCCATTCCCCGCCCGCCCGGCTCAAACCCATGATTCTCGCACTGCGGCGTTATCACTGACATCCCTTCCATCTTAAAAAGCCTCCTCAGCTGATTCCATATCTTCACCCTGGACTGCACCACTGGGCTCCCTGAATATCTACTTGGAGCCATTGGCAATGCTACCGTCACCATAGCCCTCAAAATAGATACCTTACAAGATTCCTCCTCCATCCTAACCCACTATACCACTTCTCCTTCCCACCACCGCCGCACCTTGTCCATATTTGGCGCCCAATAATAATGGAGCAAGTTCAGCAACGCAAACCCCCCCATGCTGCCTCTGCCTCTGTAGCAGGGTCCTCCCCACCCTCCGCACCTTCCTCACCCATACAAAGTCCGAGATTATTGTGTCCACTTTACAAGAAAGACATTTGGTATAAAGATCGGGAGAGCCTGAAAGATAAACAAGAACCTCAGCAGAATATTCGTTTTCACCTCTTGGACCCTCCCCACCAACGTGTAGTGTATCCCACCTCCTAAGATCCTCCCTGGCCTCCTCCACCAGCTTTGTTAAGTTCCACTTATGGAGCCCCGTCCATTCCCTCGCTACCTGAATTCCAAATATCTAAACCTGTCCCTCGCTTCCAAGTCGAGAGCGATGCATCGGACGTCGCTCTGGCCGCCACCCTCAACCAGGCAGACAGGCAGGTGGCATTCTTTTCCCGCACCCTCCATGCCTCCGAAATTCGGCACTCCTCCATCGAAAAGGAGGCCCAAGCAATTGTAGAAGCTGTGCGACATTGGAGGCATTACCTGGCCGGCAGGAGATTCACTCTCCTCACAGACCAACGGTCGGTTACCTTCATGTTTAACAACACACAGCGGGGTAAGATCAAAAATGATAAAATCTTGAGGTGGAGGGTCGAGCTCTCCACCGACAACTATGAGATTTTGTATCACCCCGGTAAGCTCAACAAGCCCCCTGATGCCCTGTCCCGAGGTACATGTGCCAGCGCACAACTGGACCGACTCCGGACCCTGCACGACACTCTCTGTCACCCAGGTGTCACCCGTTTTTACCACTTAATTAAGGCCCACAATCTGCCCTACTCCATTGAGGAAGTCAGGGCTATCACCAGAGACTGCCAGGTCTGTGCGGAGTGTAAACCGCACTTCTACCGACCAGACCGTGCGCGCCTGGTGAAGGCCTCCCGCCCCTTTGAACACCTCAGCGTGGACTTCAAAGGGCCCCCCCCCCTCCACCGACCGCAACACGTATTTTCTTAGTGTGGTCGACGAATATTCCGATTCCCCTTTGCTGTCCCATGCCCCGATATGACATCTGCCACCATCATCAAAGGCCTCAACACCATCATCGCTCTGTTCAGTTTCCCTGCCAACGTCCACAGCGACCGGGGATCCTCATTTATGAGCGATGAGCTGCGCCAGTACCTGCTCAACAGGGGCATTGCTTCGAGCAGGACGACCAGCTATGGGCAGGTGGAGCGGAAGAATGGGACGGTCTGGAGGGCTGTCCAGCTGGCCCTATGGTCCAGAAATCTCCCAGTCTCCCGCTGGCAGGAGGTCCTCCCCGACGCACTTCACTCCATTCGGTCTCTCCTATGCACTGCGACTAACGAAACCCCCCATGAACATCTCTCTGCCTTCCCCAGGAAGTCCACCTCCTGGGTTTCGCTCCCAACATGGCTGGCAGCTCCAGGACCCGTTCTCCTCCGTAAACACGTGTGACTCCACAAGGCGGACCCGTTGGTTGAGAGGGTACAGCTACTCCACGCAAACCTGCAGTATGCCTACGTAGCGTACCCCGATGGCCACCAAGACACAGTCTCCCTCAGGGACACCCCCGCCCCTCTGCCCCGGCGCCACCCTCCCTTCTCCCGGCGCACTCCACCGCAGCCCCCGCTCCAGGATAATCCGTCCTCCCCTTGCTGCCACCCCGGGATGAAGAGGATTTCAACACACTCCCGGAGTCACCGAAGACCAAGCCGACGCCTGAGTCGCCACCAGCACTGCAGCGCTCTCAACGACAGACCAAGGCGCCCGATCGTCTAAATTTGTAACCTTCTCTGTAATTTTTAAAAGCAATCTGTATGTATATAGTTTTCCACCACCGCCGCTGGACTCATTTTTAACAGGGGGTGAATGTGGTAGTCATTCCGGCCAGTGGTTACACCGCCCGCTAGGCAGGTGATTGCTCTGAACTCTCGCTGGCAGAGTGCTGGCTCATTGCAAGTTCTGAATTATGAAAAGGATAGTGCCCCCAACAGAAACACAAATCGCGCGCTATTCAGTCCCGGCAGGAACACTTTGACTGGGATTCTCCGGTCCGGCATGCCATTCGCTGGCGGCAGGATTCTATACTCCCACTGCCTGTCAATGGGATTTCCCATTGTTGCCAACCCACGCCGCTGGGAACCCCACTGGTGCAAGTGAGCTGCTGGCAGGAAAGGTGAATCACAACGACGGGAGAATTTCTGCCTTAGTCTCCCAAACGGAGATTCCTGGCCAGGGTGTTATCAGAGACAATTCAGTTATTTGAAATGGTTGGGCGCAAGGGAAATGACCCACATCATCCTTCCCGACCACTGTTTTTAAAGGGCCCGATCTCGGGATTCCTGGCGTTGCCAGCCTTTTCCGGCCCCGCCTCACCAGCAAGATGCCATGGGCCACGCCTGCAGATGTTTTCTGCACAGAGAGCTGTGCAATGTGGCGAGAAAAGCCAGCTGTGCAGTTGGTGAGCCAAACGCCCATTTTCCCACCTCATCCTGCACAAGAAACGGAAAATTCCACCCCATGTGTTCACTGCCTGAGATGAATTTCTGGCCCTTTAAGTGTTTTTTCTTTATGCAATGTAGGTAATATTCAAAATACATTAGGAGGATTGATGATTGTCTACAACACTGAGCTAAACTATAAATAATGATTAATAATGTTACATTATACAATAAAACAAACTTGCAAAAAAACATTTAAAAAATATTTGAGAGTCCAAAATTATAATTTTCCAATTAAGGGGCAATTTAGCGTGGCCAATCCACCTACCCTGCACATCTTTGTGTTGTGGGGGGAGAATGTGCAAACTCCACACAGTCACCCGAGGCTGGGATCCAACACGGGCCCTCAGCACTGTGAGGCAGCAGGGCTAACCACTGCACCACCGTGCCCCCCCCCCCCCCCCCCCCCCCCCCCCACCCACAAAAAAAAAAATTATATACTCTTTCCATGTTGTTTTGGCACATACATAATAACCTTGGATGGAAGGTGATGGCCTGGTCCTGTGCCTCTGCTAGTAAAGCCTTATTCAGTTGGCAATAGACAATGAAAGCAGCCAGTGATTTATTGCAGCAAGTCTGGCCAACTCTTGTGGCACAGCACCCAAAGTGTTCCTGTTATTCTCCCAATAAAATTGGCTACTTTTTGTGAGAATCGTATGTGGAACTCCTCTCTGCAAACACACAAGAGCAGTCAGATAATGTTCAACAATGTTTAAAGTATAAGCATGACTGATACTTGAAAACTAACAACTAAATTATTTTTCCTCCCCGTCATTCTAGTTGGACAACAAATAACTACTTTGAAAAAAGGGTGCATTAAAAGTGCAGAGTGTACTGGAACCATCAGTATCCTTTTCATCAGTACAGGGACTGAATGCTGCAAGACCAACTTATGCAATATAAGTGGCTCGGCTGGCGTCGGTGAAAGCAAATTGTTGCTGATAGCAAGCTTCCTCTACGTAACCTTCAAGTTTTTTAACATGTAGGATGCAGCACATGCCTGAGAAATTTACACATTGAGACTAATGACTTACTGATTTCACTTACAGCTAAGGCTCAATATCAAAATTGATTTTTGCTCAAGTTTCATGCGCTGACTTATTACAATGATCCCATATTGACCACAATGTCACCACCTACCTAAACCAAGATTAATAAGTTAAGTTAAAGGAGCCTAGGTAGAGCAGCACGGTGGCACAGTGGTTAGCACAGCTGCCTCACGGCGCTGAGGTCCCAGGTTCGATCCCGGCTCTGGCTCACTGTCCGTGTGGAGTTTGCACATTCTCCCCGTGTTTGCGTGGGTTTCGCCCCCACAACCCAAAAGATGTGCAGGGTAGGTGGATTGGCCACGCTAAATTGCCCCTTAATTGGAAAATGGAATTGGGTACTCTAAATATATTTTTAAAAAGGAGCCTAGGTATAAACTGTACACTTACTGACCTCATCATCAATATTGCTCATGAGCACGGCATGTATAGTTTAATTTGTAACTGTTGGATAAGTGTTAAAAGTGAATGATGTTGTGGCACGATTAAAATAAAGGACTTAAAATTTTCCCTAAAATGGTACAGAGATAAATTCGGTATTGGCATTTGCTGGCACAAATATTTATCCTCATGTTATTGGAGTGACATGGTTGTGTTCAATTGTAATGTAAAAAAAAAAGTAAATTGCTATAACACATTATGAATTTTTGTGATTCTTTACTGGAACTGCAATTAGAAACATGTAATCGTACTGTTTGTAAAGGATCTATTTGGTTAATTTTACTAGAATTATCAACATAATTTACTATGGTTATAATGCAAGATAGAGGATCATGGCTAATGAAGATGATGTAACGGCCTTGCCCTTCCTTATTCTACAATTTTCTCCAACCTTACAACCCTTTGCGATCTCTGCATTGCTCCATTTTGCAATTCTAGTCACTCCACTATTAAAAGGCTTTGCCTTCCGCTGCCTGGGCCTTAAACTCTGTCAGCCACTCCCTAAATCTCTCCACTTCTCTACCTGTTTCCCTTCTTAAGACATTCCTTGAAGTCCAACTAACGAGCTTTGTTCATTTGTCCCAGCATCTCTTCATGTGCCTCAGTGTCAAATTTTGTTTGATAAGACAACTTAGGATATTGGTTTGTTCTGCCAATAATTAATAAATGCATTACAATAGCTTTGAGTGGTTTTATTCATTGTGTGGAAATGCCGGCGTTGGACTGGGGTGGGCACAGTAAGAAGTCTTACAACACCAGGTTAAAGTCCAACAGGTTGGTTTGGAATCACTAGGTTTCAGAGTGCAGCTCCTTCATCACTGTTGTAACCTGCCTGCTTACCATTGGCTGGGGACTAATGACAATCCCACAATCCTTTGGGAGTATGAGCTTCCCCAATGAGGGGGGCGGAAAAATCATTAGCAGACTCCCTGCATAAATAGAGCTGGCCAGTTTATTTCTTTGTTTCCTGAAAACTTGTGCTGGATTCTTTGTGGCCCTCACAAAAAACACTCACCTGATGAAGAAGCTGCGCTCCGAAAGCTAGTGATTCCAAACAAACCTGTTGGAGTTTAACCTAGTGTTGTAAGACTTTTTACTTTATTCATTGTAGTACCAAATGTATTGTTAAGATCCTGGACAAGACCCAACAATTTGCAATAAGGAGAGGCTGTTTCACCACAGGAGTGATAACACTGACCTACCTTTTATGTTTTTTTTTGTTTTTGTCTTAATTTGAAAGTAGCCAATTATTTTCTTTCCCCAATTAAGGGGCAATTAAGTGTGGCCAATTCATCTACCCTGCACATATTTTGGGTCATTGGGGTGAGACCCACACAAACACAGGGAGAATGTGCAAACTCCACACGGACAATGACCGGGGGCTGTGAGGCAGCAGTACTAACCACTGTGCCACCGTGCCGCCCTGATCAATCTTTTTTGTTAAAACAAGCTTTAATTTTAACACAGAATTGATCGCATTAGCAACGAAGTAACAGCTTTGCAGTTAACAGTCCAAACAGTTCTTCAGTGAAAGGGGATAAACTTTAATTTACTACCTGCACCTGCCACTATATATTCCAATTAATTAGAGTTTCAAAGACCACTTATAAATAAAGTTAGCAATCAGATTTACTTGCTTTCTTGATGTAGTATCGTTGGAAAGAACCTTTCCAGAGCCAGCTTGAAGAACTGTCTTGTCAGGCATTTCTGATGGACTTACAATCCCGTGGCAAGCTGCAAACCTACACACAGACTTGGCTCCATCCATTAATTATATCATAAGGCATTCTTCTATTGCTTAAGATGACCCATGGCCTGTTTAGCTAGGACTAACACAATCCCTCAAAAATTATCTACACCAAAGGATGCACCAAAATCAAAACCTGCTCCTGGGCCTGGCAAAACACGCCATTAACAGGTCCAGGCAGCGAGCGACCAAGCAGATCATCTAGCCGGACTGCCTGCCCCTCTTCCACGGCTTTATTCAGGCCGGGTGTCCCTGGAAAAGGAGCAAGCAGTGTCAACAAACACTCTTGAGGCCTTTTGTGCCCGGTGGACGCCTCGGGTGTTGGATTGCTTTATCGACAATTCTTTTCCATTATGATTTGATGTTGATAAATTTCCATTGGTCTTTGTTATTTTTGGGCAGGGCCCCGACCAGAAGTGGTCCTTTTTAATTTGTTCCTGGGTTAATTTCTATTATTCTATTACATTGATTGGACTAAAATAAATACTTCAAAATCAAAACAATATTCCATAGCCATCTCTTTGTTAACAAATAAATGGTTAAAATCAATGGTTACCTCACATTTGTAGGAGTTTGCTTAATTGTGCAGATGGAATCATAGAGTCATAGAATTTACAGTGCAGAAGGCCATTTAGCCCTTCGAGTCTCCACGGCCCTTGGAAAGAGCACCCTACTTAGCTGCTGCATTTCCTAGAAGAATGATTACACTTCAAAAAGTACTTAATTAGCTATAAAGTTCTTCAGAAGTCCAGAGACTGCGAAAGGTGCTATATAAATACAAGTTTCTCTTTATATTACCAGTTGGATCCAGCTGCTTGATCCTTGCAATAGTTGCTAGATTTCATTGAATTCAAATTGTTACCAAAAGATCAGGAATGGAATCTCATCTCATTTGCATATTATAATTAGGACTTGACCCCCACACACCCCACCTTCACCATAGCACGTTGTCACCATTAACAAGCCTGCTTCCATTTTCACTGCTTCGACTTCCACAACTCTCGTCCACCTGTTGGTTTCTTGCTACGTCACAGCGGGATCTGAATCTCGGCAACGGGAACAGGCTGGTTAGATCGGAACCGATCGGCACCCAGCGCTGTGTGTGGGGGTGGGTGGAATGGTGTTGCTATGGCAGGAGACAGACATGGGATAGCTGCTGGTGGTGGGTGGGGTGCGCTGGTGGGGGCCAGGTTGTGCTGGGGGAGGGGTAGGTGGTGCGGTGCCAAATGCAGGGTCGTTGGGGGGGGGTTTGGCCGTGGGTGGCAGGCGGAACCGGTGCCAGAGGGCCAATGCCAACTCACGAGTGCGGCCCAGTGGATGTCGTTTAGCTTCTTACTGCACTGGGTGGCAGTCCCCGCGCTGACGGCCGATGCCACTGCCTCCCAGGCAGCGTGGCTGCCCTGTGGCTGACCCTCCGACCCCTTCGGGGGAACAGGAT
Source organism: Scyliorhinus canicula (assembly GCF_902713615.1). Classification (NCBI taxonomy): domain Eukaryota; kingdom Metazoa; phylum Chordata; class Chondrichthyes; order Carcharhiniformes; family Scyliorhinidae; genus Scyliorhinus; species Scyliorhinus canicula. The sequence continues at coordinate 25,859,149 of NC_052155.1, forward strand.
ATCCCATCTGGATTCCACCACGTCCAAGTCTGGCCATGTTGGCATCTCCGAATTGTGGAGCTGGTCTGCACGGTGGCATAGCTGCACGCTGTCTGGGATTTGCTCTGCGGGGTCTGTTTAAATGCTGCCTCCCTCGTTCCCGGGGACCTGCTGGGCGCGGTTCAGCCGAATCAGCTGGCGAGACAGTCATTTCCGATGTGAATCCACGTGGGGCATCATTACTGGCCCTAATTGGCGTTAGATACCAATAGCAGCCTCACTGGGTAAGCCGCCAGGAAGCACCCAGCAATTCCCGCTTGCTACCAATCTTTTCCATTCTAATTTCAAAAATCTATTGTGCTCCAATTATCTGTGACGTGAATGAGCTTAATAACAGCAATAAACCCAATGAGCGGTCATTGAATGGATTTGCCAGAAACTGTCTGTGTTTCGATATCCAGTGTGGTGAGTTGTGGGAGATTATTAATACTCATACTAAAAATATATATGCACACTTCTTTTAATCCCTGATTAATCATGACTTTTTATGTGCGAGATATTGGGGGTTATTTTGGTGGTGACAATTAGTTGTGCTAATAAGACATACCTGTTTCAGAGTCTGGTTTTAGCACACAACATTGCTTTTAATTGCCAATTACCGTAATTTGAACTTGCCTGAAAATACTGAAAGAGAAAAAAAGCTGCAGGTTTTGCACTCAAGTACTGATCAGAACTTTATGAAGCAGGACATGGGAGCTTCACACACCCAGCTCCACTGAACGTATGGGGTGTGTTGGCTGACACACAGTGGTCGGTTTCAGGATGACTCGGGGACTGAGGGGTCAGGTTCCCAGATTCAGCACTGTTGGTCCTGGTGGAGAGGGGTTTTAAAAGAAAATAATTTTTATTGAAATTTTTTGAAAAATGTATAGCAACAGAACAATAATAATAATAACAATAATAAACACCCCCCGGCACCCGTAACAACGCATATAACGAACCCCCCACCCCCCCAAACCCAATAAACAACAGAATAAATTAATAATTAAATGAACATAAACAATACCCCCCCCCCCCCCCCCCCCCCGGGTTGCTGCTGCTGCTGACCTAGTTCCTTAACGTTGAGCCAGAAAGTTGAGGAAAGGCTGCCACCGCTTAAAGAACCCCTGTACCGACCCCCTCGGGGTGAATTTGACCTTCTCCAGCTTAATGAATCCCGCCATGTCATTGATCCAGGTCTCTGCGCTTGGGGGTCTTGCATCTTTCCACTGCAGCAAGATACTCCGCCGGGCTACTAGGGACGCAAAAGCCAAAACACCGGCCTCTTTCCCCTCAGCACGAATCTCCATCACCTCCGGCATTCACTCCACCGGGTCTGCTACGTACAGCAGCAAGTCACCTGCATAAAGCGACACTCGGTGCTCCTCCGAGCGCCATGGCCAGAGGCTCAATTGCCAACGCAAAAAGCAAGGGGGACAGGGGGCACCTCTGCCTCGTCCCACGGTAGAGCCTGAAGTACTCGGACCTCCTCCCGTTTGTCACTACACTCGCCATCGGGGCCTCGTACAGCAACCTCACCCATTTAATAAAACCCTCCCCAAACCCGAACCTCTCTAACACCTCCCACAAGTACCCCAACTCAACCCTGTCAAAGGCCTTCTCCGCATCCAATGCCACCACAATCTCTGCCTCTCCTTCTGCCGCCGGCATCATTATCACATTTAGCAGCCTTTGCACGTTAGTGTTCAGCTGCCTCCCCTTCACAAAACCCGTCTGATCTTCATGTATCACCCCCGGCACACAGTCCTCTATTCTAGTGGCCAAGATCTTCGCCAGCAACTTGACGTCCACATTCAGCAGTGAAATTGGCCTATATGATCCACACTGCAAGGGGTCCTTATCCCGCTTCAGGATCAGGGAAATCAGCGCCCGTGACATCGTCGGGGGCAAAACACCCCCCTCCCATGCCTCGTTAAAGGTCCGAACCAACTGGGGCCCCAACAGGTCCACATATTTCTTATAAAATTCAACCGGGAACCCATCCGGTCCCGGCGTCTTCCCCGACTGCATGTGGCCAATCCCTCTAACCAGCTCCTCCAACTCGATCGGCGCCCCCAGTCCTCCACCTGCACCCTTGGAAATCGCAGCCTGTCCAAAAGGCTCTCCATTCCCCCCCCCCCCCCCCCCCCCCCCACCACCAGCGGCTCCGACCAGTACAGTTCCCTGTTGAAGTCCCTAAACCTCGGCCTCCCAAACCTCCAGGGATCAACCCCTCCCATCTGGTCCATAAACCCCCTCAACACCTTGGCCGCCGCCGGCCTCCTGCCTGTCCTTGACCTCTGCCCCCTGCCGCACCACATTCCCACCCCTATCCTTCACTCCACCAATCTCCCTAGGCCCGTCCCGCTTGCGAAGCTGATGCGCCAGCATCCTGCTCGCCTTCTCTCCATACTCGTAAACTGCTCCCTGCGCCTTCCTCCACTGTGTCTCCGCCTTTCTGGTGGTCAATAACTCAAACTTGGCCTGCAGGCTGCGCCACTCCCCCAGCAATCCCTCCTCCGGGGCCTCCGCATACCTCCTATCTACACTCAACAGCTCCCCCACCAGTCTCTCCCTCTCCCTCCTCTTCCCCCCCTCTCCCTATGGGCTCGGATGGAGATCAGCTCCCCCCTAATCACTGCCTTCAGAGCCTCCCACACCATCCCCACCCGGACCTCCCCAGTATCATTGACCTCGAGGTACCTCTCAATACATCCCCAGACCCTCCTGCACACCTCCTCATCAGCCAACAACCCCACGTCCAGACGCCAAAGCGGGCGCTGGTCCCGCACCTCCCCCATCTCCAGATCCACCCAATGCGGAGCATGGTCCGAAATCGCTAGAGCCGAATATTCGGCATCCTCCACCCTCGGGACCAGCCCCCTACTCAGGACAAAGAAATCAATACGGGAATAAACCCTGTGCACGTGGGAGAAAAAAAGAGTACTCCCGAGCCCTCGGCCTCCCAAACCTCCAGGGATCCACCCCTCCCATCTGGTCCATAAACCCCCTCAACACCTTGGCCGCCGCCGGCCTCCTGCCTGTCCTTGAACTAGAACGATCCAGTAGGGGATCCAGCACCGTATTGAAGTCCCCCCCATGATCAGGCCCCCCACCTCCAGGTCAGGAATGCGGCCCAACATACGCCTCATGAAACCAGCATCATCCAATTTGGGGCGTACACATTTACCAACACCACCCTCTCCCCCTGCAGCTTACTGCTCACCATCACATATCTGCCGCCACTATCAGCCACCACCTCAGACGCCTCATACGGCACCCTCTTCCCCACCAGGATCGCCACCCCCCGGTTCTTCGAGTCGAGCCCTGAGTGGAAAACCTGCCCCACCCACCCCTTTCTCAGACGAACCTGGTCCGCCACCTTCAGGTGAGTCTCCTGGAGCATGGCCACGTCCACCTTCAGCCCCTTCAGATGCGAAAACACCCGGGCCCGCTTAACCGGCCCATTCAACCCCCTCACGTTCCACGTGATCAGCTGGATCAGGGGGCAACCCGCCCCCCTCCCCCGTCGACTAGCCATAGCCCATCGACTGCTCGCCCCTGGCCAGCACCCCCCCACTCGGCCCGTTTCCCACGGCAATAGAACCTCACCCGACCCCCCCCAGCTCCTCCCTGGCCAATCCAGCAGCAACCCGGTATCTCCCCCCCCCCCCCCCCCCCCAAGGCTAGAACCCCTACTAGCCGCGACGCTACCTCCATAGTACTCCCGTGAGCCAGCTGACTTCTGCTGACCCCGGCAGCTCCCGCCCTAACTCCGACCCCTCCCGATATGGGGTCACCCCTCCCCCCCTGCAGCAGCTTATTGGCACCGCTCCAGCGCAGGAAAACGGAACTGATATCCGCGCCCCTTGCCTCCAGCTCCACCCCCCTCGTCCCACAGCGTGGGAAACCAGAGGAAAGCCCGCGCTTTCCCACTGCCCCACCCCACCCCCTCAACGCAGCTCCCAAATAGCAGTCCCAACCCATCCACCAACCCCGTACAAACAAAAACAGATCAACCACAGACCCCAACACCCCCCTTAAAACACAAAACCATAACCAACATCATCCGAAAGAGGGAAGAAAAAAAACCAAACAGAATAACCAGCAACAGCATAAACAGTGATACAAAAAACCCCCACAGCCCCCAATCCCTAGTTCGAGTCCAACTTTTCAGCCTGCACAAAGGCCCACGCCTCCTCCGGGGACTCAAAATAGTAATGCCAGTCCTTGTAGGTGACCCACAGGCGCGCAGGCGGCAGCATGCCGAACTTCACCTGCTTGCTGTGGAGCACCGCCTTCGTCCGGTTGAACCCGGCCCTCCGCTTAGCCACCTCCGCACTCCAGTCCTGGTAGACGCGCACTACCGAATTCTCCCACTTGCTGCTCCTCACCTTCTTGGCCCATCGCAGCACACACTCCTGGTCACTGAACCGATGGAACCACACCAGCACTGCCCGTGGGAGTTCATTCGCCTTAGGCCGCCTGGCCAGTACTCTGTGGGCCCCCTCCAGCTCCAGGGGCAGATGGAAGGATCCTGCCCCCACCAGCGAATTCAGCATCATGGCCACATAGGCCGGCAGGTCCGACCCCTCCACGAGGCCCAGGATCCGCAAGTTCTTCCTCCTTGATCGAAAGTCCATCTCCTCGAAACGATCTTGCCACTTTTTGTGGAGCGCCTCGTGCATCTCCACCTTCCCCACGAGGGCCGAGACCTCATCCTCGCGCTCAGAGGCCTCCTGCTGCAACTCAAGTATCGCTGCATCCTGGGTTGTCTCGGTTTCCAGCAGCTTACTTGTCGTAACCTTCAGGGATTCCAGCAACTCCCCTTTCAGCTCCGTAAAATAGCGCAAAAGGGCCGCCTGCTGCTCCTCCGCCCGCTGCCTCCACTCCTCAGGGGCTCCACCGGCCGCCATTTTGTCCACCTTCCCCCGCTTTTCCAGGGGAGCAGCTGCCGTTTTTCTTCTCGCCCCACTCCGGGTCCGCACCATAAATCTCGGGGGGGGTTTTGCTCCAGACCCCTTTACCCACCGGGAATCGTCGAATCAGCGCCGTTTGGGGCCCTTAAAAGAGCCCACAAGTACTATTAAAGCGGGAGCTGCCGAACGTGCGGCTTAGCTCCGCATAGCCGCAACCGGAAGTCTCCTGGTGGAGAGGGTTGAGGAACAGGAGAGATATCTATTTCCTGGAGGGAAGGAGGCCATTTCACCCATTTTACTCTCTCCTGCTGCAGCTGATGCTTCCCTGCCTGGTCTCATCTCCTCCTCTCATTCCAGACAAAGAGGAAATTTTAGCACGGGATGACACTAGCAATCCAGATGTCCAGACCAATAGACTAAAGTTCTGGGGGCATAAAAGTTCAAATTCCATCAAGGCAGCTGGTGGAATTTGAATTCAATTAATTATTCTGGAATATAAAAGCTAGTCTTGGTAATAGTGACCACGACAACCATTGCTTTGGATTCATGTAAAAACCCATCTGATTCACTCGTGAAATCTGCCATCCTTATCCGGTCTGGCCTACATGTGGCTTCAGAACCACAGTAATGTGGTTGACTCTTATCTACCCTCTGCAACAGCCAAGCAAGCCACTCAGTTAAAGCGCAATTAATAATAATAATCTTTAGTGTCGCAAGTGGGCTTGCATTAACACTGCAAGGAAGTTACTGTGAAAAGATGGGCAAAAAACTCTGGCTTTGCCGTTGATGTTCTCACCCCATGAAACAATAAAGAAATAAAATAGTTGCTGATGATCAAGCCCTCTGCTCCTGGTGACTGCTATAAGGTGAAGTACACCACATACTCTTTTGGATGGGTTCCTGACAGAATTTCCAGAATAAATGTGGTTAGGATGTTAGTGAAATTGTGTCCCCATTACCTCCAGTGACAAATGAACAGTATGGGTGTTATGGTGATATACTTTTAAGTAGTATTTGCAATTCTCACCAATGAATTGGTTACTGCCAATCAGATGATCGGTATCGGGCAGGGAGGCAGGTCAAACCCTCTCCATCGAAATGTTGAGCTCCCCTAGCAGGCAAATTTTTATTTTTTTATTTTAGAGTCCCCAATTAAATTTTTCCAATTAAGGGGTAATTTAGCATGGCCAATCTTCCTAGCCTGCATATCTTTGGGTTGTGGGGACGAAACCCACGCAAACACTGGGAGAATGTGCAAACTCCACACGGACAGTGACCCAGAGCCGGGATCGAACCTGGAACCTCGGCGCCGTGAAGCAGCAGTGCTAACCCACTGTGCCACCATGATCCCCACTCTAGCAGGCAATTTTTTTTTTTTTTAATTTAGATTACCCAATTATTTTTTCCAATTAAGGGGCAATTTAGCGTGGCCAATCCACCTACTCTGTACATTTTTGGGTTGTGGGGGCGAAACCCACGCAGACACGGGGAGATTGTGCAAACTCCACACGGACAGTGACCCAGAGCCGGGATCGAACCTGGGACCTCAGCGCCGTGAGGCGGTTGTGCTAACTACTAGGCCACCATGCTGCCCTCTCTAGCAGGCAATTTAAGTGACACACATCTTCTCTGGTCGACCGCTCCTACCGTAAGATTCAACTTCTTCCCCAAAATTACATCTTGTGTTGAAGGTGGGCTAAAACTGCCGTTTCAGTTCCAGCCCCCACCTTGATCATCTTTCGCACCTTAGGAATAGGAAATTATCCACAATAGGTATCATAACAATTCTTCTGCACTACAATGATTCTGTGTTGTGCCCTAGGCCCCTAGACACACATGGAGAAAGAAATGGTGGAACGGTGTTCTGTGGGCAGATTTGGTTAACACTCATCATTTCCCACTTGTTGAGATCCCTTTATTACCATGTCTTAAGTGAACAGTACTGGATAGAGTAGAGGCACTCCCACAAAGGGAGGAGAGTATAATATTGGAGGATTAACATGTGGATCCAAACTCCATTTCAGGCTTTGAGCACGTTATTTGGGCACTATTTTGAAGACAGGGAAAGCAGCTCTGTTGTCTCGCCAAAATTCACCTGTCAACCAATACAATCAGAAGAGATTCATTGGTTATTTGTCTCAATTGCTATTTTTGGAACCTCAGTGTGTCCAAAAAGTTACCAGACTAATTCATAATAATCTTCAAAATAAACGCCGAATGGCAACAGTCTGGTGCATGTTGGTTCATAGCTATTGCATTTAAAGTGGAGAGAAGTGAAAGACCGTTTTAGAAGGTGAGGAATCTTGGTTCCACTCCCAGGGGGTGGGTGGAGATATGCACCAGATTGTGCATATTGCCACTCACTTGGCAATTCGGCTACAAGCTGCTGACATCCTGAGGCGCAGCCAGTTCTCTTCTGCAAAGCAGCAGAAAGCCCCATCATGGCTATTGTCTGCCTTTGCCACTTACCGCCTGCAAGTAGTTAACCACTTCCTGGAAGTGCCAAGCACCAGTAATTCGGCATCAAGTTTAATTGTGACAATTAGGTCATTTGCATTTCAACATAGAGTCCCATAAGCAGCACAGTTGAGGCACAAGGTTAATAACTTGGAAATTATCCGGGTGATGGGTTGCCGATGCCAAATTAAAAACTAAGCCCATTTCTGAACTGGCAATCTGCACTGCTTGCTTGAATTTTTTTGATGAGCTAACAGAGGGTTGATGAGAATGATTCTGTTCATTTGATATACGGGGACTTCCAAAGGGCACTTGATAAGGTGCCGCACAAGACCCGTGAATGGAATTACAGCCCCTAGAATAAAAGGGACAGCAATAATGTGGATATGAAACTGGCTCAGTGATCTGAAATATAATGGTGAACAGTTGCTTTTCAGACTGGAGGAAGCTTCATAAAAAAACTTTGTTTGTGAGATGTGGGCGTCGCTGGCAAGACCGGCATTTGTTGATTATGTTACAATTCGAAAGAGAGTGTACATGTGCATAAATCACTGAAGGTGGCAGAGCAGGTTGAGAGCATGGCTAATACTTCATACATCATTCTGGGCTTTAGCAACAGGGTCGAAAAGCAAGGAAGTCTCAACTGGAGGATTGTTTCGGGGCGTCACACTTTAAGGATGTGAAAGCATTGGAGAGAGCACAGAAGAATCATGAGCATGGTTCCAGGGATGAGGAACTTCGGTTACATAGAAATATTGGCGAACTTGGGATTGTTCTGTGGAGAACGTAAGAGATTTGATAGAGGATCTGGACAGAGTAAGCAGGAAAAACTGTTCCTATCGGTGGATGGGTTGAGAACCAGTGGGCACAGATTTAAGGTAGTTGGCAAAAGAAGTAACGGCAAAGAAAGGAAAAATGTTTTCATGTCTCAAGTGTACCTGGAACGCACGATAGTAGCCAAAGGCATGGTGCAGGCAGGTCCAATTGAGGCTTTCAAGAGGGAATTGGATGATTATCTGACAAGGTAGAATGTGCAGGGCTACTGAGGGCACGGCGTAAATTTTTCCCTCCATGGGCTAGCAGATAAATGAAGGGTCGAATAGCCTCCTCCTGTGCTGTGACCATTCTGATGTTGCTTCAATTAAAACACTTCCTGTTGCTCAGAGAGATACCAGAGAGATTTATAATAACCTGCAACATAAAATTTCCAGTCACTGGCCCCTCCCCTCACAACATTCCACAAGAGGAAGCGCCATCCCAGCCGGATGTGTCGTTACACTGACCCGGAAGTGAGAGGGTAACGAGGAAGTGACGCAGAGGTGAGTCTATATAAGGCGGCCCTCGGCCTACCACTTCCTCTTCTCGCTCTGCCCGGTTCGGAAGTGCTTGGTTCTTCTCAACGAAGCTAAGGCCGAGTTTCCCCCGGCGACTAGCACCATCGGACCCACCCGCAGAGATCCAGCACCATGGCCTCCACGTCGGAACTCGCCTGTATCTACAGCGCGCTCATCCTGCACGACGACGAGGTCACCGTCACCGTGAGTGAGGCGCCGGCGCCATCTTACAGAGTCCGCCCGGGGAGAGGAGGGCGCCATCTTGAGCGGGCCGCTCGGCGGGGGAGGCCCTGGGCCCGGAGAGAGAGAGCTGCGGCCCGGCGGGGGAGGGAGGCCCTTGGCCCGGACAGAGAGATCTGCGGCCCGGCGGGGGAGGGAGGCCCGGGACCCTTCCAGCCTCTGGGTGCCGGAGTTGCTGCTCCACACGTGGGGCCAGACTGGGCAGCTCTCCCCCGGAGGGAGCCCTTCCACACCTCGACCTGTGGCTCCAGAAAGACATGAACTGATCTCTGAGGAGCGCTAAATTCCCTCTACTCACCCGATGTCTATGTATTTACTTTGTATTTATCCTATATACGTGTACGGAATGATCTGCCTTGACTACACAGAGCACTCACTACTTCTCTATCTCCGTACACGTGACAATAAATCAAATCCAATGTTGTGGCCGCAGAGATGCCGCTGATGTGACTTGAAATGTGCAGTTTGTTGAAGCTGGATTTTATCCATCTGCTTCCCCGATACTGAACAGTTTGGAATCAAGCTGTTAGGCACTGGACAAGTTTGTCAGGAAGTCCCGTTCTCCGCCCACCCCCCACCCCAAGAACAAATTCGGGGCTGGTGATTTGAAATGGTTGTATCCTTTCTGAGCAAATGACTGTGTGCTAGACTCTGAAACAGAAATCTCAGCGGGTCTGGCAGCATTTGTAGAGAGAAGGAAGGTAACGTTTTGAGTCTGGATGATTTGTCACCTGGATGTTAGATTGTCCAGCATTTACTGTTTTTGTGTACTTTCCAACCTGGATTACAGCTGTGTGCTCCAGTGAACTTGCTTTCTCTATTCTGCAACGACATGGCACAATTTTCAGCCATTCATGTCTCTGGAGTTCTCCTCTTTTTGAATTGATTACTCTTCTGCCTGAAGCCGGTACATTAATCACTACATAGAAACAGGAGGAGGCTATTGAGCCCTTTGCGCCTGCTCCGCCGGTCATTACAATCATGGCGATTCAACAAATTTCCTGATTTCACCCCCTCCCCATTTCCCTTTAGCCCCAAGAGCTGTATATACTTGAAATTTCTACAAGATCCCCTCTCTTCTAAACTCCAATGAGTATAATCCTGACTGATTTAATCACTCCTCATGTGATAGTCCCCCAATCCAAGGAGTCAGCCTTCATTGTACTCCCTCCATAGCAAAGCAGGAATTTCCTTCCTCCGATAAGGATACCGAAACTGCGCACACTACTCCAGGTGTGGGCTCACCAATGTCCTGTACAGTTGTAGTAAAACATCCCTGTTCCTATGACGGCCAACATACCATTTGCCTTCTTTATGCCTGCTGCACCTGTGTGCTTAACGATTGATGCACAAGGACACCAAGGTCTCGCTGGATATTCACCTCACTCAAATTAATCCCATTCACATATTCATCTCTCTTCCTATTTTTGCTACCGAAGTGGATAACCTCACATTTATCCACAATGTCCTGCACCTGCCAAATCCCACTGAAGTACCCTCAGCTCACCCTCCCACCCAACTTTATATCAACTGCAAATTTGATGTATTTAGTTCCCATGTCCAATGCCTGAATATATAATGTGAACAGTTGGGGTCCTAGCACGGATCCCTGTGGTATCTCACCACTCACTGCCTGCCAGTTGGAAAAGATCAATTTATTCCAACTCTGCTCCCTGCCTGCTATTCAGCTTTCTATCCACCTTGACACTACCCAGAATCCCATGTACTTTAACTTTACATCATAATCTGCTATGTGAGACCATAGAACATCTAGACTTAAAACATAAAGTGCAGAAAGAGGCCATTCGGCCCATCGAGTCTGCACCGACCCACTTAAGCCCTCACTTCCACCCTATACCCGTAACTCCTAACCTTTTTGGACACTAAGGGCAACTGTGTCATGGCCAATCCACCTAACCTGCACGTCTCTGGACTGTGGGAGGAAATCGGAGCACTCTGAGGAAACCCAGCAGACAGGGGGAGAACGTGCATACTCCGCACAGACAGTGACCCAGCAGGGAATCGAACCTAGGACCCTGGTGCTGTGAAGCGACAGTGCTAGGCACTTGTGCTGCCCATCAAAGAACCCCTACCGTATGGAAGGAGGCCATTCGGCCCATTGAGTCTTCACTGACCCTTCAAATGAGCACTCTGTCCATTTACGAGTGGCCATCCCATAACGTAATCTGGACATTGAGGGTCAATTTAGCATGGCCTACCCACACGTTTTTGTGACTGGGAGGAATCTGGAGCACACGAAGGAAACCCACACAGACGGAGAAAAATGTACAAGCTCCACACAAACTCACCTGGGGCTGGAATTCAATTCGGGGCACCAGTGTTAACCACCTTGTTGAAAGCCTTCTGAAAGTCTTAAACCCCACCCACCAGTTCTCCCTGGTCAACTGTACTAGTTACATCTTCAAAGAATTCCAGTAGGTTTGTCAAGCATGATTTTCCTTTTGTAAATCATGCTGCCTGTCTGACGCCACCGCTTTCCAAATGCCGTGCTATGAAATTCTTGATAATGGACTCTAGCAACCCCCCTACTACTGATGTTAGGCTTCCTAGTCTATAGTTTCCTATTTCTCTCTCTCTCTCTCTCTCTCTCTCTCTGCCTTTTTGAATAGCGGGGTTAGATTAGCTACCCTCCAATCTGTAGGAACTATTCAGAGTCCAAAGATTTTTGGTAAATGACCATGAATGGATCTAGGATCTAGTTCCTTGAGTACACTGGGATGAAGATGATCAGGCCTGGAGATCGATCTGCCTTCAGTCCCATTGATTTCCCCAAAACCATTTCTTTACTAATGCTGATTTTCTTCAACTCATTAAAATGTGTTTTTCAGACCTTCCGGTACATTATTCATATCTATTGTGAAGACAGAAGCAAAGTACGAATTTGGTTCCTCAGTTATTTCAAATTGGAACTTCCCCCTTTTTTAATTTAGCGTGCCCAATTCATTTTTTTTCCAATTAAGGGGCAATTTAGTGTAGCCAATCCACCTAGCCTGCACATTGTTGGGTTGTTGTGGGGGCGAAACCCATGCAAACACGGGGACAATGTGCAAACTCCACACTGACCCAGAGCCGGGATCTAACCTGGGACCTCGGCGCCGTGAGGCTGTAGGGCTAACCCGCTGATTTTCCCCTTAATCAATCCCTTGGCCTGCCGTTGCTGAATTTTAAACTACATTCATCCTCCCTGTCACATTGACCGTTGCTACCTTGCCCCAGAATTGCCTCATTTCATTGTTTGTGAACATAAGGCTTTTGGTCTTAATATTGTATAATGTTTGTATTATTCTGCTAATAACATATTTAAAACTCCTCTCTTTCAGGAAGACAAACTCAATGCCCTGATTAAAACAGCTGGTGTGACCATTGAGCCTTTCTGGCCTAGTCTGTTTGCCAAGGTAATATCTGAATTCATGCTGGCAATGTATTCCTAGAAACTCTGCAGTTGAGAACGAGGCTGTTTAGCTCATCTAAGTCTGTACTGGCGCTCTGAAAGTGTACTTTACCTAGGCTCACTCCCCATCCCTGTAACCTAACCTGCATACCTCTGGACTGTGAGGAAACCGGAGCACCTGGAGGAAAACCACGCAGACATTGGGAGCATGTGCAAACTGCAGTCATCCAAGATTGGAATCCAACCGGGATCCCTGGCACTGCAAGGCATTATCTGATCTCTAGAAACTTCAGCCTGGCACCAGAGTGTATTCTTTGTCTTGAACAAGTATATTTGCGCTTGTCTAGTATCTAGGGGTGATGTGCTGGCCATGGAGAGGGTCCAGAGGACGTTCACAAGAATGATCCCCAGAATGAAGGACAATGAGGAGCGGTTCAGGACTCTGGGTCTGTGCTCTGGGAAGAATAGAAGCCTAGACTTTTCTAAATGGGAAAAGGCTTTGGAAATCACAAATGGACGTAGGAGTCTTAGTTCAGGATTCTCTTAACCTCAAGATGCAGGTTGTTGGTAGTTAGGAAGGCAAATGCAATGTTAGCATTCATGTTGAAAGTGCGAGAGTGCAAGAGCAGGATTATACGTTGAGACTGTATAAGGCTCTTTTATAACATTTACAAAGCATTACAAAATAAAGTAAACATCACCCCAATTCCTCCTATGAACCACCCTTCCCCAAGAACCAGTCTTTCATCTCCATCATCCCTTTTTCCTCCCCAGCTCAAATGCATAATTTCCTCTGATCGACATCAACCTCGACCCGTTCATAAGGTGAAATGCTGCTGAAATTGCCTCCATATTTTCAGTGTGGCAACCACCATGCACTCCCTGGAATCCTCCCTGTGCCGAATGGTGCCATTACCAGTTCCCGCAACTCCACCCCTCCTATAACAACCTGCACCCCCGTCACCCTACTCCAACCCTGCACCTTCTCCGCATTCGCCACCCAGTAATAATGCAGCACGCCCCTTCCTCGACTGCTGCCCTCTGAAGTACCATCTTTCTAATCCTAACCACTGTACCTGCCCAGGCAAATGATAAAAACCAACCTATCCACGCCCATGAATCAATTTGGGCAAAAAGACCGGAAGGCACTGAAATAAAAACCATAGCAAAAATTAAGATTTAAATTTTTTTTCGAGTACCCAATTCCTTTTTTCCAAATTATGGGGCAATTTAGTGTGGCCAATCCACCTACTCTGCATATCTTTGGGATGTGGGGGTGAAACCCACGCAAACACGGGGCGAATGTGCAAACTCCACATGGAGAGTGACCCAGAACCGGGATTGAACCTGGGACCTCGGTGCCGTGATGTGGCAGTGCTAGTCACTGTGCTGTCCCCGACTGTCCCACTTCAGTAGATCTGCCATAACCCTACCTACCAGACTCTTAAAGTTCAATTTATGAAACTGCGCCCAATTCTGGGCTGCCTGCACTCCCAAGTACTTGAAGTGGGTTGTTGTCACCTGAAATGGCAACCCCTGTACCTGGAGATGCACCACAAAACATTAACTTTTACCCAGCTTCAGCTTGTAGCCTGAAAATGCCCCAAATCTCCTACGTTTCCCATTATATCACCACAGAAAATTCTGGGTGCTATAGGATAATCAGTGTACAGGGACACCCTATGCTCCACCAACTCCACTCCCCCATTCCATTTATTTGAGCAGCTCACTGTTGTGGCCAAGGGCCCAATTGCCAATGCAATCAGAAGGGGGTACATGGTGCATCCCTGCCTTATCCCCCTGTGCAACCGAAAATGCTCTTAAGCTAATTTTGTTTGTTCGCACACACGTCATCACATCCTTGTACAACGATTTCATCCATGTCACAAACTTATGCCCAATCCAAAACCTCTCCCAACACTGCAAACAGATAGCTCCCTTCCAACCGATCAGACGCCTTCTCTGCTTCCAGTGCCACTCCAAATTGCTTCTACAGGAGAAAGCACCACAGTCAACAGCCGCTGCACGTTTGACGACATCTGCCTTCCCTTTACGAACCCTGTCTGATCCCAATCTCCTTCGGGAGACACTCATCTGACCTGAGTTGCCAGCACCTTCACCAATATCTTGGAATCCACGTTCAACAGATCTGGGCCTGCACGATCCACACTACTGGATCCATGTCCTTTTTAAGGAGCAATAAAATGGATGCCTGACTAATCGTGTCTGGTAATGCCCCCTGGTCATTGCGTCCTCAAACATTTCAACACCAGCGGAGCCAACTTATCCGTGCGCTTTTCATAACATTTACCGGCAAAACCATCCGGTGGCTTGCCCATCTGCATTCACCCTATTGTCAGCATCACTTCCTTCACCCCCACTGGCTCCTCCAGTCCAGCACACTCGTACTTCGGGACATTCCAATCGTCCCAAAAACTTCCTCACATCTGGTGTCCACTCTGGTAGCTGATTCGTACAAATCCCAATAAGAGGCTGGCCTCTTCTCTTCTCTCTCCCCCCCCCATGCTCTTACACAACTCCCCATAGCTGCCGAATCGCCTTCTCCATGCCCAGAAGATCAAACCTCGCCCGTTGCTCCTTCCTCCTTGCCAGAAGACCCGGCGTTGGGTCCTTCGTGTACCTTCCATCTACCTCCCAAGATCTCCTTTATCAACCACTGCTGCTAAACAAGATGACCTTGCCCCTCACTACAGCTTTCGCGCTTCCCATACCACTGATGGCAAAACCTCCCCATTCCTATTAAACCCTACATAATCTTCGATTACCGTCCCCATTTTGATACAAATTTGGGTCTGCCAACAGTCCCACATCAAACCCTCAAGGGCGGCCTCTGGGCTGACGACTTCTCCTTGACCATGTTCGTACAGTGTCTTCCTCACCCCAGCTAACCGCCTTCCCCATCACAAAAAAATCAGTTCTCAAATACACGTTATGTACTAGGGAGATGCGGGTCAAACCTGGGTCCTTGATACTGAGGCAGCAGTGTTAACCACTGTGCCATTCTTGTACTTCCCCCTTTAATTAAAGGCCCCAAAGTGCTTCACAATTATATGTCAATGAGCCACTGAAGAATATTTAGTTGGATAACTAAAAGGTCAAAGTAAGGATGCTGCACAGCTTGGGGCCTAGGTGTTTGAAGACAAGAGTTGAGGTAATTCTGGAGTAAGAATACAGCTTTTAGCACTGACGGGTTGTGAAGTCTTGTCAGCATTGACTATCTTTTTGTTTTTCAGGCATTGGCTAATATTGACGTCAATAGTCTGATCTGCAACGTTGGTGCTGGTAGCAGTGCCCCAGCTGCTGCAGCAGTTGTTTCCTCCGCTGCCCCTGTTGCTGGTGAGTGTAACTTTACTTTCAATGGTGGGGGTTGCAGGGCTAATTTTGGAACAATTTGGAGTTCCAATTATTTTAGAAGCAATTTGGAAAACAAGGTAATAAAATGATGAATTGTTAACGTGCTTTGTGAAATGTTGCTGGGCCGTATTCTTTAACCTTCAATTTCCTCAGTACTGCATGCTTTAATAAATGTACCTACCGTTTGATGGATGTTAATTTTGATCATTGCTGTGCAGGTTTGTACTGAAGAATTAAAATCTTTTTTCTGTCTGACAGCTGAAGAGAAAAAGGAAGAGAAGAAACAGGAAGAATCTGAAGAGTCGGACGATGACATGGGCTTTGGCCTCTTCGATTAAATGTGCCCTGCAACAACATTGTTACAATTTACAAAAAATAAATAAAAATTGAATATACTTGTGTGTGGGATTCATGTTAGAGTCTGGGATTCATACCTATAGAAATAATTTAACTGATTTTTTTGTACATCAATGTGGGATTTTTAAAAAGAATGTACTGGCATCCCACGTTTCCCATGTCTCAAGATACCTTGTAGGAGAGGCTGAGATTTAATTGGAGGAAGCTGCTGCTTATTTTCATTTCTTGACTACATCTTGTGTAAGCTGCTGCATGCAGCCTGTGGAGGAGTCAAGCTGTTGTCACTGCAAGTAGAAGCTGACCCCCTTGGGCAGGATGTGGGTGAAGTGGGATGCCAAGGCAATGCATGAGGAAATGCATTCTTGAACAGGGGATGTAAGTGCAAAACCAAAATACTGCAAGTGCTAGAAATACTCTGCATCTGTGGAGAGATGGTTAACAGTTCAGCTTACACTTCTGTTTCCTTAGTTCTGATGAAAGGTCAAGTTAAGACAGTATCACAGTGCAGTAGAGGCTCTTCGCCCCATCGAGTCTGCACTGATGCATGAAAGAACCCGACCTGCCACCCAATCCCACTTGCCATCATTTGGCCAGAGCCTTGAATGTTATGGTGTGTCAAGTACTCATCAAGGTATAATAGGATGGAAGGCATCCTGCCTCCACCACCCTTCCAGGCAGTGCATTCCAGACCATCACCATTCTGGGTAACATTCTCAAATCCCCCCCTAAACCTCCCATCTCTCACCTTGAACTTGTGTCTCCTCGTAACTGACCTTTCAACTAAGGGAACAGCTGCTCCCTCCACCCTGTCCATGTCCCTCATAATCTTATACACCTCGATCAGGTCACCCCTCAGTCTTCTCTGCTCCAGAGAAAACCCAAGCCCATCCAACCTCTTCATAACTTAAATGTTCCATCCCAGGAAACATTCTGGTGAATCTTCTCTGCACCCCCTCTAGGGCAATTACATCCTTCCTATAAGATAGCGATCAGAATTGCACACTCCATCCCTGACGTGGACCATTGGTACTCACCCCAACACTGGTAGGAAAAAGCTGCATCCACAATTCGAACTGTTGTCACCAAAAAGCAGCAGACCAGCTGCATTGTTTGAGGAGCATTTTTTCTGAATATGGGGAGAAGGTCAGTTGCCTCTGAGTTCACCAGATGAAACTGCAGGAGGCTACCTGGGAGATTGCACTAGAATCAGAAGTTACAGTGCAGAAGGAGGCCATTTGGCCCATCGAGTCTGCATCGGCTCTTGGAAAGAGCACCCTATCCAAGCCCACACCTCCACCCTATCCCCATAACCCAGTAACCCCACCCAACACTAAGGGCAATTTAGTGTGGCCAATCCACCTAACCTGCAAATCGTTGGATTGTGGGAGGAAACTGGAGCACCCAGAGGAAACCCCCACACACACGGGGAGAAGGTGCAGACTCCGCACTGACAGTGACCCAAGCCGGGAATAGAACCTGAGATCCTGGAGCTGTGAAGCAATTGTGCTAACCACTATGTTACTGTGCTGCACAAGTATGTAACTCGAGCACCGGCCTAGTTTCGGCCCCTCCTCAGGTTAATGAGGCTTTTGAATCAGTTTTTTTTTCAGGTCTCTGGCTAAGGGATAGCTCATGACTGGCTTTTTGGACAGCTTACCCATCCCCGCAGTGAAGGGGGAGAGCGTGAGGAGATGAACTCCTTGTTGGGGCCCAGAGGAAATCATTAAATGGGTTGATGCAGACTGGGAAAGCCTCTGACCCGGGTGTTTTGGAACAGACCGACGAACTCCCCCCCAAAGTGTCCAGGAAGCTGTCCTCTGACCCTCGGATGACGTACTTAATCTCCAGGTGGAGAAATTCCAAAAGGTCAGCGAGCCAGTCTGCAGCCGTGGGTGTTGCTCGCCAGCCAAGCAGGATTCTCCAGCGTGCAATTAGGGAAGCGAGGGCGTTGGCCCCCTTCCCCATGTACCCCGAAGATTGCCACTATTGGGCATGGCTTCAACCTCACCCCCACAATCCTGGACATTGCCTCAGAAAAGGCTGTTCAGAACCCAGCAAGCTTGGGGCAAGCCCAAAACATGTGGTGTGGTTGGCCAGGCCCCTCTGGCACCGTTCACATTTGTCCTCCACCTCCGGGAAGAACCTGCTCATTCAGGTTCTGGTCAGGTGCGCTCTGTGCACCACTTTGAGCTGCATTAGGCTTAGCCTTGCGCAGGAGGAGGTGGAGCACACCCTGCTCAGTGCTCCACTCCAGAGTCCTCATCCTACCTCTGTCCCCAGTTTGTCCGGGCTCTGTCCAGTAGCTGTCCGTATATTTCCCCACATTTCCTTGTGCTTGGCTAAATCTGATCCAACTCAAGGTGGTGCGACAGGGCATATTTGACTAAAGCGAGGATGAATGGATTTTTCTCTGGGGTGGAGGACAAGTGTGAACGTTTCTCTTGGGAGCCAGCTTACCACACTGATATGTCTTGTCCCAAGTCAGTTAGGTTTTGGACCTCTTTCTTCAACACCATGTCGGAGATACTCAATGGTGACCATTTTTGGGATATCAGACTTGCTGGTGCTTGAGGGGTGAAGGCGGATGTCCGAACCTTCACCTCGTTAATAGCCCGGAGACGCGTTCTGCTTGAGCGGAGTCTCCTACTCCGCCCAATGCCTCGGCTTTTTGGGTGGCCTCATGTCATTTTTGGACCATTCGAAGATCAGTTGAAGGATTCTACCCGAGATGGGTGCCATTCATTTCCTTTTTTAAGGAGCTAGTCACCGTCAGTTGTTAGGGAGCCTAGTTAATTTTGGGGGTTAAGTTAATATGTGTGTTTGCTTGTTAGTCTCATTCTTTTATGATGTAACTTCAATGATTTTGCTTATTATAGAAAATTAATAAACATAAGTTTAAAAAAAAGCCACACTGCCACCTCAGTGGTATTGGTAGGGAAGGTGGTAGCAGATATCGCCAGGCTTTGTTTAGGGAGATTGTAAAATAAGAGTAAAGAATATTATATACTGTGTTATAAAACTAATTCATGTCAAAATCCTAATGATCCCAACAAGCACCACCAGGTGGTGCTAATACTCTTAAATTAAGATCGCTTGCAACTGGAGTTAACTTTTCAAAAGCTAAAAGATTATTATTAAGTTATGTTGCCTAACCTTTGAATTACAAAATTCTGCTAATTTTTTTTTCTTTTTTTAATAATAAATTTAGAATACCCAATTATTTTTTCCAATTAAGAGGAAATTTATTGTGGCCAATCTACCTATCCTGCACATCTTTGGGCTGTGGGGGAGAAACCCACGCAGATACGGGGAGAATGTGCAAACTCCACACGGACAGTGACCCAGGGCCAGGATTCGAACCCGGGTCCTCAGCGCCGTAGGCAGCAATGCTAACCACTGTGCTGCCGTGCTGCCCTAAATTCTGTTAGTTTAATGAGATATTAAACCTCTCCAAGTTGACGTGCAAGATCGTACAACACTGTTTTGAAGAGGAACAGAGCAGATCTCTCAGCCATCCTGGCCAATTGCCATTGTCACTAAGGAGGTAGTGTTGGGAAGGCTAATGGGGTTAAAGGTAGACAAGTCTCCTGGCCCTGATGGACTGCATCCTCGGGTACTAAAAGAGGTGGTGGGGGAAATGGCAAATGTTCTCGTGGTAATTTACCAAAATTCGCTGGACTCGGGCGGTTCCGGCAGATTAGAAAACAGCAAATGTGATGCCATTGTTTAAAAAAGGAGGTAGAAAGAAATTGGGTAACTATAGGCCGGTTAGCGTAACTTCTGTAGTGGAGAAAATGCTTGTATCTATTGTTAAAGAAGAAATAGCAAGACATCTGGATAGAAATTGTCCCATTGGGCAGGCACAGCATGGGTTCATGTAAGGCAGGTCATGTTTGACTAATTTAGTGGAATTCTTTGAGGACATTACGAGCGGGGTGGACAATGGGGAACCGGATGTGGTGTGTCCAGAAGGCATTCGACAAGGTGCTGCACAAAAGGCTGCTGCATAAGATAAAGGTGTTACGGGTAATGTATTAGCATGGATAGAGGATTGGTTAACTGACAGAAAGCAAAGAGTGGAGATAAACGAATGCTTCTCTGGTTGGCGATCAGAGGCCTGTGGTGTGCCTTAGGGATCAGTGTTGGATCCACAATTGTTCACAATTTACATAGATGATCTGGAGTTGGGGACCAAGTGTAATGTGTCAAAGTTCACAGATAACACTCAGATGAGTGGTAGAGCCAAGTGTGCAGAGGACACTGAAAGTCTGCAGATGGATATAGATTGTGTAAATGAATGGGCAAGGGTCTGGCAGATGGAGTTCAATGTTGATAAATGGGAGGTCATCCATTTTGGTAGGAATAACAGCAAAATGGATTGTTATTTAAATGGTTAAAAAATGCAGCATACTGCTGTGCAGAGGGACCCGGGTGTCCTTGTGCATGAATCACAAAACGTTGGTTTGCAGGTGTAGCAAGTAATGGAAGAAGCTAGAAGACAAATGGAATTGTGTCCTTCATTGCTAGAGGGATGGAGGTTAAAAGAAGTGGAGGTTATGTTGCAGCTGAATAAGGTGCTGGTGAGGCCACACCTGGAGTACTGTGTACAGTTTTGATCTCCTTACTTGAGAAAGGGTGTACTGGCGCTGGAGGGGGTGCAGAGGAGATTCACTAGGTTGATTCCGGGGTTGAGAGGATTAGTTTATGAGGAGAGATTGAGTAGACTGGGACTACGCTCATTGGAATTTAGAAGAATGAGGGGAGATCTTATAGAAACCTATAAAATTATGAAGGGGGTTAGATAAGTTAGAAGCAGGGAGGTTATTTCCGCTAGCGGGTGAAACTAGAACTAGGGGGCATAGCCTCAAAATAAGGGGGAGCAGATTTAGGATTGAGTTGAGGAGGAACTTCTTCACCCAAAGGGTCGTAAATAAATTCCCTGCCCAGTGAAGCAGTTGAGGCTACCTCATTAAATGTTTTTAAGGCAAAGATAGATTTTTGAACAGTAAAAGATTAAAAGGTTTCGGTGAGCGGACGGGTAAGTCTAGACTCAGCGGAGCGGAGTTGACAAAAAGATCAGCCATGATCTTATTGAATGGTGGAGCAGGCTCGAGGGGCCAGATGGCCTATTCCTGCTCCTGGTTCTTATGTTCAACATTCATCTGGCAGACAACACCTGATCGTTATTACAATGCTCACTGTAGATCCTTGCTGTAAACAAATGGCTGCCATGCTTTTTATTTATTTCTGGGATGTGGGCGTTGCTGGATATGCCAGCATTTACTGTCCATCCCTAAGTTGCCTGGAGAGGGTGGTGGTGAGCTGCCTTCTTGAATCATGACAATCCCTGTAAGTACACCTACAGTGTAGGGAGTTTCAGGGTTTTTAAATTAATTAATTAATTTAAATTAAAAAAAAAAATTTGGAGTACCCAATTCATTTTTTCCAATAACAGGGCAATTTTAGTGTGGCCAATCCACCTAGTCTGCACATCTTTGGGTTGTGGGGGTGAAACCCACGCAAACACGGTGAGAATGTGCAACCTCCACACAGACAGTGACCCAGAGCCGGGATCGAACCTGGGACCTCGGTGCCGTGAGGCAACAGGGCTAACCCATTGTGCCACCGTGCTGCCATTTCAGGATTTTAACTGAGTGATATATTTCCACACCAGGGTGGTGAGTGGCTTGGAGGGGTACCTCCAGGTGGTGGCGCTCGGAGGTATCTGCTGCTCTTGTCCTTCGAGATGGTAGTGGCTGTGGGTTGGAAGTTGCTGCCCAAAGAGCCTTGGTGGGCTCCTACAGTGCATCTTGTGGATGGCACACACTGCCGCCACTGTTTGTCCTTAGTGGAGGGAGTGAATGTGGAAGGGTAGCAATTATGTGGGCTGCTTTGGATTGGATGGTGCCAATGAAGCTTCTTGAGTGTTATTAGAGCTGCACAAGGCAAGTGCAGAGCATTCCCTTACACTCCTGACTTGTGTCTGGTAGATGGTGGACAAGCTTTAGGAAATCAGGAAGCGAATTACACACTGCCGAATTCCCAGCCTCTGGGCTGCTCTTGTAGCCACAATATCCTTTCACAATCCCAGCTACTGTTACTAATGGACATGGCAGATCGCAGGGTGAATGCCAGTCTGATCATAACTTTTATTATCTGTTTGGAAGGCAGCGACTGAACAGAGACACAGAAGTCAGTTGATGAATTCTTAACCAAAGGTTAAAACATTTATTAAACAAGAAAATATGGACTATAATACACTACTCCTTAATCTCAACTATACATTTACAGATATATATGGATTTGTAAGAATAACATCCCAAGTTACAAATTCTATCTTACACTCTAATGCTCTCAGTAAATACACAGTCCATGTAAACCATAGGCAAAGTGCAGTCAGACACGCCACACTCTGAAAGTGAGGTGTGCCACCCAAAACATCTTCAATGGGGAGCATCACAGCTTCACTGGTGTCACCAACCTTAGGGTCTCCTTGAATCTCTGACTTCTCACAAGTCGATGCCTCCAGGTCTGCACCTTGCAGCCCTGCCTTTAACCTGAAATCTCTCTGCTCGTCATTCTCAACTTTACAGAACAGAACTTTTTTCCCTTCTTTGTCCCTTGATTTCACCGTCTCCCTGCAACTTTCTTTTGTTCCATTCCCTGATTTCTGAGACTTCCGAACAATATATGGCCGGTCTGGTTCAGTTACTGGCCAATGGTAACCCCCAGGGTTGACAGTGGGGAATTCAGTGATGGGAATGCCTTTGAACGTTAAGGGGCGAGAGTTAGAGTCTCTCTTGTTGGAGATGGTCATTTTCTTGCATTTGTGAGGCATGAATGTCAACTCAAGCTGGATATTGTCCAGGTCTTGCTGCATTTGAACACGAGACTGCTTCAGTATCTGTGGAGTCACAAATGGGCAGCACGGTAGCATTGTGGATAGCACAATTGCTTCACAGCTCCAGGGTCCAAGGTTCGATTCCGGCTTGGGTCACTGTCTGTGCGTAGTTTGCACATCCTCCCCGTGTGTGCGTGGGTTTCCTCCGGGTGCTCCGGTTTCCCCTCTCAGTCCAAAGATGTGCAGGTTAGGTGGATTGGCCATGATAAATTGCCCTTAGTGTCCAAAATTGCTCTTAGTGTTTGGTGGGGTTGCTGGATTATGGGGATAGGGTGGAGGTGTTGACCTTGGGTAGGGTGCTCTTTCCAAGAGCCGGTGCAGACTCGATGGGCCGAATAGCCTCCTTCTTCACTGTAAATTCTATGATAATCTATGGTGCTGAACGTTGTGCAGTCATCAGCAAATATCCCACTTCTGACCTGATGATGGAAGGAAGGTCATTGATGAAGTAGCTGAAGATGGTTGGGCCTCGGAAGCTACCCTGAGGAACTCCTGCAGTGATGTCCTGGAACTGAAATGACTGGCCTCCAACCACCACAACTATCTTTCTTTATGCAATATATGATTCGGCTGTGCTATGTGATTTGGCCAGCAGAGAGTTTCCCCTGATTCCCATTGATTCCAGTTTAGCTCGGTCTCCTTGATGTCATACTTGGTCAAATGCTGCCTTGATGTCGAGGGTAGTCACTCTCATCTCACTCTGGCATTCCCGAGGCTGTAATGAAGCCAGGAACCCAAACTCAGCATCAGTGCGCAGATTATTGCTAAGCAAGTACCACTTGTTAGCACTGTTGATGACTCCTTCCATCGCTTTAATGATGATTGAGAATGGACTGATGGGACGATAATTGGCCACGTTGGGTTTGTCTTACTTTTGTGTGCTGGATAATTTTCCACATTGCTGGGTAGATAACAGTGCTGTAACTGTACTGGAATAGCTTGTACTGTTCTTCCGTTAGACTTGTCCTAGTTGAGATTTCGCCTCCAGAACCTCCCCAAGACTGGAGTAGAAGCATCAGTTTGTGATGGCTTCCCACTCACCCCACTGTCCCAGGCTCCTCATCCCTCTGTGAGACTCCTCCAAGAAGCCCATCACCCAGCAGCAGCAGAAATGGTGCCTTTCAAACGACGGTCTTCCCCTGGGTCTCCCCCAACTTAGCACCCATTACCCTACCAGTGTCATCCCAGTTTCTCCCGGTATCCTTCAAGTGTCATCCCAGTTTCCCTCGGTACCCTTCCAGTGTCATCCCAGTTTCACCTGGTATCCTTCCAGTGTTACCCTGGTCCCATCCAGTACCACCCTGGTCCCATCCAGTACCCTTCCAGTGTTACCCTGGTTCCATCCAATACCCTTCCAGTGTTACCCTGGTCCCATCCAATACCCTTCCAGTGTTACCCTGGTCCCATCCAATACCCTTCCAGTGTTACCCTGGTTCCATCCAGTACCCTTCCAGTGTTACCCTGGTCCCATCCAATACCCTTCCAGTGTTACCCTGGTCCCATCCAGTACCCTTCCAGTGTTACCCTGGTCCCATCCAATACCCTTCCAGTGTTACCCTGGTCCCATCCAATGTCCTTCCAGTGTTATCCCACTCTCCTGTAAGGGAAAGACTGGTCACCCAGGTCAGAGCAGGTACCTGAGTCAGCCCCGTTCATACACGGTGCAACTCCGTGATGGCCACGCTCACCTCCGTGCTCCTTTCAGAGAAGGATTCGCCAGCTCTATGCCTTTGGCAGCTAGTCGTGATTCAGGTCATTCTGATATCATGTCACCGTGGTAGATTATTTGACTGGTTGGGGAGGGGTGGGGGCGGGTGGGGTAATGAGATGCAAATGTTTTCAAATGAAGTTCCTGCCATTGAATGGCAGGAAACGCGGCCCACAACTGACAGGGGATGTTCAGGGTAAGCTTTCACACCGCGTAAAACACGACTTTGGCCGTCTTGTGGTATTTTCCGCTCCCACACTGAACCCACCCAATATGGAGCAGGTTATATTTCCACCCTCTTTTAAACCAAGGTGTAATATTGCAATTTTCGAGTCCCCTGGCACCATACATCTACCTCAGGAGGATTGTAAGATTAGTCAATACCTCTGCAAATGTATGATAGGGAGACATTAGGAACTTTGGTGCAGAAATGAGGTCCAAGATGTAGCAGGCAATTTAGGGGTTAAAAAGACTGCTAGCAACAGAGTCACAGGGATACGCCCACAGCCCGAGTTACCTTGCTCCATTCAGACTTAACCTCATTGGTGGGAATACACAAGGCGCCCTGGTTCAGCCAGGATGATCCACTCAAGATCCATTGTCAGTCGGGACAACCTAGTATGACCATTATCCCATCATAATGTTTGATGATCTATTTGTCCCTCAAGGGAAGGTTAGTTGCATATGAACGGCATAGCTCTGTTCTTTTGACTAAATGGGAGTAGGCAATCAGCCAGAACCTTTGGTTGAGGGTGTGGAGAGAGAGAGAGGCTCCACCCTGTACTCCAAAGGCAACCTCAGGCATTGCTCAGGCGATGCCTGACTTCTGCACACCACTTTGTCTCAGACGTGTTTTGGATCGATGTGTTTTCCCGCTAGCGTTGCAGAGAGTTGCGAGTGTGGTGGTGTTGGGGGGGGGGGGGGGGGGGGGGGGGGGGGAGGTGGAAAGAAAATTCCGGTTAGACCTACATCTGCATCCCATTAGCGGGATGCAAATCAGTTTCACATCGGCCTCCAGTGGGTTTTCCAATTTGCCATGGCAGGCACCAGCAGAAGATCCCATGGGAAATTCATGCCAGCGTGAAACAGAGTTTTGGACTCCTGCCAAATTCTCCCCTGCCTGTCATTGAATCCACCAGCTGGGCGATGAGCGAATTCCACCCATTGTCCTACCTTTCCCCCTTATGGGAATGTATCTTGGCTGGAATTACCTCCTCTTTAAAGGTAGTTTAGTTACAATTTTGTCTGCTAATCTTTGGTTCCAATTTACCTGTGTCAGATCTCACCCCAGCGAAGTAGACAGTCCTCTAATCGCTGACTCTGGATTGCTCCTTGTCCTTTTACATTGTTAAACCATATACTATGATCCCCTAAATGTTCCCTGACACATGATCTACTTCATTCCCCAGAACCAAAGCTGAGTATATTTAAATCGGTTTAAAGGCTCAATTAAATATGCGAGTCTGGTTCATGCCCAGCGAGGGCGTGATCCAGATCGCGTCAGGTGCCATGGACCGGGAACATCGCAATCTGTTTGGTGTCCGGTGTGAAACCTGGGGCGAAAATCTCCGCGGACCGACGTGACGCCCATTTCCGGCGGGAAAAAGCGGTGTGCATGACTCCGGCGTCCGGGCCTTCTTTTAAGCTGGCAATCTCCGTTCCCGGAAGGGCCAGCAGCGGGCTGACGCGATAGGCGTCAGTTTCTCCAGCTGCGGAAGTGGCGAGTCCCGGCGTTTGTGTGGTGGGGAGAGAGAGAGAGACCCAGTGGGGTGGGGGGAGAAGAGCGACCTGGCATGATTGGGGGGGGGGGGGGGGGGAAGGAGAAGAGCGACCTGGCATGGGGGGGGGGGGGGGGGGAGGAGAAGAGCGACCCGGCATGGGGGGGGGGGGGGGGAGAAGAGCGACCCGGCATGGGGGGGGGGGGGGAGGAGAAGAGCGACCCGGCATGGGGGGGGGGGGGGGAGGAGAAGAGCGACCCGGCATGATTGGGGGGGAGGGGGGGAGGAGAAGAGCGACCCGGCATGGGGGGGGGGGGGGAGGAGAAGAGCGACCCGGCATGGGGGGGGGGGGAGGAGGAGAAGAGCGACCCGGCATGGGGGGGGGGGGAGGAGAAGAGCGACCCGGCATGGGGGGGGGGGGAGGAGAAGAGCGACCCGGCATTGGGGGGGGGGGGGGGGAGGAGGAGAGAGACAGACCCGGCATTTGGGGGGGGGGGAGGAGGAGAGAGACAGACCCGGCATCGGGGGGGGGGGGGGGGGTTGCGGCATCGGGGGGGGGGGGGTGGGGGGCAGCGGCGTGCAGAGAGGGGGGGCGACGGATGCCCGGGGCCAACGCACCGTCGCCCCCCCTCTGCACGCCGCTGCCCCTACCCCAACCCCCTCCCCTCACCACCCCTACCCCCTTCACCACCCCTACCCCACTCCAACGCCGCACCCCCCCCCCCCACTAACGCCGCACCCCCCCCCACTAACGGAGGAAGGAAGGGGGGGAGGAGGAAGGAAAGGGGGAGGAGGAAGGAGGGGGGGGAGGAAGGAAGGGGGGGAGGAGGAGAGAGGGGGGGGGTGTGTGGGTACCGGCGTTGAGGGGGGGGACCCGGCGATGAGGGGGGGTTGCGGCGTTGAGGGTGGGGGGTTGCGGCGTTGAGGGTGGGGGGTTACGGCGTTGCGGGTGGGGGGTTGCGGCGTTGAGAGAGATGTGGGGGCGGCGTTGGAGGGGGTAGGGGTGGTGGGGAGGGGGGTAGGGGTGGTGGGGAGGGGGGTAGGGGCGCTGGAGGGAGGTAGGGGTGGTGAGGGGGGGTGGTTGGGGTAGGGGGTAGCGGCGTACAGAGGGGGGGGCGACGGTGCGTTGGCCCCGGGCATCCGTCGCCCCCCTCTCTGCACGCCGCTGCCCCCAAAACCCCCCCCCGATGCCGCAACACCCCCCAAATGCCGCAACACCCCCCCCGATGCCGCAACCCACCCCCCCGATGCCGCAACCCCCCCCCCCCCGATGCCGCAACCCACCCCCCCGATGCCGCAACCCCCTCCCGATGCCGCAACCCACCCCCCCCGATGCCGCAACCCACCCCCCCCCCGATGCCGCAACCCACCCCCCCCGACACTGAACGGCGTAAACCATCATCAATGGTTGACGATGTTTTAAAGCAACTGTGATTTTCGCCGACGTGACCACCCATCCGGGCCGGAGATTTGTGGACACTAAAAAAAAAATGAAATCCCGCCGGCGCCAGCTGTTTTCAGAGGCTGCCGGCGGGATTTGCACAGCGCCGGTTTTTGGCCGGTGGGAGATTTAAAAACCCTGCGGGAGCGGAAATAACGCCGCTGCCTGCCGATTCTCCGACGTGGAGGTCGGAGAATCCCGCCCCTGGTTAGGGGCTCTCCTGCTATTCTCTGGGAATAACGGGAAGAGCATCGGGCGCAATGTGGGGGGAGAATTTACCTTTTGCGTGAAGGCCATCGCCTCTGGCTGCGGTGTTCTGGATAAGGTGGTGCAGCTCGCAATTGGTAAAATAGGCAAATCTCCACAACCTGATGGTGTAGATCCAGGGCATTAAAATAAAGAAACAAAGAAAAATCGGATGCGATAGTGAGAATTTTCCAAAGCTCTTTAGATTGAAGGATTGTGCTATTGGAATGGAAAATTGCAAATGTCATTCTATTATTTAAGAAAGAAGGGAGGGGAGAAACTAGTTAAATTGTAGACATATTAGTCTGTCATCAGTTGTGGGGAAGTTACAGGAATCTATCAAAGACAAGAATGACTGAGCACTTCCACAGTATGAGCTGTTCAGAGACAGTCAGCATGAATTTGAGAAAACTAGGTCCTGTCTGAAAAATGTAATTGAATGGCTTTTTGTGGTACTAGCATGGACAGGGTGGAGAGGGAGCAGCTGCTTCCCTTAGTTGAAGGGTCAGATATGAGGGGACACAAGTTCAAGGTGAAGGGCAGGAGGTTTAGGGGGGATTTGAGGAAAACCATTTTTACCCAGAGAGTGCTGACGGTCTGGACTGCCTTGCCTGGGAGGGTGGTAGAGTCAGGTTGCACTGTATTATTCTGTGATGCACATGGTAGCGTTATCTATATTGACTTCCATGAGATATGTCAAAGTTCTACACCAAAACTATTTTCAAAAACTGATGTCATTGGAGGTAACCTTGTGACCTGGGTTAGTCAATTGGTTAGGAAGTAAGAGACAGAAGATTAGAAATTAGTATCCATTGAGCTCGCTTACTGAATGCAAACCAGACATGTGCGCCAATTTAGCACAGGCATTGGTTACATGGTTAAATTCACAGACGAACGCTTATCAACATCTTGTATGCTACCATTCACCACATGGGAAAACATCCAAGGCATTTCACAGGAGCACCAACAACCAAAATATGACACCGAGGTGATATCAGGACAGGGGACCAAAAGTTTGGTCAAAGAGGCAAGAACAGAGAGGCAGAATTTTTTTTTAATTGGAGAGAAACCATTAAATGTTTGTTTAGAAGGATTTGGATGTCTTTGTATGAGCAAGTTATTATGCAATTTCATCAAGCAATTAGGAAGGTCAATGGAAATCCAGTAATCCAAACCAAACCTCCTGCTAAAAAGGACAATGTTTTGCCTGTTCGGGTACACCGAGAGAGAATTCAGAATGTCCAATTCACCTAACAACCACGGCCGGGATTCTCCCCTACCTGGCGGGCGGAGGGTCCCGGCGTGAACCACTCCGGCGTCGGGCCGCCACAAAGGTGCGGACGTCTCTGCATCTTTAGGGGCCAAGCCCTCACATTGAGGGGCTAGGCCCGCGCCGGAAAGGTTCCCGCTCCGCCGGCTGGCGTGAACGGCCTTTGGCGCCACGCCAGCCGGGGCCGAAAGGAAGTCCGTGCATGCGCCGGAGCATCAGCAGCTGCTGACGTCAGCATGTGCAGGGGAGGGGGTCACTTCCGCCTCCGCCACGGTGAAGACCATGGCGAAGGCGGAAGAAAAAGTGCCCTCACGGCACAGGCCCCCGCCGATCGGTGGGCCCCGATCGCGGGCCAGGCCAACGTGGGGGCACCCCCGGGGTCAGATCGCCCGCGCCCCCCCCCCCCCCCCCCCAGGACCCCGGCGCCCGCCCGCGCCGCCAATCCCGCCGGTCAGGTAGGTATTTTGATTCCCGCCGGTGGGAGAGGCTTCACAGCGGCTGGACTTCGGCCCATCGCAGGCCGGAGAATCGCCACGAGGGGCCCGCCGTCCGGCGCGGTTCCCGCCCCCGCCGAATCTCTGGTGGCAGAGAATTCGGGACATACGGCGGGGCGGGATTGACGCCGGCCCCGGGCGATTCTCCGACCCGGCGGGGGGTTGGAGAATCGCGTCCCACATCTTTCGGGACCT
Source organism: Scyliorhinus canicula (assembly GCF_902713615.1). Taxonomy (NCBI): domain Eukaryota; kingdom Metazoa; phylum Chordata; class Chondrichthyes; order Carcharhiniformes; family Scyliorhinidae; genus Scyliorhinus; species Scyliorhinus canicula. Next base: position 25,889,234 of record NC_052155.1, read on the forward strand.
GAGGGAGGAAACTGGAGCACCCGGAGGAAACCCATGCAGACATGGGGATAATATGCAGACTCCACACAGACCAAGCCTGGAATCAAACCTGGGACCCAGGCGATGTGAAGCAACAGTGCTAACCACTGTGCTACCGTGCCACTCAGCGTACCGTGCTGTTCAGCAGGAAAGAGGCTGTTTTTGAACCTGTTAGTGCATGTTCTCAGAGTTTTATATCTCCTGCCTGATGGAAGAAGTTGGAAGAGAGAATAACCCGGGTGGGACGGGTCAAGAATCAGATCTTGTTTTTAAAGCAGCATCAAAAGATCTCTCGTTCTCAGAGAACATTTCTGTAAAGCAAGTATTCCTGAATCTCATTGGTAGTTACAGTGGACTGAGAGCCGAGACAGTGGATTGAGAGCCGAGATGGTTTTTTTTTACCCTTGTTGTTTAAGTGGGAATAAATATAGCTATTAAGCCAATAAAAACATTTAAAAAAGATAGCAATTATTCACTGTATTGAGTAGTATTGTTTAAGGAGTAAGTAAGCTATTTTCTGGTGAGATGTTATAGATTGTAGTCCTGTGTTAGTAACAAAGTTTGTTTTAATATCATATCCCTATGTCTTTGTGCAATCACTCCTGCAGCAAAGTATCGTTCCCTCACAGTCTTACAAAAGTAAAATAAAGTATTGGGGTTTCTATCAAGTATCCTAGCCACTGTTGGGGTCTGATCTGGGATCGTAATATCCAAGAGTCCAGAACTAGGGGGATGGTCTCAGGAAAAAGGGGCCAGCCATTTTGGACAGATGAGGAAATAATTATTTCCTCAGAGGGTTGCGAATCTTTTGGAATTCTCCTTCTGAGAGGGCAGTGGCTGCTTACTTGTTGAGTAAATTTGAGGCTGTGATCGATTTTGGAGCTCGGAGGGAATGAAAAGATATGGGGCGGGATTCTCCCGCAATTGGCGGGACGGCCCGACGCCGGCGCCAAGAACTGCGCGAGCCACTCTGGCGTCGGGCCAACCGGAAGTTCCGGAAACCTCCGACCCGGAAAGGGCGAGCAGCGGCGTGACGCCATTCGCAACGGCGTCATGCGTCACAGCGTGAATCCCGCCCCGCCGTTCCGATGCCGGCTGCCGTATTCTCCGGTCGGCGAAAAATCCCGCCGATGGGAATCGCGCCGCCGCCTCGCAGAATCGTGCAAATCGACGCGATGGGCCCCGGGGCTGCTACAAATCTCCGGCCCGGATGGGCTGAAGTCCTGCCGACGTGACCACGTAAATCAAACATGCTTTTTAACGGCGTCAACCAGTCGTGCTGGCTGACGCTGGCGGCCGCCGGAGAGGAGACGGCACGGCCGTGGTTGGGGGTGGGGGTTGCTGGTGCCAGTGGAGGGTGCTACCCAGGGCCGGGATTACGTGTCGATGATCGTGGTCGGGAATGGGGGTGCCGGCGATGGTGGGTGCCGGGGATAGGGATGGGAGTGCTGGGGGTGGGGGTGCCGGGGATAGTGGGTGCCGGGGATGGGGATGGGAGTGCCGGGGATGGGGAGGGGAGTGCCGGGGATGGGCAGGAGAGTGCACGGAGTGGGGATGGGGGTGCCGGGGGTGGGGAGGGAAGTGCCGGGGATGGGAGTGCCGGGAATGGGGAGGGGGGGTGTCCGGGATGGGGAGGGGGGTGCCGGGGATGGGGAGGGGGGTGCCGGGGATGGGGATGGGAGTGCCGGGAATGGGGAGGGGGTGTCGTGGATGGGGAGGGGGTGCCGGGGGTGAGGATGGGGGTGCTGGTGCTGGGTGTGCCGGGAATGGGGGTGCCGGGGATGGGGGTGCCGGGGATGGGGAGAGGGGGGGTGCCGGGGATGGGGGTGCCGGGGATGGGGAGGGGGGTGCCGGGGGTAGGGGTGCCGGGGATGGGGGTGCAGGGGATGGGGAGGGGGGTGCCGGAGGTGGGGATGGGGGTGTCGAGGAGGGGGGGGCAGGGTTGGGGGTGGGGGTTGCTGGTGCCGGTGGAGGATGCTACCCAGGCCCGGGGTTGTGTGTCGGTGATCGTGGTTGGTGCCGGAGGTGGGGGTGCCGGGGGTGGGGAGGGGCGAGCCGGGGTAGGGGATGGGAGTGCCGGGATGGGGAGGGTGGTGCTGGGGATGGGAGGGGGGGTGTCGGGGATGGGGAGGGGGGTGTCGGGGATGGGGAGGGGAGTGTCGGGGATGGGGGTGTCGGGGATGGGGGGGGGGTGTCGGGGATGGGGGTGTCGGGGATGGGGGGGGTGTCGGGGATGGGGAGGGGGGTGCCGGGAATGGGGAGGGGGTGTCGGGGATGGGGAGGGGGGTGTCGGGTAGGGGAAGGGGGTGTCGGGGATGGGGAGGGGGGTGTCGGGGATGGGGAGGGGGGTGCCGGGGAAAGGGGAGGGTGTGCGGGGATGGGAGGGGTGTGCCAGGGATGGGGAGCCAGGGATGGGGAGGAGAGGCACGGAGTGGGGATGGGGTGCCAGGGGAGTACCGGGGATGGGGAGGGGGGTGTCGGGGATGGGGAGGGGAGTGCCGGGGAGGGGAGTGCCCGGGCTGGGGGGGGTATCCCTGGCCAGGTGCCAGCTGGCAACAGTCGTGACCATACAGCCCTTGGCACCTTGCTGCGGAGGGGGGTATCGACAATGATGATATGTCGTCTACCCACACCCCATGCAGACCGTTATGTTTGTGCATCACCCAGCGATGTTGGCCGCCGTAGCGGGATCCGCCCTTCTACATGTTGCTCTGTGGGAGGTGGAGCAGGGACATGCCAGGGAGGTGACGGAGGCGCCCGATGAGGCTCCGTGTGTACCGGCACAGCTCGTCGTACAGGACCTCACGGGCCGGGCATGCAGGGGGTAGTCAGGATGAGGCGGGAAACTGTCGACCATATCTGCCACCTGATGGCACACCTGGCACTGTGTGGGACTGGGGGTGGACACCCTCTCCTGCTGCACGTCAAGATGACGGTGGGCCTGAACGTCTACGCCACGGGGTTGTTCCAGTCGCCGAGTGGGGACCTGTCTGGTATCTCCCAGAAGTCGGGGCACCGGTGCATCCGTGCAGTGACCGATGCCCTGTATAACATCACGGACTGCTACATCCAGTTCCCTGAGGACCGGGCCCACCAGGATGCCCGGGCAGCGGGCTTTGCTGCCGTGGCCAGGATGCCCACGGTACAGGGGCGATCGATGGGGTGCACGTCGCCGTGTGGCCACTAGCGGATAACAGGGACGTGTTGATGAACAGGAACGGGACCTACTCCATGAACAGTTAGGTGCTCTGTGGCCACCGGATGAAGATCCTGCACGTCTGCGCCTGGTACCCGGTTGGCACAATCGTTCATCCCCGCCATGTTCAAGGCCCCCCCCCCCCCCCCCCCCCCCTCCCCCAGCTGCAGGGCTTGTTGCTGGGAGACAAGGGTTACCCGGTGCAGTCATGGCTGATGACGCCTATCTGGAGGCCACAGACTGACGCGGAGAACCGCTACAATGATGCCCATTCAGCGACAAGGGGTGTAGTCGAGAACTGCTGTGGGCTGCTAAAGATGCACTTCAGGTGCCTGGACCGCTCAGGAGGGGCCCTCCAGTACTATTCGGAGAGTGTCTGCCGCATCGTTGTTGTCTGCTGCGTCCTCCACAACATAGCCCAGCAGAGGGGCGGTGCGCTGGAGGCAGAGGAGGGGGGAGTGGAGGGGGGGGGGGGGGGGGGGGGAGGAGCAACGCGACGAAGGGCAGGCCTCCCCAGATGAGGAGGATGGGGGCAATGTACGGGACAGACGGGCTGGACAGGGATGGGAGGCTGCCAACCGTCACTGGCTGGGCTAGCGGGCACGGGCTCAGTTGGCTTGTTTGTGATCCGGAGCGAGGCCAGCTGCGTGGGTTCAATTCACATACCGACTGAGGTTAGTCATGAAGGCCCTGTCTTTTCAACCTCACCCCAGGTGTGGTGACCTGAGGGTCAAATCACCATTAGTCAGCTCTCAAAGGGGAGAGCAGCCTATGGTCCTTTAGGACTGTGGCAACTCTCCAGGGGATAAAGTGAAACAGGTATTAAGAGTCCACAGAGTGTGGGACGGTATCCACGTGTGCGGCCACTTTCCCTTCCCTCTCAGGCAGTCGGAGGCTATTTGTGAACCAGTTGGCATTCATAAGCTCCCATGGCCAAATCTTTTGACACCAGCTCATAAATCAGTCACAACTTTGGCCTGGTCGACCAGTCCCATGTTTTAAATATAATTTTTTTTAAATTGTAAAGGCTGTGCAGGTGTATGCCAGATAATCTGCAGGAAACATTACAAGGCTGTGCTTTTTGTTAACACCTTTTTAATAGGTCAAATAACTGTACAGTTCATTATATTCTTCCTGAGAATAATTTATACCCCAAAATGAAGGAGGGAGTTCCATAGAACAGGTAATACATATGGAAAATAGAAATAAAAATGTACCACACCTGCGCACTACGGCTGTTCCCAACAAACTCCTCAACAAGCCAGAAACAAGATGGTTAGTAACTATTTTTGTTTTTAATTGTGATCATGGCTTTCGTTTTAAATAATTAAAAAAATGAAGTTAAACAATGGTAGAAGAAATATTAATACACAGCACTCGATTCTGCTGCAGCTGCAAATGCAGCGCAATCTGTTCCAGGTTTTCTCTAAACAAACTGGCATGTATTTCTGCTTGAAGCAAGGTACAGTCTCAGGTCTATTCTACATGCTAGTCTTTTACTTAACACTTCAGAGTGTTGTCGAAATACAGGAGCACCTCCATTCTCCACGCGAGGCGGTGCAACGAAGAAAGGTGTTTTTTTTTTTGTTACCTTAAATGACTTCAGTCTGAAAATATAACATCTTTGTTCAAATCCTGGTTGATGTATTGCAGCTAAATATTGGCCTGTTTCTATTCAGTATGTTCCAGTCTAGAGCTCCTGTACTGTGGAGCAAGAATTCTCAGCCCTCGGGTGTCCCGGAATCCTCGGCTTGACAGTACTTTCTCTGCTTTTTATACATATGTAGATATATAAAGTTTTTTTTTTTGGCTCTTTGTGATTCTACATGCTGGTGGTAGATTTGATCACGCGATCATTTCAAGAACCCCCAGAGCAGGCTTCGGACGGCTAGAGGGGTCTCGGCTGACCTCCAATCATTTTCAGTCTGGATTGGTCAATAACATCCAGTAAGTTTTTGGCATCCACGGCCAATGCATGCGCAGCTGTCAGCATCTGCTTCTTATATTCCTGCTGGAGGGTCGTCATCACATATTGTTGGGCCAGCTTCATTTTTCCAATTAATTCCGCGAGGTCAGAATTCAATAGCTTTTGCGCCATCTCAATCTATAGAGGAAGAAAAAGATTGGAGGTGGGAATATAATTTGTAATATGCTATACTGATGTGCTATTATAGTATAAAACTAACAGATATGCAAATAAAAAAACTGATTTGTGAAAATAAAAATATGAAGAAAAAACACCATTAAACACAACACTAAGATTTGACCTAACTGAGGTCACTAAAATTATGAAACTTGGGCAGCACGGTGGCACAGTGGTTAGCATTGCTGCCTATGTCGCTGAGGACCTGGGTTCGAATCCCGGCCCTGGGTCACTGCCCGTGTGGAGTTTGCACATTCTCCCCGTGTTTGCGTGGGTTTCACCCCCACAACCCAAAGATGTGCAGGGTAGGCAGATTGGCCATGCTAAATTGCCCCTTAATTGGAAAAATAATTGGGTACTCTAAAATAAAAAAAAATAATGAAACTTTTTGATGGTGCATAGAACAGGAAACCCCAGTGATAGTGGTGAAACACGCCATGGAAAATCCTGCCCAATGTTTTCTCTTGTGGGGAAGAGCATAACTAGAGCCCATCCATATACGAAAGGCGTGGGCTGCACGGTGGAGCAGTGGTTAGCACTGCTGCCTCACGGCACTGAGGAACTGAGGACCCGGGTTTGATCCCGGCCCGGGGTCACTGTCTGCGTGGAGTTTGCACGTTCTCCCTGTGTCTGCGTGGGCCTCACTCCCTCCAGCCCAAAGATGTGCAGACTAGGTGATTTGGCCATGCTAAATTGCTCCTTAATTGGAAAAAAAAATAATTGGGCACTCTAAATTTATTTAAAAAAATATATACAAAAGGCATCATGAAATTCAGAATTCAGAGGAAACCTCTTCACAAAAAAGTGTTACGAATGTGGAACTTGCTACTACAGGGAGTGACTGAAATGAGTAGTATTGCTGCATTTTTGGGGCCACTAGACAAACATATGATGAAGAAGGGAATTGATGGTTGCGGTGTATATTTACACGAGAAAATATGAGAAGATTCAAGTGGAGCATAAAAACTATCGTGGACTGATGTGTCGACTGGCCTGTTTATGTGCCCTTGAGCCTGAGTTACACAATCGATGATACCCTGTGATTTTAAAGTTCATTCAAAAAATTAGGCCAAATCCTGCCGGAAAATCAAAGATGAGTTCCTGATGCATGCCTCTACCTGATAAGTAAATTAGGCACAGAGTTCAGGCAAAAAGAGTTACACAGTGAGCTGCAAATCTACATAACTTTTGGTTAGAAACATAGAAAACAGGAGCAGAAAGATGCTAATTCCAATGAGTATAGTCTACTTAGTCTCTCCTCTTTCACCTGAGGAAGGAGCAGTGCTCCGAAAGCTAGTGTTTGAAACAAACATGTTGGACTTTAACCTGGTGTTGTAAGACTTCTTACTGTGCTCACCCCAGTCCAACGGCGGCATCTCCACATGATAGTCTCTCCACATAAGCCAATCCTCTCAACTCCAGAATCAACCTAGTGAATCTCCTCTGCTCCTCTTCCAGTATCAGTACATCCTTTCTCACATAAGGAGACCAAAACTGTACACAGTGCTCCAGGTGTGGCCTCACCAGCACCCTATACAGCTTCAACATAACCTCCGTGCTTTTAAACCTCATCCCCCTAGCAATGAAGGACAAAATTCCATTTGCCTTAATTATCTGCTACACCTGCAAACCAATGTTTTGTGATTCATGCACAAGGACACCCAGGTCCCTCTGCACAGCAGTATGCTGAATTTTTTACCATTTAAATAAAGAGCAGCATAATTTGCAGTTATTCCTACCAAAATGATGACCTCACATTTACCAACATTGAACTCCATCTGCCAGACCCTTGCCCACTCATTTACACAATCTATATCCCTCTGCAGACTTTCAGTGTCCTCTGCACACTTGGCTCTACCACTCATCTTAGTGTTATCTGTGAACTTTGACACATAGAACTTGGACCCAATTCCAAATCATCTATGTAAGTGGTAAATAATTGTGGTTCCAACAGTGATACCTGAGGCACACCACAAGCCACTGATTGCCAAGAAAAACAGCCATTTATCCCCACTCTTTGCTTTCTGTTAGTTAACCAAGGTTCTTAGAGATAGGAGGAGATAGGCGGCTGTAGAGGAGGTAGTCGAAGTGGATAGGAGATATTCGTGACCCCAACGCAGGAGTTGTTGGTGGAGAGCAAGAGGTTGCAGAAGCAGTTTGACAGATTGATGACGGGCAAGGCGGTGGACAGCTGTGGAGGGCGAAACGGTGCAGTATGAAAAATGAAAATCACTTATTGTCACAAGTAGGCTTCAATGAAGTTACTGTGAAAAGCCCCTAGTCACCACATTCCGGCGCCTGTTCGGGGAGGCTGGTACGGGAATTGAACCGTGCTGCTGGTCTGCTTTAAAAGCCAGCTATTTAGCCCTGTGCTAAACTTGTATGGAGGGAAAGTGAGTCGTTTGTTGGCTCACCAATTACAGCGGCATTCAGAGTCTCGGGAGATCTTAAAGGTGAAGGTGGAGAAAGGGAATGTAGTGTAGGAGCTGGAAAAGATAAACAAGATGCTTAGGGGTTTAGCTCAGCTGGTTTGTGATGCAGAACATTGTCAGCAGCGCGGGTTCAATTCCCGTACCAGCCTCCCCGAACAGGTGCAGGAATCATCATAGAGGTTACAGTGCAGAAGGAGGCTATTCGGCCCATCGGGTCTGCACCAGCTCTTGGAAAGAGCACCCTACCCAAGCCCACACCCCCACCCTATCCCCATAACCCAGTAACCCCACCCAACACGAAGGACAATTTTGGACACTAAGGGCAATTTAGCATGGCCAATCCACCTAACCTGCACATCTTTGGACTGTGGGAGGAAACCGGAGCACCCGGAGGAAACCCACGCAGACACGGGGAGAACGTGCAGACTCCTCACAGTGACCCAAGCCGGGAATCGAACCTGAGACCTTGGAGCTGTGAAGCAATTGTGCTAACCACTGTGTTACCTTGATGCCCTCAGAATGTGGCAACTAGGGGCTTTTCACAGTAATTTCATACTTGTGACAATAAAAGGTTATTATAATAATAATTATTATTACTATGATTAGTTGTATAAGGCTAAGACGGGTGGAGAGATGGGTGCTATGGGGCAGTTTCTGGAAAGGTTGGAGTTCCCAGAGCTGGAGAGGGGAAGAGGCAGGCATTTGAGGAACTGTTTGGGCTGAGGGAAGTGATGGATAGTATCAGGGAATACAATCGGGGAAGGCCCCGGGGCCGGATGGCTTTCCTGTGAAGTTTTATAAGCAGTTTTACCACTGAAAACTGGCCGTGTTTCGCGGCAGCCTCCCGGGACCCGATTCTCCCCCCCCCGGGCGGGGTTAGCAGCGGGGCCCCGTGAAGCACGGCATCGCGGCCTTAGCGACCGTCGCTAAATTGCTAAATCGCTGGCTTTTAAAGCAGACCAAGGCAGGCCACCAGCATGGTTCGATTCCCGTACCAGCCTCCCCGGACAGGCGCCGGAATGTGGCGACTATGAGTTTTTCACAGTAACTTCATTGAAGCCTACTCGTGACAATAAGCGATTTTCATTTTTTCATTTCAGAGGAAGAATTCAGAATGTCTTTCAGGACTTGTGGGAGGAAACAGGAGCATCCGGAGGAAACTCACGCAGACACGGGGAGAACGTGCAGACTCCGCACAGGCAGTGACCCAGCCGGGAATCGAACCTGGGTCCCTGGCACTGTGAAGCAACAGTGCTAACCACGCCACCCGATCTATATTAACAACTTGGATGCAGGGATCGAAGGTACAATAGCCAAATTTGCTGATTACACTAAAATAAGTGTGGCAATAAGTTGCAATGAGGAAATAAGAAATTTACAAATGGATATGGATGGGTTGGCCAAAATGTGGCAGACAGAGTTTAATATGGATAAGTGTGAGGTTATCCACTTTGGTTGGAAAAATGGAAAGGCAATTTATTATCTAAATGGAGAGAAACATCGAGGTGCTGCGGTGCAGAGCAATCGCAGAATTGCAGAAAACCTGTATACAAGTACAGCAGGTAATAAGTAAGGCAAATGGAATTTTGGCATTTCTGGCTATAAAAATAGAGTATAAAAGTAGGCAATTGTTGTTGCAACTCTACAGGGCTTTGGTGAGACTGCACCTGGAGTACTGTGTACAGTTCTGGTCCATTCGGAGGATGTAGTTGCATTGGAGGCAGTTCAGAGGAGGTTCACTAGATTGATTCTAGAGATAATGGCCGGGATTCTTCCTTTTGGGAACTAAGTCCCCACGCCTACCGGAAAACGGGCGAGAATCACTCCGGACCTTTTCATCGAAAGTCCGGGTTGATTCTCCGTTTTCCAGGGGGCTAGCAGGGCCCCGGCGTGTGTCCCGCAGCTCTGGCTGCCGGCGGGGTCCTGCTGTCCAGACTGCACGGCCGTCGCCAACATGGCGACACAGTGGGCCCGCGGGGAGTAAGGTCGGTCCCCCCCAGATCGCGATGGCCCCTGATCGCATGACTGGCCACTGCTGAGGCCCCCCGGAGTCAGATTCCTCCGCCCTCCCACCAGGACCGCGGCCCCGAGCTCCTGCTGGGTGGTACCAGATGTAAACCACGCTGGCGGGAGTTCGGCCGGTCACCCGTTGAGAATTGCCGCAGGGGCCTATTTCAGCGGCCCCCGACCGGCGCCACGGCGACCACGTGGGCACTGCTTCTCCGGTTGCCAGAGAAACGGCAGCCCGGCATTGGAGCGGCAGGAATTATCCGCGCCCCTGGTGATTCTCTGACCTGGCGCGGGCTCGGAGAATCCCGGCCAAGGGGTTTTGTCTTATGAAGAGAGCTTCAGCACGTTAGGCGTATACTCTCTCAAGTTTAGAAGAATGAGGGGAGATCAAATTGAGGTATAAAAGGTACTGACAACGTAGACATAGAGAGGATGTTTCCTCTTGTGGGGCAATCTAGAATGAAAGGTCATAGTTTGAATATAAGGGAGGGATACGGGGCAGCAGATTTAAAACAGTGATGAGGAGAAATTACTTCTCTCAAACGGTCGTGAATCTCTGGAATTCACTACCCCAGAGTGCAGTGAATGCTTACAGGGACAATTAGTAAATTTAAGGAGGAGATGGACAGACTTTTAATTAGTAATGGGTTGAAGGGTTATGGAGTACGGGCAGGAAAGTGGAATTGAAGCCAAGGTGAGATTAGCCATAATTGTATTGAATGGCAAAGCAGGTTTGAATGGCTTGAATTGTTCATTCCTGCTCCTAGTTCTTATGTTTAGGGACAACCGTTTTAAAGGTACATTTTTGTTTTCAAACCTTTAAATTGGGTTGAAGGTTCTGTTTCAAAATAGAAATATTGATAAGCCAACCTCGCAGTTTCCTGTGTTTGTTCAAGACTGGTCAGACTCTATCTCTAGAGCTGGCTACGAAGAGTCATTAAAATGCAAAGACTCTCCCAGGGATGCCCACTGCATCTTCTAAAAGGTGAGAAAACCTATTGACTATTAAGGGGATAGGAAACAGGAAGGGACTTTAAAGGACCTCAGTGTAATTTACTTCCTAACAATGACTTATTGAAAATGAACAAGCAGCCATTTTTGTCTTTTTTGAACGGTATAAAGGCGGCTGTAAGAAGCCATTTTGTGTGGCAGTGTGCAGAGAATCTGGAAGACCTCAGGAAGTCAGTTCCAGCCCACACCTCTGAGCTGAATTAACTGTGAACAGCAGATTAGCAGAATTGCAATTGGGAGTTACAGAATAAGGCATCTAGAAAGTAACTTCCAGCAGTAGTTTTGTAATAAGCTAACCTGTGGTCAATTATACTGTATTGTACTTCACACTGTATTGCATTGCATTGTATTATGTCCTTGTGGGCTCTGTATGTGAGCCGTTGTGCGGCTCTGCCCATAGGGGGAGATGAGGAGCATGTACAGGGCTCCACCTTTGGCTCCGCCCATGGCCCCTCCCACTCCCGGAAGTATAATGTGCTGCAGCCGCAAGCCCTGCTCTCAGTTCCTCTGGTCGCAGGCTGGCTCAGTTGTAAGACTATTAAAACCACTATTGACTTCCAATCGTGTCTCTAGTGAATTGATGGTCACATCAATTTAATAGTCTTAGAAAACTTGAAGAAAACTACTATGGAATCAGCCCTCAAACCTGATCGACTAGAACTAGACCCGCAGGCTGCAGAGGCGAAGGAAATCTTCCTACACTGGCTTCGATTTTTCAAGGCCTACCCGGCTGAATCAAGCACATCCGAGACTACAGAGGAGCAGAAACTCAGCCTACTGCACGCACAGGTGAGCCATCGTATCTCTACGCAACTAAATTGTACCACCTCATATACTGAGGCCCTGGCTATGCTCGACCGATTAACGAGGTCTACGCGCGGCACATTTTCACGAATCGCCGCCAGCGCCCTGCAGAGTCGTTAGAAGACTTTCTGCGTGATTTAAAAGTCCTTGCTCAGGACTGTAATTTTCAGGCTGTAACAGCCTCCCAACATATGGAACTCGCTGTACGTGATGTATACGTTGCAGGGCTTAGGTCTAACTATGTGCGCCAGCGATTGCTTGAAAAAGGGGCCCAGAACTTGAAGGACAAGGTAGAGTTAGCTACAACTATGGAGGTTGCATTCCACAGTTTGAACTCATTCCCCGCGGACCAGGCAACCCCATCGTGGGCCCCTGACCAGCGACTGCCACAGGCCTGCGCCGCGCAGCCACCCACCCACTATACAGCACCAGCGTGCCATTTTTGTGGCCAGCCCCAACACCCACGGTGTTGTAGTCAATATTTTCCCCGCTTCTGGACTGTGGTAGAAAGATTCAAACAAGGTTCGTTAGGTAAGCAAAACTAAGCTTTATTTACGAACTACAACTGCTAGCAGTATGGCTGAGACTTGGAGTCGGAAGGCAGTCAAGTACAAACTGCTGGTTCCCTTCCAAGTCTGCGCTAGTACAGACAAATAGGACAATATTTATACATTATAGAATCAAGATAACATGAATACAGCTTGGTCAGGAATTTGATCAAAAGTAAAACATAAGTAATAATCATTAAACTGGCATCACCTTGCTGACCTTTGGAGGACTCGGGGTCTCATATCATTATCTTGTCTTTTGGTCGCATGTTTAAGAAACGTAGCAGATTTGTTTAAGTATCGAAAAGAACTATTTCTAGCTTGTGTATTTAGACTGCTCTGGGGTGGGACGACTGAGTTTTATCCGAGTTTAGAGTCAGCAGATTTTCGGGTCAAGTTGACCTTGGCTGCTTGCATTTGTGCCTTAGGTTATGCGAAGTCAGTTTAAATTTCATCATACCAAGAAACTTGACTAGTTTTCCCATCATGCCATTATTTGCTTCGCACAATACCACAACAGCAGCACTGCCCGGCCTGCAACGCGTCCTGCACCAGCTGCGGTCGCAAAGGACACTCTGCCCGAGTATGTCTCGCAAAATCTAAAACTCCAAATTCCCCCACAGTCCAGAGCACTCGCCTCCCAAACTCACAGGCCCGCAGACCCCGTAATGCTGCAGCTTGTCTGCCGACTCCGCCCCCACCCGACATGTGTGACACATGGGCGCCGCCATCTTGGCAACCCTCCTCCACGCGGCCGGCCATGTGCGATTCATGTGGGTGGCCATCTTGGACGCCATCTTCCTCGCCGCCCGCCACGTGCGATCCACGGGGGTGGCCATCTTGGACGCCATCTTCTTCAGCACCCATCACGTGCGATCAACGGGGGCCGCCACCTTGGCCATCAACCGAACCTCACCTCGACGAATACGACCTCAGCGGACAGTCATCACGGGGCCACTCCAGTACAGCTGATCGAGCCACCGACTACCCGCAACTCAACGCAGTCACGTTGGACCAGTCACGTCCAAAGCGCGGACAGTCATCACGGGGCCACTCCAGCACAGCTGATCGAGCCGCCGACTACTCGCAACTCAACGCAGTCACGTTGGACCAGTCGCGTCTGAAGCACCTCCAGAGCTTGATGATGTCCGTTAAAATCAATGGGTACAGGACACCGTGCCTCTTCGACTCCGGGAGCACCGAGAGCTTCGTACGCAGTTCGCTCCCTATCTTCCCTGCACGGCAAACCATCTCCCTCGCCTCGGGCTCGCACTCAGTACACATACAAGGGCGCACCGTCGCGACCCTAACGATTCAGGGCGCCAGCTACTCTAATTTCCAGCTGTACGTACTCCCCGACCTCTGCGCCCCACTCTTACTTGGACTCGACTTCCAATGTAATCTCAAGAGCCTCAAACTCAGCTTTGGCGGACCTCTACCTCCACTCACTATCTGCAGTCTAGCGACACTAAAAATCGACCCCTCTCCACTCTTCGCTAATCTCACTTCGAACTGCAAACCCGCAGCCATTCGCAGCAGGCGGTATAGCCTGCAGGACAGGGTATTTATCAGATCCGAGGTCCAAAAGCTCCTAGATGAGGGAGTCATAGAGGCCAGTAACAGCCCCTGGGGAGCTCAGGTGGTGGTCGTCAAGACCGAGGAAAAGTTCCGAATGGTGGTTGATTATAGCTAAACCATTAACCGGTTCACGCACCTCGATGCGTACCCCCTCCCCAGATTTGCAGACATGGTTAATCAGATCGGCCAGTACCGCATATTCTCCACGGTGGATCTGAAGTCTGCTTACCACCAGCTCCCAATCCGCCCGGAGGACCGCCACTACACAGCTTTAGAGGCAGATGGCTGCCTCTTCCACTTCCTCCGGGTCCCCTTTGGCGTCACGAATGGGGTCTCGGTGTTCCAACGAACAATGGACCGAATGGTGGACCAGTACGGGCTGCGGGCCACTTTTCCGTACTTGGACAATGTCACCATCTGCGGCCATGATCAGCAGCATCATGACGCCAACCTCCACCGATTTCTCCAAACCGCCCAGAAACTCAATCGCACCTATAATACGGAGAAATGCATTTTCCGCACTACCAGACTAGCCATCCTCGGCTATGTCGTGGAAAACGGAGTCCTGGGCCCCGACCCGGACTGTATGTGCCCCCTCTTACAACTCCCTCTCCCTCATAGTCCCAGGGCCCTCAAGAGGTGCCTGGGATTTTTCTCTTATTATGCCCAGTGGGTCCCCCAGTATGCGGACAAAGCCCGCCCACTATTTAAGGCCACACTCTTTCCACTGTCGGCTGAGGCCCGCCAGGCCTTCAACTGCATTAAGGAGGACATCGCCAAAGCCGCCATGCGGGCGGTGGATGAATCCGTCTCCTTTCAAATGGAGAGCAATGCCTCAGAGGTCGCTCTCGCCGTAACTCTGAATCAGGCAGGGAGACCAGTCGCCTTCTTCTCCCGAACCCTCTCCGCTTCGGAACTTCAACACTCCTCAGTCGAAAAGGAAGCTCAAGCCATGTGAAAGCCGTACGGCACTGGAGGCACTACCTCGCAGGTAGGAGGTTTACCCTCATCACCGACCAAAGATCGGTTGACTTCATGTTTGACAACTCGCAAAGGGGCAAAATTAAAAATGATAAAATCTTGCGGTGGAGGATCGAACTCTCCACCTATAATTACGATATCATATATCGACCGGGGAAGCTCAACGAGCCCCCAGATGCCCTGTCCCGCGGCACATGCGCCAGCACACAAGGTGACCACCTGAAGGCTATCCACAATGACCTCTGCCACCCGGGGGTCACCTGGCTCGCCAACTACGTCAAAGCTCGAAATCTGCCTTTCTCCACCGAGGAGGTCAAAGCCATCACCAGGGATTGCCCGATCTGCGCGGAGTGCAAACCGCACTTCTACAGACCAGACAAGGCACCTTTGAACGCCTGAGCATCGATTTCAAAGGGCCACTTCCCTTGACCAATCGAAATATGTACTTTCTGAATGTCATCGATGAGTTCTCCCACTTCCCCTTCACCATCCCGTGCCCCGATATGACCTCCCACACAGTCATCAGAGCCCTGCACAGTGTCTTCACCCTGTTCGGTTTCCCCAGCTACGTACACAGAGACAGGGGTTCGTCCTTTATGACTGACGAGCTGCGTCAGTACCTGCTCGACAAGGGCATCGCCTCGAGCAGGACTACCAGCTATAACCCCAGGGGGAACGGGCAGGTGGAGAGGGAGAATGCGACGGTCTGGAAGACCGTCCTACTGACCCTCCGGTCCAGGAATCTCCCACCCTCCCATTGGAAGGAGGTCCTCCCCGACGCGCTCCATGCAATTAGGTCCCTCCTATGCACCGCCACCACCCAGACCCCTCATGAACGACTGTTTTCTCTAGGGGCACTACCACGGGGGCTTCGCTTCCATCCTGGTTGAGGAAACCGGGCCCGGTTCTCCTCCGGACGCACGTCCGGACACACAAAACAGACCCGCTAGTGGAGAGAGTGCTACTGCTTCATTCAAACCCCCAATACGCCTTTATTGAATTCCCCGACGGGCGACAGGACACCGTTTCCCTCCGGGACCTGGCGCCTGCAGGATCCACCACTACCGCCGAGGTACCCCTCACACTACACCCCACCCAGCCCCCCACACCCTGCGCCCCCGCACCTATAGGTTCCCTGCCCACGCTTGGCACCCCCGTGCCTATAGGTTTCCTGCCCCCCCCGTCGCACCGGTCAGGAATGAAGCACGGGCCGAAACACCCCCGGAGTCCGTCCTCATACCCACACCGATCGTCACCACCCAGCCACTCGAAGAGGCTGCGACCCCGGTGCTCCACCGATCCCAAAGGACGACTCGGCCACTGGACCGGCTCAATTTGTAGACCCGTCACCCCCGCCGGACTTGATTTTTTTACAGGGGGTGAATGTGGTGAATTACACTGCACTGTAATTCACACTGTATTGCATTGCATTGTATTATGTCCTTGTGGTCTCTGTATGTGAGCCGTTGCGTGGCTCTGCCCATAGGGGGAGATGAGAAGCATGTACAGGGCTCCACCCTTGGCTCCGCCCATGGCCCCTCCCACTACCGGAAGTATAATGTGCTGCAGCCGTAAGCCCTGCTCTCAGTTCCTCTGGTCGCAGGCTGGCTCAGTTGTAAGACTATTAAAACCACTGTTTACTTCCAATCGTGTCTCTAGTGAATTGATGGTCACATCATAACCTTTATCTTATTTAAGACTAAAGATTAACTGAGGTTATTTTTAAGTTGAATCACTCAAGTTAAAGGGGGTTGCATACAAACACATATACATTTTTAGCCCACATTGAGAAAATCGTCATGTGGTCGTGTCAACAGGCAGGTTTCCCTTCTGATTTAGTGTCTTCATATATTTATCCTGACTCCCAAGCCTAATCGTGACAATAAGCGATTGTCATTGTCATGTGTACTGTGATATGTAATTGACTGTTTTTAAACATATGAGCAGGTCTTTTGTGCTATAGTATTTTTCATAGAATTCGATTCATTGATAAATTCCAAGAGTGTGGTAATTCTTTGATTTTAAATTCCCATTAGAAAAGCTATTGTCACAATCTTAATGGCTACATAATAATAATGGCTTATTGTCACAAGTAGGCTTCAATGAATTTACTGTGAAAAGTCCCTAGTCTCCACATTCCGGCGCCTGTTTTGGGAGGCTGGTACGGGAATTGAACCCGCGCTGCTGGCACTGTTCTGCTTTACAAGCCAGCTGTTAAGCCCTCAGTGGTACAATTAAAGCTTCCCTCAGATGGTGCTACCGCACTTTTGCCCTGCAGTGGTGAGATGGTGGAATAGAGCACGTAGTTATAGTTTAGCACGTTTACACAGGCAGTTTCCATTATAAATCTTGATGTAGAGGGCAGCACGGTGGCGCAGTAGGTTAGCACGGTGGCGCAGTGGGTTAGCACTGCGGCCTCACGGCGCCGAGGTCCCAGGTTTGATCCCAGCTCTGGGTCACTGTCCGTGTGGAGTTTGCACATTCGCCCCGTATTTGCGTGGGTTTCGCCCCCACAACCCAAAAATGTGCAGGGTAGGTGGATTGGCCACGCTGAATTGCCCCTTAATTGGAAAAAATGAATTAGGTACACT
Organism: Scyliorhinus canicula; assembly: GCF_902713615.1. Taxonomy (NCBI): domain Eukaryota; kingdom Metazoa; phylum Chordata; class Chondrichthyes; order Carcharhiniformes; family Scyliorhinidae; genus Scyliorhinus; species Scyliorhinus canicula. The sequence continues at coordinate 25,906,546 of NC_052155.1, forward strand.
AAATTTAAAAAAAAATCTTCATGTACGAAATTATAATGAATACACGGACAAGAAGTGAGCTCAGATGTTCTCATTTTCATTTCATGTATTATACACAAGATTTACTCATCAACTCGTTAGTGTTAATTTGTGGGTAGCAATCAATTTGATCAGTCAAAGGCAATTTGCTTACCTCTCTATGGGTGCTTGCTGGGAGTGAAGGAATGGTTTCATCCACTGTCGCCAATAAAGTTCTTAATGCCAAACCAACCTCCTGAGAACACATTAGTAGAATCAAAGCACTGTTGACAACACACTGACCAATTTAGTACAAGACATGAACAGGAAGACTCGCACTTCTTTATCCTAGTTAGTTCAAATTTAGTGAAATTGAGTGGCATATGGGAGAACATGATCCAAAAAACATTTTGTTCTTCAAACATCACTTATATGTGACATTCCCAAACATTTCTTTTTAGCTTATCTCATATTAATTGTTATTCACCATTGTGAGCTGTGACGAAACAACTGCAGAAGCCCTTTCTACTCATGGTAGCAAGCTGGTCTTACATGGTTATTTATCAATCCACTTTGAGAATGGCATTAAGTTTGGACAGTATGTTAACGGAAACAATTTCACTACGCTGGGAAACTTACACAACCACCAAAGTCTCGTGGTTTCTGGAAATGGAAAATTTGTACTCACATCAATAATTTTACAAGTGAGCGAGTACAAATCCCACATTTTACTGAAGAGCACTTAACTGCCTTGATCCGTCTCAACATACAGTTCAATATATAAAGTCTCACAAACTTTGGGAGTTGAGTGGGTTTTGACATGAAAAAGAAAGTTAGGCTTCCTGCCAAATGAATTAAATCAGAAACCCCTTTTTTGGATTTATCTTCATACAGCCGTGAGGTTAGAAGGGGTGCACTAGCAAAAGTCTGAGAACAGGACACTTGGCAGGCAACTTGGAGATGGATGACATTGGATTGGTCTACAACCCCATCAATTTCTGCTTTTAATGTTCTAATCCTCTTTAAAATAATTTCACATCTATCTCCATCAAAGTGGCTTGGGCTATTTTAACTTCTTGCTTTTAAAATGTATGGGACATTTTCATGTCTTTCCAAGTATGACTGTCAATTTAGTGCTAATTAAGTGTGGTTTTGTGCTCATTTGGGAATGTCCAAATCTATTTCACATAGGACCCTTACAGTTAACAGATGGCTTCCAACCATCAGTCTGTGTTTGATTTGATTCCAGAGGTGAAAGGGCAGTGTCAAATTGTTTTGTGCTCATCAATCATGCTTGTTCGTACTTTTTTCCAAAGGGCGAGATTCTCTGCTGCCCACGACGGGTCGGAGAATAGCGGGAGGGCGTCCCCGACATTTTTCACGCCCTCCCGCTATTCTCCCCCCCCACGGCCGCCCCACGACACGAATCGCTGCTCGCCGTTTTTTATGGCGAACAGCGATTCTCCCCAGGCCGATGGGCCGAGTTCCCAGGCTTTAACGGCCATTTTTACGGCAGCAAACACACCTGCTTGCTGCCGTCGTAAAAACGGCCGCAACATGCCCGTTCTGGGCATCCAGGGCCCCGATTGGCACGGCAGTACCACGGCCGTGCCAAGGGGGGCATGGGCCCGCGATCGGTGCCCACCGATCACGGGCAGTGTGTCAGTAACGACGCACTCCCTCGGCCGCCTCTGACGGACCCGCACATGCGCGGCTGACGTCATCGTGCGCGTCAGCCGGCGTGACGCTTGGCGCGCGGACTTAGCGACGGTCGCTAAGGCCGCGATGCCGTGCTTCACGGGGCCCCGCTGCTAACCCCGCCCGGGGGAGAGAATCGGGTCCCGGGAGGCTGCCGCGAAACACGGCCAGTTTCACGGCAGCCTTTACGATTCGCCGCATTTGCGGAGAATCGCGCCCTATAGTGCTGACTGCAAGTGTGAAGGTATCCACAGTACCACATTTAAAAGCACCTCTCACCTTGACCATTGGTATGTATTCCTCTGGAGGTGCTGGTTGGATTTTACTAGACATTTCTATAACTGCCTTCACCAATCCAGTTACATTTTCATACACTTTATCGTTGGAACGGTCCAGGTTAGCGGTGGGTGGAGGGCTTATTTCTTGTGGTTGAATCTGGATTACAAGAATCAAGCTGGTTAGCATCATAGTATACTTCACTTCTTCAAATGACACCATATCATCACTGGTTGTCAGGTATATAAATCTCCTCAGCTTCATGAGAATCAAAGAATATTATTGATTCATAGCATATACCGGACAAAAGAATTCTAAGCTGCTGACTGCATTTCATTTCTTGACAATGTCACAATGGTTAGCCTCTAGTGTGAACATTTTCACACATCAAGGAGCTGTCAGTTAGCCTTTGTAACAAAGCGTGTTGGGGCACAGACTCCACAAAACTACAAAGGCTGCCCTCCAAGCAAAACTAATAACAGGAACACAATTTCAAGGTTGCAATTTAACTATGGGGTTTATTTGTTCATTGCATACCTCTTCAGCATTGCTCACATAACCAACAGCACCGTATCCTCTCAATGAGATTATATTCATCGCTCTCAAGAATATATTATTCTCAAAATACAGTACCCATTCATTTGAAAAAGTGCATCAATGTTTCGAAGTTAAACCAAATGCACTTGGTATTGCACGCTACTTGTAGATCCATTGTAAGCTAAAAATCAGGGTTTTTACAGAAATCAGTTCCATATTATTTTGGTACATTTTACATAAAACGTTTTACATTTTGTTGAATTGAAACAAAAAAATACTTTTAACAGTTTCACCAAAACTGAACCAAAACTAGGAAGGTGACTTTTTAAATAAATGGGAATTCTTACAATTTGTAGGCTTAAATAACATTAACTTTCTAACTTATCGATTTAAAAAATGTAACCCTTAACATAGTGAGCATTAGGTAAAGTCTCAGATAAGCTGACAAAAAGGGTGACTTTTTAGTTTCGTGAAAGATAATGAATAACTCAGAAGTAGGAGTAGGCAATTCAGCCTCTCGTCACTATTCAATACGATCATGGCTGAACTCTTCTCAGCCTTAAGTCCACTTTCCTGTCCGTTCTCCATCACCCTTCAACCTATTACTAATTTATTTTTATATATTTAGAGTACCTAATTACTTTTTCTTCCAATTAAGGGGCAATTTAGCTTGGCCAATCCACTTAACCTGCATATCTTTGGGTTGTGGGGGTGAAACCCACACAGACATGGGGAGAATGTGCAAACCCATTACTAATTAACAATCTGTCTATCTCCTCCTGAAATTTTATCAATGTCCCAGCATCCACTGCACTCTGGGGTAGTGAATTCCACAGATTCACCACCCTTTGAGAGAAGCAGTTTCTTCTATCTGTTTCAAATCTGCTTTAAATCTATCCCTGATCTTAAAAGTATTGCCTCTCGTTCTAGATTGCCCCTCAAAAGGAAGCATCCCCTCAAGTTCTACTTTGTCAATACTGTTTATCATCTGAGATACCTCAATTGGATATCCTCTCATTCATCTAAACTTGAGAGAATATAGGCCCAAACTACTCAATCTCTCTTCATAAGGCAAATTCCTCATCCATTGAATCATCCTTTGAACAACCTCTAATGCAATTACATCCCTCCTCAAATAAGGGACCAAAACTGTACACAGTACTCCAAGTGTTGTCCCTCCTATTTTACTGTCATCGGCAAATTTGGCTATAGACCATGTGTAAGAGTGTAGAAGAGTATTCCATAAATAATGTAAAAACTTGATTTAAAAAAATAAATAATTAACCTTATGGTGGGGGTTTTCTGCTCATAAATGGGTTGCTGTCTTTGTGGAGTTTGCACATTCTCCCCGTGTCTGCGTGGGTTTCAGCCCCACTACCCAAAGATGTGCAGGTTAGGAAACTGGCCACTCTAACTTGCCCCTTAATTGGTAAAAAATAATTGGGTACTCTAAATTTATTAAAAAATAAATAAATGTAAGGTGGAAAATTGAATCCTCGTATAATGTTTAGCACCAAGTGCCAGGAGCAATAACCGTTCTTGAATTGAGGGCATCAGAGTCAGTTGCAGAGAAGAGATCCCCTATACTCTGTGCCAGCAGTTTGCTTCAACTTCAATCTCCATGCAGTGACCAGACTAATTCTTAAATTTCCCAAGCAGCTATTCTTAATGCCGCACTGAGTAAAGCCAGAAATTTAGTACCACTGAGTTCTAAAAATATGGGCATTGTTCTTCTGAATTTGCAACAAAACAGTCAGCCAAATTGCTTTTCATAGAAGACTCTCACAACCTCAACATCACCTTCATCTCTGGGTTGGACTGAACTTCAACAGAAGTTGGGAAAATTTTCTACTGCTCCACCCAGTTTCTCACTGACTGATAACTTTTATTATGATCTGTACTAGAACAGTGCATCTTTATTGGAGACGTGTAGGTAGATAGATTGGTTGACAATTTAGAATTTTTCTATGCAGAACAGACATGTAAAGGAAAGGTCTTTAGCTTCTATTAATGTAAATAGTGAGACAAATGGGTAAGAAAGGTTAAGCAAGAACAAAATATAAACAGACAAATTTAATAAAATGAAGAAGCCTCTGTCCCACCATATCTCTAGAGAAAACTCATAACCATGTGCTTATGCACAGCAAGTAGTCTCAAATGATGAATTCACTATGATGCGACTCTTCTATACAAACTGGTTAAGTAAAAGTGGAACAGTTTATTTCATTATACATAACTAAGCAAATGTTCAAATCAACCATCCTGAGCTCTGTAGCAGGCCAAAAAAAAACTTGCAAAATATCTACTGAGCCCACATGCATAATTCATTCCTTAGTTGCATTTTAGTTCGCTGCACATGGAATCTCATTTAAATAACAGATTATACCAGCAATGAGGTATCTGCCGGTTAGGGACTTTGCACGAAATGTCTGGAGCAGGTCCCCTAAGTTGCCAGGATACACCCTGCTCGAGCGACTGCTGCTTGCGGATGTGAAAGGGGAGGGAAGAATTGGGGATATATACAAGTGGCTGGGGGAGCAGGGAGGCGAGCGGGTGGTGAAGATCAAGGAGACATGGGAAGGGGAGGGGAGATCAATTGGGAAGTATGAAGTGAGGCACTACGTAAGGTAAATGGGACCTCGGCTTGTGAAAAAATTAGCCTGATACAGTTTAAGGTGGTGCACAGGGTGCATATGACTCGGGCGAGAATGAGTGGTTCTTTCAGGTGGCAGCAGATGAGTGTGAGAGGTGTGGGTAGGGGCCAGCGAATCAAGCGCACATGTTTTGTGGTTGTGAAAAATTGGGAAGATTTTAGGCGGGAAAGTGGAGGAGGTGGAGGACCCGGACCCTTTGGTGGCGATGTTTGGGGTTTCAGAGAAGCCGGAGCTCATGGATAGGAGGAAGGCCGATGTCGTGGTCTTTGCATCTCTGATTGCACGGCGGCAGATTGCACTGGAGTGGCAGTCGGCATCGCCACTGGGGGTAGCGGTTTGGATAGGGTGGAGGTGTGGACTTAGGTAGGGTGCACTTTCTAAGGACCGGTGCAGCCTCAATTGGCCGAATGGCCTCTGTCTGCACTGTAAATTCTATGATTCTCTATGTGGGGGATGTTATTGACCATGTTCGAGGAGCTATTCGTCGCTTGGGGGGGGGGGGGGGGGGGGGGGGGGGGTTTGAAAAAGGGATAAAGCTTGGACAGACTGTATAGTTGATTGCTGGAAAGTATGTTTCCCGGGGTGTTTATTTGCTGTAACCTGTTTTGATACATGTTTGTCATAAAATACATTAAAAAAAGAAGATTCTACCATCAATTCATCAAAACAAGGCCACAGAACATTTATAATAGTATTTTACCGTGTAAGTGATTTAAAATCAATTTAAAACAGATTAGTAAAAGGTGATTACGACCACACAAGTGATTAAGTTGAATATGTGTTGTTATATACACAAATTATTGTTTAGTTGTCAGATCAGAAGGTGACTAGAAAAGGGAGTATTCTTTTTCTGTGAAAATAATGCCAAAACTCGTCTCTTAACTTTTCATTAAAAGTTCAATTTCCCTGTTTATTTCACTTGTGGTGAGATATATTTGCACAATATTTGGTAAAGTTATATTCTACAAGTTATATGGAGCATAGAATCTTCTGGCTATTTCGGATTTATGAGTTACATATGACATGTTTGTCCTATGGTGACAGATTGCTGCTGCAAATTCCCTTTGGGTTTGGAGATTAAATAATAAAAGATGCTTTATGGAGATTATTTTAAAAAGTTGCACAAACACATGATAAGGAAATACACAATGGCCGGGATTCTCCCCTACCCGGCGGGGCGGGGGGTCCCGGCGTAGCGGAGTGGGGCCAACCACTCCGCCGTCGGGCCTCCGCAAAGGTGTGGAATTCTGCGCACCGTTAGGGGCTAAGCCCGCGCCGGAGTGGTTGGCGCCATGTCGACTGGTGCCAAAACCGGTGCCAACGGCCTTTGGAGCTACGCTGCCCGGTGTCGGGGCTGGCCGAAAGGCCTTTGCCGGTTTGCGCATGCGGCGCTGTGTCAGCGGCTGCTGATGTCACCACCGGCGCATGCGCGGTAGGGGATGTCTCTTCTGCCTCTGCCATGGTGGAGGCCATGGCAGCAGCAGAAGAGTGCCCCCACGGCACTGGCCCGTCCGCCAATTGGCGGGCCCCGATCGCGGACCAGGCCACTGTGGGGGAACCCCCCGGGGTCCGATCGCCCCGCGCCCCCCCCAGGACCCCGGGGGCCCGCTGGTGCCGCCACCAGAGGTGGTTGAAACCACGTCGGCGGGATTGGCCTGTCAGTGGTGGGACTTCGGCCCATTGCGGGTCGGAGAATCGCCGCGGGGGGCACGCTAATCGGCGGGGCGCGATTCCCGCTCCTGCCAATTCTCGGGTGGCAGAGACTTCCGGCCACGGCGGGGGCGGGATTTACGCCGGCCCCGGGCGGTTCTCCGACCTTGCGTGGGGTCGGAGAATTCCGCCCAATATCTGAGAAGCTGTCGACTTAAAGCAATATGAAATTGTTTTGCCTTTTATAGTATTTGTCTTCAAAAAAGTGTACAGTTGTGCTATGATCACATGTATGTGACAACTGTTGATATGCTGAAAAGTTACAGCCTTTGATGAATCAAGTTACAGCCATAACAATTTTTAAAAAAGGTGTGTCAGTTATACTTAGTGGTTAGCACTGCTGCCTCTCAGCACCAGGGATCTGGGTTTGATTCCTGCCTTGGGCACTGTCTATGTGGAGTTTGTACATTTTCCCTGTGTCTGCGTGGGTTTCCTCCGGTTTCTTTCCAAGTCTGAAGGTGTGCAGGTTAGGTGGATTGGCCATGCTAAATTGCCCTTTAGTGTCAAAAGACATGCAGTTTAGGTGAGGTTACAGAGATAGCACAGGAGAGTGGGTCTAGGTTGGGTATTCTTTCATAGAGTTGGTGCAAACTCAATGGGCTGAATGGCCTCCTTCTATATTGTAGGGATTCTTTGGGACTTCGAGTTTAACTGCAATGATACATTAACTTGAGATTGCGTGGCAGCACAGTGGCGCAGTGGTTAACACTGCTGCTTCATGGCACTGAGGTCCCAGGTTCGATCCCGGTTCTGGGTCACTATCCGTGTGGAGTTTGCACATTCTCCGCGTGTTTGCGTGGGTTTTGCCCCCACAACCCAAAGATGTGCAGGGTAGGTGGATTGGCTATGCTAAATTGCCCCTTAATTGGAAGAAATTAATTGGGTACTCTAAATTTAATAAAAAGAGAAAATAAACTCGAAATTGCAATGTCACTGTTCATAACTACATCCTAATCTGCTGTTATAGTTTTCAGTTCGCCTATGAGGGACAAGGCAGCTACTGTAACAATGTAGTATTCAAGTACAGGAAAAAAAGTCAGAATTTGGCTGTTCAGAGCAGGTCTGTTTTTGAACCTATAGCAGGAAGAAAGGAAATTACGAGTCAAATTTGGTGAAAATCCCAAATGTATTAATTTTTTAGTCAATTTACTTTGTCTCGGTCTCTCTCTTTGACCAGTCCTTTGTGGTACAAGTAAAGCTTGAACAAAAATGCCAAGGAGACAAGCGAATGATCTTTGAGCTGCTTCAGTTATGAAACAGACAATTTAATTGGTTAATTATACTTTCTACTTCACAAATATCTAACCATTCCAAGTGACATGGATGAGGTGGAGACTGAATAATACAAGATTGCACCAAAGCAAAATATTCTGCATTCCTAAAATACCGTTTTTAATTTATGGAAGTGTTCAACAACTACTTAAAAGAAACAAAGACCAATGATAGTTCTAAACATGCCTACTTTCAATGTATCTGATGAGAAGAGGGTCAATGAGTGCAAAGTTTAGTCAAAAGGCAAGGTTATAATCACCTGAAAATGTTATAACTTGCACTTAGTCAATGTTTTATTTGAAGTGGAAATATGGAGCATGATTAATATACAATAGAATTGTTCTGCACACGAAGTAAAGGCAAATAATCTTTTCTTTGCTGATTACCAAAATAACAATTTGTTCTGAGTCTTATCATTGCTCCATTTTTTTGGTCCATGACCAATCACCCCATCTGGGAGGAATGTAAAGTTCCTGCAACCAAAACCATGATTGCTGTGCAGATCAAGCTGTAATAGTCGCAAACTAACAAGAAGACACAGCGCCAGTGGACCCGGGTTCAATTGCGGCCTTGGGTGACTGTGTGGAGTTTATACGTTCTCCCCATAACCTCGTACGTTTCCTCGGGTGCTCCGGTTTCCTCCCACAGTCCAAAGATGTGCAGGTCAGGAGGATTAGCCATGATCAAAGCATGGGATTAAGGGGATAGGGCGAGGGAGTGGGCCTAGGTTGAGTGCTCTTTCGGAGGGTCAGTATAGACTCGACGGGCCAAATGGCCCCCTTCTGCACTGTAGGGATTCTATGGATTGAAGTTTCTCTGTCCTCACTGGGCACCCGAAAAATAACTCACAGATGAACTGATATAGTATTACATTCTCCTGTGATTGAAATGCAAAATCAAGAGTCACATGACAATCGCCAATGCTCAAGAGCACCAGCAGTAACGAACGTAAATTCCTGCTTTGATGTGTTCAGTATTCATCACCAATTTCATTACAAAATTTTAGTCTTGAGGTCACAATCCCAATTGCTAATTGTCAAATTAGCATAATTTGCTTCTCGTTTGGCTATTAATTTTCAGACATCTAGGATTTTAATATAGCTGTTTGAATTTCAATGGTGGTATTGCACAAATTTTTACACCGACCATATAATGTCATATTACAATAATTTTAAATGTGAAAGCTTTACTGAAACCAAAAGTGTGCAATTAATTGAACCAAAATTAATCTTTCCCATCCTGTCCTTCAACCAGCTGGAATGAACTGCTGGAAAGGACAGTGGAAGTAGATTTAATAGCAACTTTCAAAAGGGAATTGGATATATATTTGAAATAAAGCAATTTCCAGGATTTTGGGGAAAGGGCAGAGGAATGGGACTACTTGGACAGCCCTCTCAAAGAGCAAATGCATATGCGATGGACTGAATGGTTTCCTTGTGTTGTATGTGTCTATGAACAAGTCTTTTTAAAATCCTTATACATTCAAGCGTAGAATCTGTGGGAAAGTGCACTTCTGTTATAACAATTTAAATGTCTAACTGTTCTCAAAGAAACATGTTGCAATTATACAGCCCTTTTCATGTCACCTTGAAGGAACAGATATGATAATTACAAGTTAGACAAAAATTAAAAAGAAAGAAATACACATATTATTTGCTTACCCTCCATGGCTAGTGGTGAACACAATGTGAAGTTTAAAGAAATTTACCAAAAGGGAAAAAAAAGGAAAACAATCATTAAAAATGCAGCAAGCAAACCAATAATGCAATGTGCAGTTAACAAAATGATGTTAAAAGCTGTGAAGAAAACGGCAGTCTAAAAATATCATGCATCATCAAACTTGTTAGAGTGCAATTTAAAAGCTGCTGTGTACATAATTTCATCTCAAGAAGCTATTTTGTTGAACTAAAGCATTATTTAAAAACCATGCAAATCAAATCACTTGACCATAACAAATAAGTAATAAAATCCACCTCTTGGTAAAAATTAAATGGCTTTACTGCAGAGAAAAGAACCACAAAGAAGGAAACTGGACAAAAGTTTGACTTCCCAATGAAGGCAAAAAAGAAATTGCAGCAGCTCACAATGCAAACAAAAACTCAAATAAGGCAGAATGAGAAACTGTGGACACAGATTTGTGTATTGTACAATCATTCAAGCTTCTGTTACACAATGGCATGTCTAAATGCAGGCCAAAAAGCTATTTGTTTCTTTTTGCATCTACCAGAAGAGGTTTGAAATCGGGAAATTCCGCTTGTAAGAAAGGCAGGAAGGATATTCAAAGAATGCTCTGCCCCAGAGAGCAGTGGAGGCAGGGTCATTGAATTAAATTTTTTTTTAGAATATCCAATTTCTTTTTCCAATTAAGGGGCAATTTAGCGTGGCCAATCCACTTATCCTGCACATATTTTGGGTTGTGGGGGTGAAACCCATGCAGACACGGGGAGAATGTGCAAACTCCACACGGACAGTGACCCAGGGCCGGGATCGAACCTGGGACCTCGGTGCCATGAGGCAGCAATGCTAACAACTGCACCACCGTGCCACCTGCCATTGAATATTTTTTATGCTGAGTGAGATAGATCCCAAAGATAACTGAGTAAACAGGAAAATAGAGCTGAGGCTGCAATCAGATCAAACATGATCGTATCAAACGGCAGAGCATGGTTAAGGGGCTCAATGACCAACTCCTGCTCCTAATTCATACGTTTGTATGTAAGTTGAAAATCATGTCCCTTGAGGCTCTATGTTAAACTGCTTCTGAAAATATTTAAGCAAAGTAACATTCTCAAGTTTTGTCTGAAATCTCTCCAATTTAATGTTATGGTTTATTTTCTAACCCGTTTGCCACATAAATGGAATAGCAACTTATTCATTCTTTGCTTTTTAAAAATAAATTTAGAGTACCCAATTAGCTTTTTTCCAATTAAGGGGCAATTTAACGTGGCAAATCCACCTAGCCTCACATCTTTGGGTTGTGGGGGTGAGGCCCATGCAGTCACAGGGAGAATGTGTAAACTCCACATGGGCAGTGACCCCGGGCAGCAATGCCACAGTGCCACTCCACATTCACTCTTTGCTAATGCCACCTTTTTCTATTCACTGAATGACACACTTGTTTCACTGGAATTTAAAAAAATACTCTGCTTCACTGGATATTTGTATAAAATTTCCAGTTTTGCCATCAATCACTGAAACAAAATAAGCATCACTTTGCTGACATTGGATCATGATGTAGAGAGAGATTAAGAGTTAAACGGGATAACCTCATGCCAACCCAAGCCTTGTAGGTCAACATATTGGGGTATATTATGGAGTCATACGACATGAAAGAGGTTTACATGCCTGACCATAACATGTTTCATTGCCTGAGAGGTCACCCTTATGAGTCATTTTGTATTACATACCATACCTCTATAAAATACAGAATAACCTGCAAGGGTAAACACTCAAGCAGGGAAAAATGAAAATTTGGAATGACACTGATACGCAAAGATTTTCACAGTAACTTCATTGCAGTGTTAATGTAAGCCTGCTTGTGACACTAATAAAATTATTATTGTCAGAAAGTACATGTGATTGTGGCACAGGGCTTTGACTAGTCATATATAATTGTGCAACTCGAACTGTGGTGGACATGTGGCTTGAAGGGTAAGCATACTGTATATAAAATAGACCAATATCAAAATCCAGATAGGAACTCTTATTTTTGTGGAACAAAAGCTATATGATCAATTCTGCTATCTAATGTATTCACAATTGCAAGTCATTACATTCCCTTTTAATTCCATTCACTTCTTCACAGTAGATCGTAGAGTATAAGTTGAATCAAAGTATAAGTCAACTGTTGTTTAGGCTTATGCTCAGTGGAACCCCCCATTTTTCAGCTAACAAATGCATGTTTAGGACTATAATCGCATTAGCAGTCAGTGGATGGGATCAAGCGCCTGATACTAAGTGCATCCAAATGCTACCAAGGAGAGGTGTGGGAGTTTAAGACACACCCACACAGAGCAGACAGCACACAGCAACTGAACAGAAATTGTTTCACATTCCAAAACGGCGACTTCCTACACCAAGGAAGTCCAGAGAAGGTTCACTAGTTTTGACTCTGGGTATGGAGGCAATTTCTTATGAAGAGAGGTTGAATCGGTTGGGTCTGTACTCATTGGAGTTTAGAAGAATGAACCTTATTGAGCCATTTAGGATTCTCAGGGGCTTGACAGAGTAGATGTTGTGAGGTGTCTCTCCTTGTGGGAGAGTCTAACACTGGAAGGCATAATTTCAAAGTAAGGGGTTGCCCATTTACAGCAACACTGAAGAGGAATTTCTCCTCAGAGGTCAGTGAATCTGTGGAATTCTTTCCCGCTGAGGGCTGTCGAGGCTGGGTCGTGTTCAAGGCTGAGATAGACAAATTTTTGATCAGTAAGGGTTATGCGGATAAGGCTGGAAAGTGGAGCTGAAGATTATCATATCAGATAAGTCATGATCTCAGTGAATGGCGGAGCAGGCCGACTTCTGTCCCTATGTCGTATGGTCAACACTGGCAGTTCACATTCTATACAGTGGAAGGATTTTTCGAAGTTTCAACTTAGATGTTGCAACTTGTGGTAATAACAACAAATCTAACCTTCAAGTCAGAAGTTTCAAAGTTTTAGAAAATATGCAACGCCATATGGATGAATTATAATAAATCTACTGTGGCATGGTAATACAAAAAGTGCAAAATTCAAACATGTTCCAAGAGGCATAAGAGCTGGATATTTAGCACCGCTACTTCAGAGCTATGTAATCACTACAAATTTCCTTATTCTTTTGTAAGTTGTAGTTAATCGTGCTGCCATTTCTTTCCCCAGCCAGCCTTCTTAACAGTACAATGCAGAAGTGAAGGCCAGTTCGGTTCAGGAAACGGTTGCTCAGAGAATCTAACTTTCAGGCCCAATAATTAAGTGAATAATTTTTAAATTATATTTTTGCTGGTACAAAAAAAAATACACAAAGAGGCACAAGTTTGCCCTTTGTGATTAGGTTAGTATGCTCTTCCATCAAATTCATGTACAAAATACTTGTCTTAATTTAATGTCTTCACTAGGGGACCATTTAATTGTTAACAGATTGATTGCAGAGAATGTTACTCCAATTACCTAACTATTTTAAGTTTTAATTACTTAAAAATATCAAAACTGCAAGATAGATTCAAATGATTATTATTGCAATAAAGTGACTGGGGCTGCTTTTAACGCAAGTTGCAAAAGGAAAACCAAAATTTGAAGCTTGGCAACTGTATGTAGCATAACCGAAAGTACATCGCTAAATACTTTTACACATTAGCAGTTCAATAGGCTCAAGCATATTGGATGCAGATCAAGTTGAACAAAAATGGATGGTGTCACCGATTTTAAGTTCATGAGGGGATTTTCAGAATGACGTCGTTTTTTTTTGTAATTTATTCTTGGGCATCACTGTCAAACCCAGGATTTATTACATTCTAGTAGCCTGAAAGTCATGGTGGGCCACCTTCTTGAACTGCTGTTGTCCATATTCATTGGCTGGAGTATGTAGTTGTAATAAGAACATAAGAACTAGGAGCAGGAGTAGGCCATCTTGCCCCTCGTGCCTGCTCCGACATTCAATAAGATAATGGCTGATCTTTTGTGGACTCCGCTCCACTCAGTTGTAATGAAGTGCTTCGAGAGACTGATCATGAAGCGCATCACCTCCATACTCCCGGAACGCCTTGACCCACTTCAATTCGCATACCATCGCAACCGGTCCACATCAGACGCCATTTCCCTGGCCCTACACTCATCCCTAGAGCATCTCGAAAACAAGGACTCCTACATCAGACTCCTATTTATTGACTACAGCTCCGCCTTCAACACCATAATCCCAGCCAAGCTCATATCAAAGCTCCAAAACCTACGACTTGGCTCTCCACTCTGCAACTGGATCCTTGACTTTCTGACCAACAGACCACAGTCAGTAAGAATGAACACCAACACCTCCTCCACAATAGTCCTCAATACCGGTGCCCCGCAACGCTGCGTACTTAGCCCCCTACTCTACTCCCTGTACACACACGACTGCATGGCAAAACTTGGTTCCAACTCCATCTACAAGTTTGCTGACGATACGACCATAGTGAGCCGGATCTCGAATAACGACGAGTCTGAATACAGGAGGGAGATAGAGAACCTAGTGTAGTGGTGCAGCGACAACAATCTCTCCCTTAATGCCAGCAAAACTAAAGAGCTGGTCATCGACTTCAGGAAGCAAAGTACTGTACACACCCCTGTCAGCATCAACGGAGCCGAGGTAGAGATGGTGAGCAGTTTCAAATTCCTAGGGGTGCACATCACCAAAAATCTATCCTGGTCCACTCATGTCGACGCTATCACCAAGAAAGCACAACAGCGCCTTTACTTCCTCAGGAAACTAAGGAAATTCGGCATGTCCACATTAACCCTTACCAACTTTTACAGATGCACTATAGAGAGCATCCTATCGGGCTGCATCACAGCCTGGTATGGCAACTGCTCGGCCCAGGACCGCAAGGAACTTCAGAGAGTCGTGAATACCGCCCAGTCCATCACACGAACCTGCCTCCCATCCATTGATTCCATCTACACCTCCCGCTGCCGGGGGAAAGCAGGCAGCATAATCAAGGATCCCTCCCACCCGGCTTACTCACTTTTCCAACTTCTTCCATCGGGCAGGAGATTCAGAAGTCTGAGAACACGGACGAACAGACTCAAAAACAGCTTCTTCCCCACTGTCACCAGACTCCTAAATGACCCTCTTATGGACTGACCTCATTAACACTACACCCATGTCTGCTTCATCCGATGCCAATGCTTATGTAGTACATTGTATATATTGTGTTGCCCTATTATGTATTCTCATGTATTTTCTTGAATTCTGTTTAATTCCCTTTTCTTCCCATGTACTGAATGATCTGTTGAGCTGCTTGCAGAAAAATACTTTTCACTCGGTACACGTGACAATAAACAAATCCAATCCAATCCAATCCAACTTTCCCACCCGAACATCATAACCCTTTATTCCTCAAAAAACTATCAATCTTTATCTTGAAAACATTTAATGCAGGAGCCTCAACTGCTTCACTGGGCAGGGAATTCCATAGATTCACAACCCTTTGGGTGAAGATGTTCCTCCTCAGTCCTAAATCTACTTCCCCTCATTTTGAGGCTATGCCCCCTAGCTCTGCTTTCACCCACCAGTGGAAACAACCTCCCGTATCTATCCTAATAAGATCAAAAGTGTCAGACTTCAAAGTCATTACCTGTGAAACTGATAATTTTTGGAGCTCCAATTCACCACTTCAGGACGCTGGTAGCGAGAATTGCAAATGGGTGGAGAATAGCAGCAATGGTAACAATCAGCATGCTCTGTTCCCTTGCTGGTCGTGTTATTGAAGTTTGTGCCCCATGCTGACGGGTCCATGCAAAACCGTCATTTGTAGTTTAAGTAGCATTCGCAGGTTGGGTACATCACGCTCCACCCCACCGCAATTCTCCGCCTCTCTTAGGCAGAGGTCGCACGGGCGCGGAGTATTTAGAAGCCGGGCCTAGAATCCCTACAGTGCAGGAGACCATTCGGCCCATCGGGTCTGCACAGACCCTCCAAAAGAGCACCCTACTGAGGCCCACTCCCACCCCTATCCCTGTAACCCCACCTAGACTTTGGACACTAAGAGGAAATTTAACATGGCCAACTCACCAAACCTGCACATCTTTGGACTGTGGGAGGAAACCGAAGCACCCAGAGGAAACCCATGCAGCCACGGGGAGAACGTGCAAAATCCACACATCACCCAAGGCTGGAATTGAACCCAGGTCCCTGGCGTTGTGAGCAACGGTGCTGACCACTGTGCTGTCCCTGGGGCCATGGCTGTTGAAGGGAGTGGGAGGCTTAAAAAACTCTCATGATTGTCAGGTTTGCTTGGCAGGGGAAAGAGATGGCTGCCTGGACCGGGAGGCAGTAGCTGGGAATGACTTGATGGCAGGTCTATGGACTCAGGGTGCCCGGTTCAGACCGCCATTGCTGCAGTATGTGGATTTAAACACTCCCCTTTGTTTCTACTTACAGACTCCTGGCTGCTCACACTGCTGACTAATCACTGTGTTCTGAGGATGCCCAGAGAATCTCTGGTTATGTGGAAGTCCACCCAGGCCACCCCTCTGGAAACCCTAATACCCAAGCTGCATCATCAAGGGGGATGAGCGTGGCCAAGCTCAATCAGTGGCCCAAAAGGTGTTGGCACTCTTCAGAAGCACTGCCCCAGAATCAGAGAAAGCAAGGGGTTAGCAGAGCTTATCCAAAACAAAGAACACCTACACCATGGCCTTTTGAATCTTCCCTGGTTCTCTGCCACTCTCAGCGCAGAGACCTCACCAGTGACCCCCATCCCTCAGGATCTCGAGTTGCCTCCTGGTGAAGCTGGCAGCGCTGACTGCCCCTGCCACCTCCTCCCAGGGCTCGAGTCTGTGGCAACCTGGAGAAGAGGATGTTCCTCCTCTCCTCATTGGTATTGAGCAGTGGGTCCACTTCAGACTCCCGAAATTGCGGGCAGGCCTTCTCTGAGCCATCTTCATCTCTGCAATGAGTGCGTGTTAAATGGTAAGCTTAAAAACAGCTCCAGTCCTAATTCCACCCCCAGTGGTTACACCGCCGGGAATTGCTTTCAATCCATGCTGGCAGGTTGCTGCTGGCCTATTTGCAGTCCTGAATCATGGAAGAACGAAAAGAGCCCCCAACTGAAATGCGAAACGTATGTTATTCAGTACCTGCAGAAACATTTAGCGGGGAATTCTCTGATCGACACGCTGAAATCGGGGGCGGCGCTGTTTTTCCAATACTCTGCCCCCTCAAAAACGTCGTACTGGAGGAGTACGCCGCACACCGTCGGGACAGCCGTCGGGACAGCCGTGCGGGACGTCACCTGAGGCCCTCCCCCGATGCTCTGCCACTGATGGCCCGACTTCCCGATGGTGTGGGGCGTGTGTCCTCTCACTTTTCGGGGACCTCGCATGGCCACAGTCAGGGAGTAGCCCGGGGGGGGCAATCGGCAGGGGCTGAAGGGTGGTCCGGCGTTGGTGAGGGGGTTACAGGAGGGCAGTTTTAGGCAGGCTGGGTCCGTGCACGGCCCGTGGCATGTTGTATGGCACGGCCAGCGCCGTGCGCAAGCGCTGCCACGGATCTGGCCATTCTGCGTCTGTATCGACAGGTAAAGCTGGTGTGGCTGCTAGCCCCCCACCGGGCGGAGCATCGCTGCGGGGGCGCCGCCGATTTTTTGGTCGTAAGGCCAGACGGATCCTGCGGGCATAGCCGCAGAGTCGGAGAATCCAGTCCTTTCTCTTCCAAACCGAGAATCTCGGCCCTGACATCCATACATCCACAATTAAATGTGGAAATCCAAAAGTTGCTGTCAGTGATCTCCTGCTCTACCACAGGGAACATTGCTTAACACCCCGCACACGGCAGATCTTTAGAAATCATTGAACTGATAAGAACCTCCCCTTTCAGACTGTAAAAAGCCCCCAAACAATTACACTTCTTAATGATGTGTAACTAGGTTTTTAACTATGTAATAAGTTTGGACTACTGCCGAACTCTTGGCCCTTGATAGAACCTTGATAGAACATAGAACAGTACAGCACAGAACAGGCCCTTCGGCCCTCAATGTTGTGCCGAACAATGATCACCCTACTCAAACCCACGTATCCACCCTATACCCGTAACCCAACAACCCCCCCCTTAACCTTTACTTTTTAGGACACTACGGGCAATTTATCATGGCCAATCCACCTAACCCGCACATCTTTGGACTGTGGGAGGAAACCGGAGCACCCGGAGGAAACCCACGCACACACGGGGAGGACGTGCAGACTCCGCACAGATAGTGACCCAGCCGGGAATCGAACCTGGGACCCTGGAGCTGTGAAGCATTTATGCTAACCACCATGCTACCGTGTTGCCCACTGATAGTTTTGTCATGTCAAATGTTTCCATTTTCCAATAAAATTCCCAGTTTTTAATTAAGGTTTTTAAAAAGAAGTTACTGAACTAATTGAGGTTTTCTGATAATCCATGAACAATTTTTTTTAAATTGTTTAACTTTAAACCAGCTTTTATGTCCCGAATTGAATTTCTTGACTCTCGGCCATTCATTTATTACCTACGCTACTGCATTACTTCTCCAGTAATATAGTTACCCTATCCTATGAATTTCTTTGGTCCTGGAAGTCAGAGCTTTGATATGAATTAATATTACAAAATGTTCGTATGATGGAAGGTTCCATAACCAACACTATGTTAAATATGTCCAGACACAGAACCAGTACAGAGCTCTGTAAAATATTCCTCAAAAGTTAGTGAATTGCGAAACATATTAAAGGTACGTCATTTGAGCGAGTGGGTACCTGACTGTGAAAGGGATTGCAACGCTGCAGGATTTCCCTGGAGTTCCAAGGAACGGAAGATTAGTTTTCAGAAAACTGCCTTGAGTAATACCTTATGAGTAAAAAATTAATTATTTTTTAAGAAGTATTTGAATTTATTCTTAAGAAATTGGAGATTTACAGAATGGTTGCTTGACAGACAGTCAATAATCATCCAGTCTGATTACTGGGTCTGTTTGCTTTCTAACTGGTGGGGGACGGCAGTAAACCACAAGGATGGACATTTTGGGTGTCGCGTGTCAGCAATGTGAGGACAAGCATTGGAGTAAGGAAATCATGCGATGAAACCTCCTTATATCTGTAACATTATCTATTTAATCCGTGCTTTGCGAAATGGAACCGAACCTGTGACAATAATTGGAAGTCTTTTAGAGAACTATACTCGACCACCGCACCTTCACCTTTCTCGATTCATATCCATCAGATTTTCTGCTTGTCTTCGAAGAATTGAAGCAAAATGTTGTCCGCTGAAGTTTTGTCAGTTCTGGCATGCAATGCCACTCAGAATTTTGGGTTAAGTCACAGAAGAGTAAAAATAAATTGAATTTTACTATCTTTAACCAACACAGATGTAGGCTGGTTTAGCACACTGGGCTAAATAGCTGGCTTGTAATGCAGAACAAGGCAGCAGCACGGGTTCAATTCCCGTACCTAGCCTCCCCGAACAGGCGCCGGAATGTGGCGACTAGGGGCTTTTCACAGTAACTTAATTGAAGCCTACTTGTCGCAATATGCGATTATTATTATTATTCAAATGAGTTTTTTAAGTCCATGATCTCCTTAGATTTTTAAAATTCATTTACAGAATGTGGGCATCGTTAGTTAGGCCAGAATTTATTTCCCATCCCTAGTTGCCCTTCAGAAGGTGGTGGGGAGTTGCCTTCTTGAACCACTGCAGCCCTTGAGGTGTAGGTACTCCCACTGTGCTGTTAGGGAGGGAGTTCCAAGATGTTGCCCCAGCAACAGTGAAGAAACGGTGATATATTTCCAAGTTGGGATGGTGAGTGACTTGGAGGGGAACCTCCAGGTGGTGAGGTTCCCAGGTATCTGCTGATCTTGTCCTTCTAGATGGTAACGGTTGTGAGTTTGCAATGTGTTGTCTAAGGAACCTTGGTGAGTTACTGCAGCGTATCGTGTAGATGGTACACACGGCTGCCACTGTTCATCGGTGGTAGAGGGCTTGAATGTTTGTGGAAGGGGGAGCAATCAAGTGGGCTGGATGGTGTTGAGCTTCTTGAATGTTGTTGGAGCTACACTCATCCAGGCAAGTGGTGATTATTCCGTTACACTCCTGACTTGTGCCTTGTAGATGGTGGACAGGCTTTGGGGAGTGAGGAGGTGAGTTACTCACCGTAGGATTCCTAGCCTTTGTCATGCACTGGTAGCCACAGTATTAATATGGCTAGTCCAATTCAGTTTCTGATCAATGGTAACCCCCCTCCAGGATGTTGATTGTGGGGGAGTCAACGATGATAATGCCATTGAATGTCAAGGGGTGGTGGTTAGATCCTCTCTTGTAGGAGATGGTCATTGCCTGGCACTTGTGTGGCGTGGATTGCCAATTGTCAGCCCAAGCCTGGATATTGTCCAGGTCTTACTGCATTTGGACATGGACTGCTTCATTATCTGAGGGATCACGAATGGTGCTGAACATTGTGCAGGCATCCGCAATCATCCCCATTTCTGACCTTATGATGGAAAGGAGGTCATTGGTGAAGTAGCAGAAGATGGTTGGGCCTAGAACACTATCCTTTTGTTTTTCTTTTATAAATTTAGATTACCCAATTATTATTTCCAATTAAGGGCCAATGTAGTGTGGCCAATCCACCTACTCTGCACATTTTTGGGTTGTGGGGGTGAAACCCACGCAGACACGGGGAGAATGTGCAAACTCCACACGGACAGTGACCCAGAGCCGGGATCGAACCTGGGACCTCAGCACCGTGAGGCAGCTGTGCTAACCACTAGGCCACCATGCTGCCCCTAGAACACTATCCTGAAGAACTCCTGCAGCGATGTCCTGGAGCTGATATGATTGACCTCCAACCACCACAACCATCTTCCTTTGTGCCAGATATGACTCCAACCAGCGGAGGGTTCCCCTCGATTCCCTGAATAGCTGCTTTCCAATATTACAATTTCCAATGAAAACTACTTGTTGAGATGAATGTCTAAAATTTTCATTATGGTTTTCAAGTCCCTCTTTGATCTCACTCCCCCTTATATCTGTAACCTCCTGAAGCATCACAACTATCTGAGATCTCTGTGCTCTTCCAATTCTGGCCGCTTGTGCACCCTGATTTTTCATCACTCCGCTATTAGCAACTGTGTCTAGTTGTCGAGACTCTAAGCTGCAGAATTTCCTTCCTAATTCTCTCCTCTTCTCTACCTCACTCCCTTCCTTTAACTCACTGTTTGAAATCTACCACTTTAACCAACATTTTGGTCACCTTTCCTTACTCTTTATGTGCTTGTAATAAAATTTGTCTAATGTGCCCGTGATGAGCCTTGGACTTTTCCCGGCGTTGACATTGTATAAACATCAGTTGTTTCCTATTATAAAAGATGCCTAATCTATGAACAGACAACTGTATGTCCTAAACAAATTTTTTAAAGAATAATGAATAAATAGCCAAGTGGAAATTAAAAAGAAGCATTAGGTAGGAGAACCAAAACATGAGACAAAAACTCAGGTTGAAGTTTGAGTCCATGATCTCGTATTTCTGAACTCAGGCATGTTACAATAGGAATATGCCAGGGAGTCAGTCACTTCCAATAAAAATGGATGAGGGAAAATCAAACAATTCCATTTCTAGCCTTTGCTAGCGTATTCCATAGCAATTGGCTAAGTACCAGTAAGCACTACTCAGCAGAGCTAGCGTGGCAGATGATCCAACCATTTGTACGAGGAAACTGTGTAGGGTACTATAATTTAAATATTGAAGCAAGGCTTCTGCTGGCTTTAGGCAGGGACTTGAATTTTAGACTTGAAAATTTGGTCAGATGGACTTTGCCCATCCAATGGTGCGAATGTTTAAAAAGCTGTTTTGCCTGTTGACCTCCCTGAGTTTGAGTATGAATGGGGCAGACAAAAATAGCCACCAGTGAGTGACTCAATCTTGGAGGGCATCACAACTGAGAACCATCCAGGATTCATCTCAAAACTACACATCAGGAGTTAGAGCCTTAGCGAAGATATTTTCTTCCTTTCCCCACTGGGGCCAATTGGAATAGAGGTCAATTAATTGTCCACAACTACTAGTCTGGTTGAGATAATAATAATAATCGCTTATTGTCACAAGTAGGCTTCAATGAAGTTACTGTGAAAAGCCCCTGGTCGCCACATTCCGGCGCCTGTTCGGGGAGGCTGGTACAGGAATTGAACCCGGGCTGCTGCCTTGTTCTGCATTACAAGCCAGCTGTTTAGCCCACTGTGCTAAACCAGTCCCTGTGATGAGTGATTTTGGGAGCTTCAGATCTTTACGACTTAGTGATGCCTTTGCCCACTAAAAATAATTGAAGGAATAAATATGGGTAACCTGGATAAGTTGAATAGCATGATATTTTAATTTGGTGCAGTGAAATAGCCCACTTCACAGCAGATAAGCAATCACAAAATTCATCAGAGTCATTTAAAAATGTTATTTCTTCTGGAAACCGTGCATCACTTCAGGGTAACATTTTAAAAATTAGAATGCTACTATTTTGCTCCCTGATGATGTCTTTAAGTACACTCCACTCATTAAATGCTCCATGGGGACCAACCAGTTTTATTTATTTTCATGGACAAACCACAGTCCATTTCCCGTACAGCTGCACAAAATATAGGACAAAAACTTCAGTCTTCCAGGTTGTAGTACACCCATCACTGACAGCTTATGGACGGTGATTCAATTAGTTGGTACTTGCTCCCGTCCTCCACATTGCTTAAAAATGTATATTTGTATTTGACTGATATGTGACAGCTGTGCAATGAAACAGCGGACCAAGGTTGTTTCTATTCGTTGATATATGTTTATATTGTTTAACGTTTGTGACAAATTCGGCATGTTTGAAAGGGTCCGAAAGCAAAACTTCAATTTATATAGCTTGCTGTGTCAAAGGATCAAAAACCTACACAGATATTTAACAGCTGCAACATGAAACTAGTCCCTTTGGCATAATCTGTCCGCATCAGCATTTATTTTCCCTCAAATAAAGGGCGGAATTCTCCGCTCCCGGGAAAAATCGGGAAGGCCGTCGTGAACTCGGCCGAGTTTCACGACAGCCTTGGAGGCCGGTCCTCTCACCTTATTCACCCCACCCGGGGGGCTAGGAGCGGCGCTCCGTTATTCTCGCCGCCGGGCCTTGACGCTTGCATCAAGGCAGCGCACCGAGAATGACGCGACGGCGGTGCATATGTGACGTCAGCCGCGCATGCGCAGGTTGGCCGGCTCCAACCCGCGCATGCGCGGCTGACGTCACGACGGCTCCAACCCGCGCAGGCGCGGTTGCCGCCTTCTCCTCTGCTGCCCCGCAAGATGTGGCGGCTTGATCTTGCAGGGCGGCGGAGGGGAAAGAGGGCGTCGCTTTTAGACACCGGCCCGACGATCGGTGGGCACCGATGGCGGGCCAGTCCCCTCCCGAGCACGGACGTGGTGCTCACTCCCCTCTCCGCCCCCCACAAGCTTCAAACGAGCCTTTGGCGCCCATGTTCACGATGGCAGCGACCAGGTGTGGTTGCTGCCGTCGTGAACCGGTCATGAACGGCAGGCCGCTGGGCCTATTCGGGCCGGGGAATCGGCGGTCGCCGCAAAAAACGGCGAGCCACAATTCTTCCTAGCCGGTGGGGGGGGGGGGGAAGAATCGCGGGGGGGGGCGTGAAATGAGTCACCCGGCCCTGCCGTGATTCTCCCACCCGCCGTGGGGAGCGGAGAATTGCGCCCAAAGAGTTCTAATCATATTTACCCTGTGCTCTCCTATTGTTCGGACCCCGAACGAGAAACCAACTATTTTCAATTTGTAAAACTGAGACGAAATATTACTACACAACAGGAGTGATAACACTGACCAATAGGTATCTTTTATGTAAAAACAAACTTTAAATCACAGAATTAACCACAATAGCAACAATAAATAGTTTTGGAGATAACAGTTAAAACAATTTTTAAGTAAAAGATATCACCTTAACTTACTTCCTAAACCTGCCACTATATTCCAATTAAGCAAACCTACATATATATTAAATACCACCTCATGAAGAAAGTTAACAGCCAGGGTTTTACTTGCTTTTCTCTGTGCAGAATCTTTGGAGAGAGAACCTTTCAGGATCAAACTGAAACACCTTTGCTTAGATTAGCGTTTTAGGACCTACTGACTCTTCAGACAGATCTGGTTCCTCCCATTACCACATCATCTGTACCCAATGCATAAGGCATTCTTTTGTCTCTTCTTACAAGACGTTCCTTGACTTGCTAGCCAGGACCAAACACAATACCCCTCATAAATTGTCTACACCTCAGGGGTCCTTCAAACCTAGACAATTGTCATTAGCTTGCTAACTGTAAACAAAAATGCTTCTCAAGATCTATTAGCAGAACACTTCACCTGTAAATCAATGATTACCTCACTTTTATGACACCGTAATAATTGCTCCAGCAGTCATACTGTCTGTATGCATCTTAACCCAGGTTTTAATAAAATTACTGCAAAAAATAAAAAATATCACAATATCTTACATTCATCACAATATCATTACAATCCTTTTGCCTTCATCCACCTATCCAATCTAAACTTGAATGTAGACATAGTTCTGGCTCAACCTCTAACCATGGATGTGAATTCTGCAGCCTCATAACTATGTTCGACCTTCCCTCTGTTTGAAATAATTTAATAGAGTCCCTCATTATGGATCCCTCATCCACTGAAAACAGCTTTAATGGGCCTGAACGTGCAGGGGTGAGAGTTGGGTCTGTCAGGGGGTAGAGTCCTGTGTGGCAGTTATCCAGAAGTTAGAAATGGTTTTAAATTTTTAACATGTTCTGTGTAATTATTGATGCAACACAGTCTTGAACCATCCAAACTTTGCAATTTAAATTGTATTTTCAGATGGTTCCCAGTGTAAGGCAATTGCCCATCGGGAGTTTGCACTTCCCATGTAATTGCTGTGAGAACCTTACCTGGACTATCTTGGTGAAGGTGCTTCCGTGGTGTATCTTTGGGATATTCCTCAGTTACACTGTCCTGGAGCTTGGAAGTTACAGCCCTCCCTATCCTGTCCCATCCGTTCATAACTTTTACAATGCTGCCCTGTAATCTGAGTTGTTCCAGCAAAGGAAAACAGCCCCAAATGTGCCAACATTCTTCACATTTGTCTTTCCTCATACCAGACAGCATCCTGGTGAATCTGCTTTCCACCCCTCGAAAGCCTCAATTTTCTTTCATACGTGGTATCCAATACGGCCCACAGCAATATAAAACAGAAGTATTATTATTGTAGTATATTGGTTCATCATTATCACTCGGTAATTATATTCTATACCTCGTTACTAAACTTAGATTTCTATCTTTTTAATGGCTTTATCAACCAGAGGTGCAGTTTTTAATGTCCTGAGTCATAAAAGGTCATTTCCAAGTTCACAATGCTAGCTAGATTTAACATTTTCCATTCCCTTCAAACTCACCAGTGGGGAACCGTTAAATCCTGCCCATTATGTTGGTTCCCAGACTGCCTTTAGTCAGCAGTGCAATAATAAAAGGCATTAATAATTTTAAATACCTCCCTTTATGATACTGAAGAATGATGGAACAAATCGGTACCATATGTTTCCACCTTATTTAAGTGAATCATTAAAATTGTACCACATGCAGCAGGCCAAGGCAACCCAGTCCTTAAGAAGTATCACTACAGAATTAGCTTCCTGTAAAATCAAATACGTGAATCTCCCTGATGATTCAGTGAATAGCTGATCCAGAATTAGGCTTAACCTCGATGAACCCGAAGGCAAAAATAGCTTAACAAATGTCAAAGCTCACAAATGAATAACAGCAAGATATCAGAGGTCAACTGGTACCCACGAATCATATACCAGCAACAAATCAGCATCTTCAGGCAAGGAGAAAATAAGTGTTAACAGCAATATACGTGGGAAGCTAATACTGAGAAAGAAAGTGTTCCAACTTTTTCAACATGATCTGTTTAATTTTTCATAAAGGTACAAGATCTCTTTATTTTCCCTCCTTTTCACATTGTTGAGGCTTGCTTCCAGAAACCAAAAGCGCCAAGCTGCTTAACAACTTTCCACAGATTAATTGAGAATTCAGTGGTGCTGGGGATTGAAATTCATCGCTTACTAGCATCTGTTTGGAGCCCAACGCAACACCAGAACTTGAGGACAGAAATCCAGATTGACCCTAGTTGCTATCTTTTGGATGATACATTAAACCAAGGCCCTGTGTGCCCTCTCAGGTAAAAGATCCCATGCGGCATCACATTGAAGTAAAGCTTGGGAGTTACCCCAGTGCCCTCACCAAAATGTATCCAACAGTCAAGGTCAGATTATTTGATCATTACCAGATTACCGTTTGTGGGAGCTTGTTGTGAGCAAATTTACACTAACGGCTACACTTCAAATTTACCTCATTTTGTAAAGTGCTTTGAGATGCCCAGTGGTTGTGAAGGGCACTACATAAATATAATTCTTTCTTTCTATTCTGGTGATATCTGTAGAAACTGTTATGAACACTGGGACGTCAAAACAATACAGACAATTTAAAACAACAAGTAAAGAGATACGTTAAGAGATGATATGACAGGAGCAGTTATGTGAATAATTTTCTTCTTCCTGGTTCTCACCAACCGATTGCACAATTCCAACATTTTCTGCTTTTATTAAAAAAATACATAGAATTGGTTCCCAAATACCAAAACTTTTGCAAGAATTTACCTGCAATCTCATAGAATGATCAGACTCAAACCACTGTGCAAATAAAAAATGCATATAATTATTACTTCAGACAGGATGGCATATTGATTAGTGGTTTAAGCTTTCATATAAATGCTAACCTTCACTCCTTCATTGTAACTGTCTATTGGACTGTTTAGGCTGGCAATGCTTCCTCCATGGCTTGGAGCACCAGGTCGAGGTGGCTTCTTTGGTGGTGCTACATGCTCTATTGGGGAAAAAAAGTAAATGAGAACAAAACCTTTATTTATATTGATTGTTAAGAGACTGAAAGCAGGTCTCTGCAAAAAAGGCAGATAGTGGACAAACAATTAGGAAAACATTAACAGAATGTAGGGCAGACTTCCTCATATAGCGGATTTTGTATGTCTGACTAGTGGAATGCTTGATTGTCACTGTGGGTGGCCTGGTCGATTTTGAGGACCTGACCTCATTAGTATTGGCACCACCCTGGACAAAGCAGTCTGCTTGACTGGCACCCCTAATCATCAACATTCACCCCTTCCTCCACCAGTGCATCATGACAGCAGTGTGTACAATCTACAAAATGTATTGCAGCAACTCACCAAGGCTTCTTGGACAGCACTTGCCAAATCCACAACTTCTACCACTTAGAACAAGGGCAGTAGGTGCATGGGAACACCACCTTCTGCAACCACCACCTTCTGCAATCACCCCCATAAGCCACACACATCCTGACTTGAAACAATACTGTCATTCCTTCATTGTTGTTACACAAACTGCAGTGGTTCAAGAGGCTGCTCACCATCACTTTCTCAAGGTCAATTTGGAATGGGCACATTTCAAAATCCATAAAAATCCCATAACTTCCATGATTTTGCATTCCATGCCTGTTTTTATAAAGCCCAGGATTCCATATGCTTTATTAACTATTTTGCTAACTAACTGTACGAGTCAGAACCCCCGAGGGGAGGGGAAGGGATGAAGTAATTCATGGACCAATCGAGGTTCCCAAGGGTGGACGAGGATTTGGTAGAGGGACTGGGGGCCTCGATTGAGTTGGAGGAGACAGTTAAGGGCCTGAATTGTATGCAAGCGGGCAAGGCCCCGGGACCGGACAGCTACCCTGTAAAATTCTACAAGAAATTCTCGGAGCTGCTGAGCCCACTCCTGCTAAGAACCTTTAACGAGGCTAAGGAGAGAGGAGCCCTTCCCCGACAATGTCGCGGGCCTCGATCTCGCTCATCCTCAAGAAGGAGAAGGATTCGCTACAATATGGGTCCTACAGGCCGATATCGCTCCTAAACGCAGATGACAAACTGCTGGCTAAGATTTTGGTTACTAGAATAGAGGACTGTGTCCCAGGAGTGATTGATGAGGATCAGACAGGTTTCGTCAAGGGCAGGCAACTGAACACAAATGTGAGGAGGCTCCTAAACATTAACATGATGCCCTCAGAAGTAGTGGCTGCAATAGATGCAGAGAAAGCCTTTGACCGGGTGGAATGGGAGTACCTGTGGAAAGCGTTAAGTTGGTTTGGATTTGGTGAGGGATTCATAGGGTGGGTCAAACTACTGTATCAGGCCCGCATAGCAAGTGTGTCCACGAACCGGCTGAGGTCGGAGTATTTTAGGATACACCGAGGGATGAGGCAGTGGTGCCTCCTATCCACGCTACTATTCGCCCTTACAATTGAGCCGTTGGCCATAGCGCTGAAGACTTCAAGGAACTGGAGGGGGGGAGGGGGAGGAGGAGGAGCACCGAGTTTCGCTCTACGCAGACGACCTGCTCTTGTATATTTCGGACCCGCTAGAGGGGATTGGGGAGGTCATGCAGATCCTAAGGGACTTTGGGAGTTTCTCGGGGTACAAGTTGAATGTGGGGAAAAGTGAGCTGTTTGTGATCCATGCTAGGGGTCAGGAGAAGAGACTGGGGGAGCTCCCGCTCAGGATGGTGGAGAGGAGCTTTCGGAACCTGGGCATACAGGTGGCTAGGAATTGGGATGCCCTACACAGGCTCAATCTATCTCGGCTTGTAGAGCAGATGGAGGGAGACTTTAAAAGGTGGGACATGCTGCCGCTTTCGCTGGCAGGAAGGGTGCAGACCGTGAAAATGACAGTCCTCCCCAGATTCCTGTCGTTTTCCAGTGCCTTCCCATCTTCATCCCCAAATCCTTCTTCAAGCGGGTGAACAGGATTATCACGGGATTTATGTGGGCAAACAAGACCCCGCGAATTAGCGCTACCGAACCGCTGTAGCTACTACTGGGCGGCTAATGCAGCCATGATTAGGAAATGGGTAATGGAGGAGGGGTCGGCGTGGGGTCGGCTAGAGGCAGTGTCATGCAAAGGCACCAGCCTAGGGGCACTGGTAACGGCACGCTGCCGTTCTCGCCGGCACGATACACCACAAGCCCGATGGTGACGGCGGCACTGAGGGTCTGGGGTCAGTGGAGAAGGCACAGGAAGGAGGAGGACCCCGATACGGAATAATCATAGATTTGTCCCGGGCTAGATAGACGGAGGGTTCCAAAGTTCGCACAGGGCAAGCAGTAAAGGGATGGGGGACCTGTTCATTGATGGGACATTCCCTAGCTTGAAGGTGCTGGAGGAGAAATTCAGTCTGCCCCCTGGAAACGCCTTCAGATACCTCCAGGTCCGCACCTTCCTCAAAAAACAGGTGGGGACATTTCCGTTGCTACCCCCTCGCAGGATACAGGACAGGGTGGTCTCTGGCATCTGGGTAGGGGAGGGGAAGGCGTCGGACATCTACCAAGAACTGCAGGAGGCAGAGGAAGCCCCAGTGGAGGATCTGAAGGGCAAGTGGGAGGAGGAGCTGGGTGAGGAACTGGATGAGGGCCTGTGGGCTGATGCCCTGGGCAGGGTAAATTCCTCATCATGTGCCAGGCTCAGCTTAATTCAGTTTAAGGTGGTACATCGGGCACACATGACGACGGCGAGAATGAGCAAGCTCTTTGGGGTTGAGGACAGCTGTGTGAGATGTTCAGGAAGCCCAGCAAACCATGTCCATATGTTCTGGTCATGACCAGCGCTTAAAGAATTCTGGCAGGGTTTTGCGAAGGCTATGTCCAGGATCTTAGACACGCAGGTGAAGCCGAGTCCAACAATAGCGATCTTTGGGGTGTCAGAGAATCCGGGAGTGCAGGAAGCGAAAGATGCCGAGGTTTTGGCCTTTGCCTCCCTGGTAGCCCGGAGACGGATCTTGTTAATGTGGAGAGACGCGAAACCCCCGAGTGTGGAGACCTGGGTTAGTGATATGGTTGGGTTTCTCAGTCTTGAGAGAATAAAGTTTGCCTTGAGAGGGTCCTTGATGGGGTTCTCCAGGCGGTGGCAACCATTCCTTGACTTTCTAGGAGAGCGGTAAAATGTCAGCAGCAGCTGTCTATGCCCTCCTGAAGTGCATTATTGTCATCTTCGCTGTTTACTACACTTCCAAGTTTAATGTCATCTGGAAACTTTGAAATTATGCCATACACCACCGTTATGGATAGGTTTGTGTTCATAATATTCCAACAACTGGAATGAAAACGAATTGTGCATACGACTGCTTTGTGCTCATTTCCCCCGTATGTGCTTCACCTCCGTAGAACCCTATTTCAACTATCAGAACTTAGTCCACAGATTATTTTTCTATAGAATCCCTACACTGCAGAAGAAAGCCATTCGGCCCAGCAAACCTATGCCTACCTAGGCCCACTTCCCCGTCCTATCCCCACTTAACCTGCACCTCTTTGGACTGTAGGAGGAAACCGGTGCACCCAGAGGAAACCCTCGCAGACACGGGGAGAACGTGCAGACTCCTCAGACAGTGCGACCGTGGCATTGAAAGTTATACTTTTGCTTCAAAGGTCATTGCTTTTCATATTAATCACAACACCTGACTGTTTCCCTTCATTTTAGCAAACCTGTCTCTCAAACAAAGTCTCTTCCTCTGACTAATTAGGACTCTTGTTACTGAATTGCTACTGAATTCATTTACTCTTCTGGTGCCGCATATAAAGAGTGAAAAGGGTAAAAGCATATATTTCATGAAATGGCCTGTATGCCATGTTAATGTTGACATGAGTTTTATTTTGTTTCTCTGGTAGGATCCGAAATTGGTCATTGCAACTTCATTTTAAAATCTATCCTCATTTAGTGAGCAAAATAATTACAACGTGGCACTGAAGGTAGACTTCAATTCTTACCTTGTTTACCTACAGGCTGATAGATGTGTTGATTGCCACTCTAAAGGAAAACAAAAAGGTATGAAAATACAAACATTGTTGTAATACAATTGAATGATCTGATTGGATTAATTACATTAATTATTTACATTAAAAAAAAATTTAAGAGTACCCAATTCATTTTTTCCAATTAAGGGGCAAGTTAACGTGGCCAATCCACCTACCCTGTACATCTTTGAGTTGTGGGGGGCAAAGCCCCCGCAAACACAGGGAGAATGTTCAAACTGCAGACGGACAGTGACCCAGAGCCGGGATCGAACCTGGGACCTCGGCACCATGCTGCCCCTAATTACTTTCATTTAATTACATTACTTAACATAATTTATTTTTTAAAGCACGCTTTTAATTGAAGCTCTTGAAAACGAGAGTGAAAGTTATTCTTGCAGATCGCCCGACAGCAAAAAGCCAGATATTTTGATTGTTTTTTCCCCATGCGATTTCAGGAAGCATATTATTATTCCAGAGGTGGACAACTTGTTTTTCATCTTTGACACTCTGACCATTTAAGTTGCGGATGCCAGAGAATGTTAAAATTGGAACAACCTTGTCTATCTTGGTGTCTCTTTGAATAGCTCAGGCAACATTTCAGAAATCTCTGGGCTAAGATCCATCACTTTCTGAACATATTGACCTGCAGTGATTCACCAATAGTGACATCCAGGTGACATTTTCAAGTTTCCCTATAAAAATATTTTCTGAATAAAATGCTAATGCACAACACTGCAGGGTACTGGCAAAAGCAATTTAGTGGGGAAGTGGGTTTGTTTATAAGACTGATTTGGTTTGTCCGATCAAAAGTTCAGTTTAGATCATGCGATGTAAACATACTGGCAGAAAACATCTGTGATTAAAATTATAAACAGGTCAGAGACAGCTTTCCCTCGCTGGATAAGAATGAGAAAGTCTACCCGTGCTACAAATTGTGTACCACGAAAACTTACTGGATCTAGGAGTCCTCCGTCATCTCGATCAACATTGTTTCTCATGGATCTTGGATCAGGTTTCTGAAAAGGAAATTAAAAGGCAGAGATTAAAATATTCAGACAATGTTAGCCGTATATTTTTCTGCTGCACATATGGCAGTGAAATCAATTCAGCAAAACCTAAATGCAAACGATTCAAATTCAAAAGTGGTTACTTTACCAATTTTCCAACACATGACCTGAAAACCTCCATAGCATAATATTTGTCTGGGAGCGACACAGCAGCCTATTTTCCCTTCGAGGCAGAAATTACATACACAGGATGAGAATAACATGCATTAATTCCTGTTTCCTGTCAGCAAAGGCTCACATCTACTTGGCTGCAGAAATACAGAAAATGTGTTCAATTACAACTTACAAGCAGTGCACCAGGACCGTTTAAAATTAGATTGACAACTCGTTAAATTCAACAGGCTCTTGTTTACTTCAGACATGATGATGGTGCTTCACTTCATCAGTGTGGGAATGGTAAAGATCAAAATGCAGCGAAAGAAACAGGGTCAATTCGAAACCTTAACTTGAGAACCCCATTTGTAGTTCTGACAGCATCTGTATTCAATTTGTCCCGAGCCTCATCCCCATGGGAGTTTCTTGTTTGTGATCTATTAATTATTTGCCTCTTCTTTAAGCTCATACTTTAAATATTTGGTTTGTGACCAATGTCTTTATTTGGATTAACTATTTTCCCTCTCTAACCCAAATGTTCTGGCACAAATACAGTATTAAGAGGGATATAAACTATGTACTTAAAATTGATTCTAAGCAGAGATAGAAGTCACCATGCTTGCAACAGCTTGGTACCTTAAGATTGTCATTTTTTGACTCTCCTAATCTTCTAACAGTGCTTATGTAATGAAGCTGGGGCCATTTCACTGTACAATGAGGAAGAAGTTCAACTTGTGCCGAGATGCATTAATAGAAAGTCCTCCCAAAGACAGCCTTCTTGAGGCCCAATCAAAATTGGGCCTCATGAGCCAAAGTTGCCATTCTGGCCAGCTCCAACACTGATCTAGTTCCCAGTAGATTCTCGGGGTAGCGGTGGGGGGGGGGGGGGGGGCTGCAGCACTTTTATGGAGTTAGAAGGAGCAACCGTGCTCCTCCAGCTACATGAATGCTTAAAAAAAACGGTATATTTTATCAGCAGCTCCCACAGTCTCTTCACCTAGCCCTGGATAGCCTGAAGATGTGGAACAGCTGCCAGTGGCACAATTGTAGACAAATTTTGAATGGGGTCCATAACTGATGTTAGGACCCTGATTTGCCTTTGCAAGATACAGAGTGCTCATCGCGAGGAACTACATGTCACTGGATTTCAATTTGATTAATGGCGCACTTACGGGGCCAGGCATATCCTCACACCTCCATCTATCCTCACACACCCATCTATCCTCACCCCTCCATCTATCCTCACACACCCATCTATCCTCACCCCTCCATCTATCCTCACACACCCCGATCTATACTCACACCCCCCGATCTATACTCACACCCCCCATCTATACTCACACCCCCCCATCTATCCTCACACCCCCCCATCTATCCTCACACACACCCCCATCTATCCTCACACACACCCCCATCTATCCTCACACACACCCATCTATCCTCATACACCCATCTATCCTCACCCCTCCATCTATCCTCACACACCCCGATCTATACTCACACCCCCCGATCTATACTCACACCCCCCCATCTATACACACCCCCCCATCTATCCTCACACCCCCCCATCTATCCTCACACACCCCCATCTATCCTCACACACACCCCCATCTATCCTCACACACACCCATCTATCCTCACACACCCATCTATCCTCACACACCCATCTATCCTCACACACATCCATCTATCCTCACACACACCCCCATCTATCCTCACACACCCATCTATCCTCACACACCCATCTATCCTCACACACCCATCTATCCTCACCCCTCCATCTATCCTCACACACCCCGATCTATACTCACACCCCCCCATCTATACTCACACCCCCCCATCTATACTCACACCCCCCCATCTATACTCACCCCCCCATCTATCCTCACACACCCCCATCTATCCTCACACACACCCCCATCTATCCTCACACACACCCATCTATCCTCACACACACCCATCTATCCTCACACACCCATCTATCCTCACACACCCATCTATCCTCACACACACCCCCATCTATCCTCACACCCCCATCTATCAGCACACACATCTATCCTCACACACATCTATCCTCACACACACCCATCTATCCTCACACACACACCCATCTATCCCCACACACCCATCTATCCTCACCCCCCCATCTATCCTCACACACCCCCATCTATCCTCACCCCCCCATCTATCCTCACACACACCCATCTATCCTCACACACTCCCATCTATCCTCACCCCCCATCTATCCTCACACACACATCCATCTGTCTTCACACACCCATCTATCCTCACACTCCCATCTATCCTCACACACCCATCTATCCTCACACATAGCCATGATGTGGAGATGCCGGCGTTGGACTGGGGTGAGCACAGTAAGAAGTCTTACAACACCAGGTTAAAGTCCAACAGGTTTGTTTCAAACACGAGCTTTCGGAGCACGGCTCCTTCTTCAGGTGAAGAAGGAGCCGTGCTCCGAAAGCTCGTGTTTGAAACAAACCTGTTGGACTTTAACCTGGTGTTGTAAGACTTCTTACTATCCTCACACACACATCCATCTGTCTTCACACACCCATCTATCCTCACACACCCATCTATCCTCACACTCCCATCTATCCTCACACACCCATCTATCCTCACACTCCCATCTATCCTCACACACCCATCTATCCTCACACACCCATCTATCCTCACACACACCCATCTATCCTCACACTCCCATCTATCCTCACACCTCCATCTATCCTCACACACACATCCATCTGTCTTCACACACCCATCTATCCTCACACACCCATCTATCCTCACCCCCCCCATCTATCCTCACACTCCCATCTATCCTCACACACCCATCTATCCTCACACACCCATCTATCCTCACACACACCCATCTATCCTCACACACCCATCTATCCTCACACCTCCATCTATCCTCACCCCTCCATCTATCCTCACACACCCATCTATCCTCACACCTCCATCTATCCTCACCCCTCCATCTATCCTCACACACCCCGATCTATACTCACACTCCCCCATCTATACTCACACCCCCCCATCTATCCTCACACCCCCCCATCTATCCTCACACACACCCATCTATCCTCACACACACCCATCTATCCTCACACACACCCATCTATCCTCACACACCCATCTATCCTCACACTCCCATCTATCCTCACACACCCATCTATCCTCACACACACCCCCATCTATCCTCACACCCCCATCTATCCTCACACACATCTATCCTCACACACACCCATCTATCCTCACACACCCATCTATCCTCACCCCCCCATCTATCCTCACACCCCCATCTATCCTCACACCCCCATCTATCCTCACACCCCCATCTATCCTCACACACACATCCATCTGTCTTCACACACACATCCATCTGTCTTCACACACACCCCCATCTATCCTCACACCTCCATCTTTCCTCACACACCCATCTATCCTCACACCCCCCCATCTATCCTCACACCTCCATCTATCCTCACACACCCATCTATCCTCACACACCCATCTATCCTCACACACCCATCTATCCTCACACACTCATCTATCCTCACCCCCCCCATCTTTCCTCACACACACCTCCATCTATCCTCACACACCCATCTATCCTCACACCTCCATCTATCCTCACACACCCATCTATCCTCACACACCCATCTATCCTCACACACCCATCTATCCTCACACACCCATCTATCCTCACACACCCATCTATCCTCACACACTCATCTATCCTCACCCCCCCATCTATCCTCACACACCCCCATCTATCCTCACACACCCATCTATCCTCACACACCCATCTATCCTCACACACCCATCTATCCTCACACACCCCCATCTATCCTCACACACACCCCCATCTATCCTCACACACACCCCCATCTATCCTCACACACCCATCTATCCTCACACACCCATCTATCCTCACACACCCATCTATCCTCACCACCCCGCCATCTATCCTCACCCCCATCTATCCTCACCACCCCCCCATCTATCCTCACACACCCATCTATCCTCACACACGCCCATCTATCCTCACACACACCCATCTATCCACGAACACCCATCTATCCTCACCCCTCCATCTATCCTCACACACCCCGATCTATACACACACACCCCATCTATCCTCACACCCCCCCCATCTATCCTCAAACACCCCCATCTATACTCACACACCCATCTATCCTCACACACACCCATCTATCCTCACCCCCCCATCTATCCTCACCCCCCCATCTATCCTCACACACACCCATCTATCCTCACACACACCCATCTATCCTCACACACACCCATCTATCCTCACACACACACCCATCTATCCTCACACACACCCATCTATCCTCACACACACCCATCTATCCTCACACACACACCCATCTATACTCACCTCCCCATCTATCCTCACACACACACATCTATACTCACACACCCCCATCTAACCTCACACACCCCCATCTATCCTCACATACACCCATCTATCCTCACACCCCCATCTATCCTGACACACCCATCTATCCTCACACATTCATTAATTTGGCTGGTATGTGATGAGATGAGAGCAGAGGAGGAACCTGGAGCAAGGCCTAGCTGCACCAGAACGAGTGAGCCTGCCAAGAACTAGGAGGGACAAGTTCGGCTAGGATGGATGTGGTGAATGAGGGACAGCAGGGAGGGGAGCCTGGAGGCACATCAAGACGTGGGCCTGGAGTGATGTGGGGAATTTGGCTGGCGGGCCTCGGTCGGAGGTGTGTATGGGCGCTGAAGCCAGGTGGGATGTGGTCGGAGGCGGGATTATAAACGCTGAGTCAAGAGGAGTAGGTGAGTGCTGGAGCTGGGGGGGGGGGGGGGGGGGGGGGGGGGGGGGGGGGGGGGGGGTTTTACAAGCCCAGAGCAGCTGCCTTTACCATGGGAAATGTGGTGAGCGGAGGGCTCGTGCACTCCAGTGTCTCTCTCCCTCTATTTTCGCACACTCGCAGTTTTTGTGTTCAATGCTCTACCAATCACTGTCACTGATTCGCATTACTGGGAGTGCTACATTGTCAGATATGCTGGGCTGGGTTCTCCAAAAATGGGTCTATGTTGCCACGCCAGTGTAAAACTGCTGGCGTTTCACTCCTTGATGTGGATTTAAAAAGTACATTTGATATTATTTGGGGAGAAGCATGTTATTCTCCCAGTTTCAGTCCTTCACCATTCCTTCCTCAATCAAGATCAAAAAACAGCCATTCATCTCATTTGTTTTTGGTGAGACTTTAATATATAAAAATATCTTGCTGTCTTTGTCTTCATAACAACAGCTCAAAACAAATTGTTATTTTTTTTAAATTTAGAGTTTCCAATTATTTTTTTCCAATTAAGGGGCAATTTAGCGAGGCCAATCCACCCACCCTGCTTTTGGTTGTGGGGGTGAAACCCAAACAGGCATGAGGAAAATGTGCAAACTCCATACGGACGTGACCCGGGGCCGGGATCGAACCGGGGTCCTCGGCGTCATGAGGCAAGTTCAAAACAAATTAAATAGATGTGAAAACTCTTTTTGTCCAAAGTGCATTATGGAATATTATATAAATGCAAACTCTTCCTTTCCAGAGTAACGGTTAAATATTTTTGAGTATACAAGTGAATCGCTGGCTTTCTAACTTCAATGCCAAACTAGTAGGGACACTGTAAATGTGGCTTTGCATTTGTACTGCATGACCTAGAGCAGAATTTTCCAGCCCCACCCTGCTGCTGGGATCGTCCGGTCCTGCCGAAGGTCAATGAACTTTAGGCTGGGCTGTCGAATCTCCTGCGGCAGGTACTGCCATGATGGGGCTGGAAAACCCTGGCCTTGGTGTCGTAAAAGAGTAATCGGAATATTACCAACAATAGCTCACCTAAAACTCCAAAGTCTTCAAACTATTTCAAGGAAAGCCCTGACGCAATAAGCAAATTCTATCAATCTTTGCAACAACCTTCAAAGCAATTATATGAACACACTCTCCTCACACCACACCCATTTACCCTGCAGTGTCAGCTCCTGTACATGTCTTAACTGTAAAGTGATTCGCAATGCCATGTCTAATATGTTTGAGACAAAAAAATATGGCCCAAGGCTGTTTTTTTAACTTTAGTTTCCAATGGAATTTGTTAGTTAGTTGGTTTCACTATTTCTGGGTTGCAGGATAATACTTTCTGCCCAAGATTATAATCCAATTATGATACTAAACTGAAGCAGGATTATCCCCATCTTTAAATACACAAAAATACATTCAATCGCAGCAGATAACATCTCAAAAGGTGTATCGGTTGTGTTAAGACTTCACTATAAAAAAAAAACTATTTTATAGCTGGGATGGTCTTCAGAACTCGGATGTACTGCTGAACAAAAAGCCAAGATATTGACATTTTCCAGTAAGCTTTGTGTTATCCAACACTTTACCAACTGGAATTCTCGACTAACTGGAATTTCTGATGCCCCCCAATGTGAACCGTCACTTTATTAACCGGAAACAATTACAAAGTTATCTGTACCGGTATATTGTGATTATTTTATACTTTATGCTTTAATGTAGTTTTGAAGGCTAGCAGTAAAAATAATACTGTTCTTTATTTTCTGAATACTTGCATATTAGTTTATGCAACAGGCATGACACTGTATCGCACATTGGGAAATGGAACTCTTGGTTAGCTGGCATTTTTATTGATCAACACCACCCATTCTCCTCACATGCTGGATAATAAAGATTTTACTGTAAACATTTTTGGCATGCCGGAAAATAGATTCAAATAAAGCTACTGAGAAATTCACAGATGAAGAATTTTTGCTTGATACGGAGTCTGTACTCTTTAACCATACGGCCATAACCTACCGCTCTGAATGCCGAAAGTGTAGGTTTGGACTAGCTGAGAACTAAAGCTTATGGAGTCCTGTCCACGGTACAGTGGTTAGCACTGTTGCTTCGCAGCATCAGGGGCCTGGGTTCCCGACTTAGGTCACTGTCTGTGCGGAGTCTGCACGTTCTCCCCGTGTCTGCGTGAGTTTCCTCCGGGTGCTCTAGTTTCCCCCCACAAGTCCCAAAAGACGTGTTTGTTAGGTAAATTGGTCATTCTGAATTCTCCCTCTGTGCACCCGAACAGGCGCCGGAATGTGGCGGCTGGCGGATTTTCACAGTAACTTCATTGCCGTGTTAATGTAAGGCTATTTGTGACAATAAAGATTATTATAATGATGCTGTGAGAACTGAAGCAGATAAACTAATAAGGTAAGTTGGTACCGGGTACTCCAACCTTCTTGCTGCATGTCCAGCTGGACCACCATCCTTTAGAACATTGCGTTGGATAAAGCAAAGTGGGAAGATTCTTGACCATGCACTGACAGGTCTATGCTAACGGTTCAGTACTGTATGTGTTGTTAAATTATTGTTACTGGAACTGTCATCATTATTTGATTTGCACTCCCAGAAAGATAAATGTTGTTGAAGGAGTGACCTGACAGCACGTTTGCAAGAAATACTTATTTTTCATTAAGTA
Source organism: Scyliorhinus canicula (assembly GCF_902713615.1). NCBI lineage: Eukaryota > Metazoa > Chordata > Chondrichthyes > Carcharhiniformes > Scyliorhinidae > Scyliorhinus > Scyliorhinus canicula. The sequence continues at coordinate 25,946,020 of NC_052155.1, forward strand.
CACATTAACTCCAGTTTCCTGAAACATACAGATAGATAATATAGAAGCATGGTCATCATGGAGCCTCAACAATGTTGCCTCCATTTTCCCGCACAACTGCTCTCCACCTCCAAGAACCTCTATAGGTATCTGCTTAACACCATCTCCCACCCCTGCAGACCACATAGAGAAGGGGCTCTCTAAGACACTCTCCAATCATCCACAATACCCCTTTCCATTGTACTTCTCTATGCAAGCAGAGGAGGAGCAACAGCTGACCTTTTTTTGCTGGATCATCCCAAATTGCTTTGAACTGTGTGCCTTGCTGGGCTATTTAAGAATCAACCACATTGTTGTGGATCTGGAGTAAGACCAGGTAAGGATGGCAGATTTCCTTCCCCATAGGACATAGGTAACAAAGGTTTCATGGTCATATTTTATTTCCAGATTGTTTTTTTTATTGAATCTGCCGTGGTGGGATTTGAATGTGGCTCCCCAGAACATTATTCTGGGTCTCTGGATTAACAATCCAATGACAATATCACTACGTCACTGGCTTCCTTACCACTGTCCAAGCCTCAAACATTCCTTCCAGGTGGAACAGTGGCCAGGATTATGTTTTCCGGCAGAAGCCTTGTTGAGGGGCCTAAAAGTGCATGGGTGACCCCATTTTGACAATCAGTGGGACCTGAGGCCTCACCGATGGTCAGCGATGCCAAGGTGGTCGTCACCACTGAGCCCAGCCACTCATCTATCCATCCCAAGACCTGCCAGCAACTCAGCAGTGGCTAATGATGGGGCTGTATCTGGAGGAAAAGGAGGATTCAGCGATGAATGTGTGCCTCATTTCCAGGTAAATTGGGTCTGGGAACCCATCAGGCACTTCCTTCCGAGGTAGGGGTCGGAGGGAAGGTGGGACTGTTGCTGCATGGGCACCGCTGCAGTTGGGAGAGCCCTGCATGGCTCAATGAGTGCCTGCAAATGAGAGTACCCCCTGAGTCTGCCAGGGTTTTCATAGAGGCCTCACCTCTAACAGGAAATTATGGATAGGTTTGTGGTTAAAGGCAGGAAAATGCCTTTAACTGGCCACTTAAATTGTTCAGTAGGTGCCCGGGTGGGAAGGCTGGCTGCCTTCTTCACTGCTGGCAAGATGGCATGTCGGTGGGAAGACAATGTGAACTGCACCAATGCACACTTTCCCGTGCTGTTTTATGACCCCTCCCCATGCAGCCCTTCCCGGTAAGTTCTCCATAACCCTTCAACCCATTACCAATTAAAAATCTGTCCTTATATTTACTCACTGTCCCAGCATCCACCACATTCTGGGGTAGCGAAATCCACAGATACACAACCCTTTGGAAGAAGTAGTCTCTCCTCAACTCCATTCTAAATTTGCCACCTCTTATCCTAAGACTATGACTTCTTGTTCTGGAATGCCCCACAAGAGGAAGCATCCGCTCCACGTCTACTTTATCCATACCTTTTATCATCTTCTATACCTCAATTTGAGCCCCCCCTCATTCCTATAAACTATAGGCCTAAACTGTTCGATCTCTCTTCATATGACAAACTCCTTATCTCTGGAATCAACCTAGCAAACCGTCTCTGAACTACCTCCAATGCCACTACACCTTTCCTCAAATAAGGGGATCGAAACTGTGCACGATACTCCAGGTATGGTCTCACCAATGCCTTGTATAGTTGCAACAACACTCCCTTACCTTTATACTCTATTCCTTTAGCTATAAATGCCAACATTCCATTCTTTCTTTATGATCTGCTGTACCTAGTTTTTTTTGACTCATGAACGAGGACCCCCAGGTCACTCTGCAAAGAAGCACCTCAAAGTCTCTCGAGATAATAAGTTACCTTCCCATCTTTCCAACCAAAATGCACAACCACACATTTATCCACGTTAAACTCCATCTGCCACATGTTGATAGGCTCAATAATCCAGGCTTGTAATTTGCTGTTGCGCACTGTATTCTGTGTTCATACTGCGGTCTCCTCTATGCAGGGACACCAACACAGATATGGGATTCTGTTGTTGAACACCTCCATTCAATCTGCAAATATGACCTTGAGCTTCCAGTCACCTGGCATTTTAAACTCTACTTCACTATCTTCACTCAGAAAGCTCGAGTAACTGCACCTCATGCTTAAGGGCTCAACACGGAGTTCAACAATTTCAAATCATTACCGCTACCCAAATTTTTCAGATAGCAGCTCTGGGTAATGATTCTACTATTCTCATTTACACCTCCTCTTTAAACCATTTGTTTATTTACTTGTCCCTTTTGACTTGCACCATCATCTCTTTTGTCATTTGATCTCTCCTGCCTTAATAAATCCATAAGAATCAACAGGAATTCCTTAGGGGCTGTTTTGCTGATCTTAAAAAGGACATGCTGGCCCTGATGAAGGCATCAATAGACCAAATGATCGCAACTCAGGCGACACAAGGGAAAGCGATTAAGGAGATGGAGAAAAAGCTATCCGACCATGAGGGCGAGTTGTCGTATTGGCCCTTAAGGTGCAGGATGACCTCCACAAGAAGTGGCAGGAGAGGCTGGAGGACCTGGAAAACAGGTCCAGGAGACAGAACTTGAGAATTGTGGGCCTCCCTGAAGGTGTGGAGGGGTCGGATGCAGGAGCATTTGTGTCCAAGATGCTGGAGACACTGATAGGGACGGGGGTATTCCCTCGACCCCTGGAGCTGGACGGGGCGCACAGAGCCCCCGCAAGGAAGCCCAAGGCAAATGAACTGTCGAGGGCCATGGTGCTGAAATTTCATTGCTTCTCGGACAAGGAACTTGTCTTGCGGTGGGCAAAAAAAGAACAGAGCAGCAGGTGGGAGAACAGCGTGATACGCATCTACCAGGACCTGGGTGCTGAGCTGGCCAAGAGGCGTGCTGGATTCAACCGGGTGAAGGCGACCCTCTTCAGCAAGGGCGTGAAATTTGGGATGCTTCATCCAGCGAGGCTATGGGTCACGTACAAGGAACGGCATCACTATTTTGAGACACCGGACGAGGCGGGGTCATTCGTCAAACAAGAAAAGCTGGACTCGAATTATAGGATGGCTAAGCTTTGGTGGAATGCGGCGGTGGGGCTGGGTAACACGGTACCGTTTCTAAAATAAGATTGTATACAATGTTGGGTGTGTGTAAGGGCTGTGGTGGTGGCTGGAGGGTGCAGTGTTTTCGGCAAAGTTGAGATACGGAGTGGGGAGGGGGCCCTGTACTTAGTGCGGATTTTCGGGAAGTTGGAGCCTTGGTTCAACAAGTGTCTCCTCACGGAGTGTCTTCTGTTTATTTTTTGTTTCGTATTACTATTTACTCACTGGGGCTGGAGAGGTAGTTTAATTGGTTTATTCATGTGGGGAGAAGGACCCGGACAATGAGGTGACAGTCTGATTGGCGCCAGGGGCGGGAGCTGCCAGGGTCAGCTGACTCTCGGGAGCATATTGGGGGGTGAGCAAGTGCCCAGCTGGTGCTTGACGGGGGGTTTTGGGTCGTGGGGCTGTTTTGGGGGTTGGGGAAGAGAGGGTGGGGGGGGGGGGGGGTGCTGCTTTGCTGACAGAGGAGGTATCAATTTTGGGGTACCAATTGAGGGTCGGGGATGGCGGCTCCCTTTGGGGGCGCTTGAGGAAGCGAAGGGCGCGGCTCGAGATTGGCCAAGAAAGGGCGATAGCTAGTCGGCCCGGGGGGGGGGGGGGGGGGGGGGGGGGGTTTATTATCCCCCCCCCCCCCCCGGTCCAGGCTGATCACATGGAATGTGAGGGGTTTGAATGGGCCGGTCAAAAGAGCGCACGTGTTCGCACATCTAAAGGGGTTAAAGGCAGATGTAGCAATGCTTTGGGAGACACATTTAAAGCTCGCAGATCACACGAGATTGAGAAAGGGATGGATAGGCCAGGTGTTCCATTCAGGGCTGGATTCGAAGACCAGGGGGGTAGCAATTCTAATCCGTATGGCGTGGCATTCGAGGCTGGGAGAATTGTGGCAGATAAGGGGGGCGCAGGTATATAATGGTGAGTGGAAAGTGGGGGTCCGGGTGGTGTTTGTGAATGTCTATGCTCCGAATTGGGATGATGTGGAATTTATGAGATGCATGCTAGGCAAAATGCCGGACTTAGAGTCACACAACCTGATCATGGGGGGAGACTTTAACACAGTCATTGACCCTGAGCTGAACCGGTCGAAGTCCAGGACAGGGAAGCGACCAGCAGTGGCTGAGGAACTGAAGTGTTTTATGGAGCAGATGGGGACGGGGTTCTTCCCGCATAGACTTCTTTGTCCTGAGCAGGGCGTTAATCCCAAAGGTGGCAGGGACAGAATACTCAGCAATCACAGTCACGGACCATGCACCGCACTGGGTGGACCTGCGGCTTAGTGAGGAGAGAGGGCAGCGATCACTCTGGAGACTGGATGTGTGGCTGCTGGCGGGCGAAGAGGTTTGCGGGTGGATTAGCAGGAACATCCAGGATTATCTGGAAACAAACGATACGGGTGAGGTAGCAGCAGCAACGGTCTGGGAGGCTCTGAAGGCAGTTGTCAGAGGGGAACTCATCTCAATTCGAGTGAAGAGAGAAAGAGCGAGAGGAAGAGACTGGTGGAGGAGATACTCCGAGTGGACAGGAGATACGCGGAGGCGCCTGAGGCGGCTTATTGAGGGAGCGGCGGAGTCTGCAGGCGGAGTTTAAATTGCTGACCACAGGGAAAGTGGTAGCACAGCTGAGGAAGGCAAGGGGGGCAGTCTATGCGTATGGGGAGAAAGCGAGTAGAATGCTGGCACACCAACTGCGAAAGAGGGAGGCGGCCAGGGAAATCGGGGGAGTAAAGAATAAGGAGGGTAACACAGTCTGTATCCGGGGGGGGGGGGTTTCCCAAAGGTGGAAGAGGACCTGGTGGAGGGGCTGGGGTCCCCGATTGAATTGGAGGAGATTGTCAAGGGTGCCGAGGGCATCCAATCGAGTAAAGCCTTGGGGCCGGACAGTTACCACGTAGAATTCTATAAGAAATTTTCGGAATTATTGAGCCCACTCCTGATGAGGACCCCCAACAATGTCACAGGCCTTGATCTCCCATTCTTAAACGAGGGAAGGACCCGGAACATTGCAGGTCATACAGGCCGATTTCGCTTTTAAACGTGGATGCCAAATTGCTAGCTAAGATTCTGGCCACAAGAATTGAGGATTGCGTCCCAGGGGTGATAGAGGAAGACCAGACTGGGTTTGTTAAAGGCAGACAACTCAATACCAATGTCTGAAGACTTTTGAATATTATTTTGATGCCCTCAGAGGGAGGGGAGGTGGAGGTGGTAACAGTGATGGACGCAGAGAAAGCCTTTGACTGGGTGGAGTGAGAGTACCTCTGGGAAACGCTGGAGAGGTTCGGGTTTGGTGAGGGCTTTATTGGCTGGGTCAAATTGCTGTACCAGGCGCCTGTAGCAAGTATATGTACAAACCGGCTGAGGTCGGGGTACTTCGAGCTTCACCAGGGAACGAGGCAGGGGTGTCCCCTCTGCCTGTTACTATTTGCCCTAGCTATAGAACCACTAGCTATGGTGCTGAGAGCCTCGAGGAACTGGCGGGGACTGGTTTGGGGGGGTGGAACATCGGGTCTCGCTATACGCGGATGATTTGCTCCTGTACATTTCGGACCCTGTGGAGGGAATGGGGGAGGTTCTGCGGATCCTGAGGGATTTTGGTAGTTTTTCAGGGAAGAAACTGAACATGGGAAAGAGCGAGTTGTTTGTGATCCAGGTCAAGGGGCAGGGGGAGAGACTGAAAGAGCTGCCGCTCAGGATGGTAGAGAAAAGTTTTCGTTACCTGGGTATACAGGTGGCCAGGAAATGGGATGCCCTGCACAGGCTCAACCTGACCCGGTTAGTGGAGCAAATGGAAGGGGACTTTAAAAGGTGGGACATGCTCCCGCTGTCACTGGCAGGGAGGGTGCAGACCGTGAAAATAACTGTCCTCCCCAGATTTTTGTTTGTCTTTTAGTGCGTCCCCATCTTCATCCCTAAGGCCTTTTTAAAGTGGGTGAGTAGGATCATTATGGGCTTTATGTGGGCGAATAAGACCCCGCGGGTAAGGAGATCACTGTTGGAGCGCATTCGGGAGGGGCGGGGGGAGGGGGTGAACGGAGTCTTTAAGGAATTCTATAGTAAACTACACTGGTCGGAGCCCCCGACGGGAGCGGAAGGGATGAGGCAATTTTGGGGGGGGGCGCTGCCAAACTTTCGCAACTACTACTGGGCGGCCAATATAGCTCTGATTAGGAAGTGGGCGATGGGGGGGGGGGGGGGGGGCGTGGAAGCAGCTGGAGGCGGCGTCATGTAAAGGTACTAGTCTGGGAACTTTGATAACGTCCCTTTTGCCGTTCTCACTGACCTGCTACTCCACAAGTCCGGTGGTGGTGGCGACACTGCGGATCTGGGCCAGTGGAGGAGATACAAGAAGGTGGAGGGAGCGTCGGTATGGACCCCGATATGCAACAACCACAGGTTTGTCCCGGGTAGGGTGGATGGTGGGTTGCAGAGCTGGCAGAGGGCAGGCATCAGAAGGATGGGAGATCTGTTCATAGACGGAAGCTTTCCCAGTTTGAAGGCGCTAGAGGACAAATTTAATCTGCCGCCAGGAAATGCCTTTAAATATCTGCAAGTACGAGCCTGCCTGAAAAAACAGGTAGTGGCCTTTCCGACGCTGTTGCCAATGAGGATACAGGACAGGGTGGCCTCCGGCACCTGGGTGGGGGAGGGGAGGGTGTCGGATATCTACCAGGAACTACAGGAGGCGGAGGAAACCCTGGTGGAGGAGCTCAAGGACAAGTGGGAGGAGGAGCTAGGTGAGGAGTTGGAAGCGGGTCTGTGGGCAGAGGTCCTGGGCAGGGTTAATTCCTCCTCACCATGTGTCAGGCTCAATCTAATTCAATTTAAGGTGGTCCACCGGGCACACATGACGGCAGCGAGAATGAGCAAGTTTTTTGGGGTCGAAGACAGTTGTATGAGGTGCAAGGGCAGCCCTGCAAACCATGTCCACATGTTTTGGGCATGCCCGGAGCTTAGAGTGTTCTGGCAAGGGTTCGCGAGGGCAATGTCCAAGGTGCTTAACACACGGGTGGTGCAGAGTCCAGAGATAGCGATCTCTGGAGTGTCAGAAGACCCGGGAGTTCAGGGGGCGAAAGAGGCCGACACCTTGGCCTTTCCCTCCCTAGTAGCCCGGAGGCAGATTTTATTAATGTGGAGGGACTTGAAGCTCCCGAGTGTAGAGACTTGGGTTACCGACATGGCTGGGTTTCTCAACCTCGAGAAAATAAAGTTTGCCTTGAGAGGGTCTACGCTAGGGTTCTCTAGGAGGTGGCAGCTGCTCGCCGACTTATCGGGGAAAATTAAAATGTCAGCAGCAATCCGTTGGTTGGGGGGGGGGGGAAGAGAAAGACTGGGTCGCGTGGGGTAATGCCTATTTAACTATTATTGTTGTAATGAACTCCAATTGGCTTTATTGGTTGGCCAATTGGAGTATGAGCTCCCTCAATGATAGCTCATTGAGGGGGCCCATATAATCACCTGTGTAGGCTTTGTGAGCCAGTCTTAAGTTGACTGGACTGCTAGCAGCACTGTTTGTAGCTGCTCCTGTAATATCGTTATTGTAAATAAATATTGGTGTGGTGACGGAACTCCTGCCTCCCGTGGATTACTACAATTGTATATTCTCTTTTTGCACTATGTTAATGTTCACTCAGTTTGTTTTGTTATTATGGTTACTACTGTTTTATTACGAAAAATTCTGCAATATAAGATCCCCCCCTCATCCTTCTAAATTCCAACTAGTACAGTCCCAGTCTACTCAACCTCTCCTCATAATCCAACCCCTTCAGCTCTGGGATTAACCTCGTGAATCTCCTCTGCACACCCTCCAGCGCCAGTACGTCCTTTCTCAAGTAAGGAGACCAAAACTGAACACAATACTCCAGGTGTGGCCTCACTAACATCTTATACAATTGCAGCATGACCTCCCTAGTCTCAAACTCCATCCCTCTAGCAAGTAAGGACAAAATTCTATTTGCCTTTTTAATCACCTGTTGCACCTGTAAACCAACTTTTTCCAACTCATGCACTAGCACACCCAGGTCTCTCTGCACAGCAGCATGTTTTAATATTTTGCCATTTAAATAATAATCCCTTTTGCTGCTATTCCTACCAAAATGGATAACCTCACATTTGTCAACATTGTATTCCATCTGGCAGACCCTAGCCCATTCACTTAACCTATCCAAATCCCTCTGCAGACTTCCAGTATCCTCTGCACTTTTTGCTTTACCACTCATCTTAGTGTCGTCTGCAAACTTGGACACATTGCCCTTGGTCCCCAACTCCAAATCTATGTAAATTGTGAACAATTGTGGGCCCAACACTGATCCCTGAGGGACACCACTAGCTCCTGATTGCCAACCAGAGAAACACCCATTAATCCCCACTCTTTGCTTTCTATTAATTAACCAATCCTCTATCCATGCTACTACTTTATCCTTAATGCCATGCATCTTTATCTTATGCAGCAACCTTTTGTGTGGCACCTTGTCAAAGGCTTTCTGGAAATCCAGATATACCACATCCATTGGCTCCCTGGGATTGACTCCCTACTGAAGGACAGATCTGAAGCGTTCAAGTCAGACGACCCTGACCTGTACAAGAAATCCAGGTACGACCTCCGCAAAGCCATCCGAGATTCTAAGAAAGAATATCAAACCAAGGTAGAGTCACAGACAGACTCTCGGCGGTTGTGGCAAGGACTAAACAACATAACGGGATACAAAGCGAAGCCGAGCAGCATCTCTGGCAGCAGCGCACCCCTCCCCGATGAACTCAATGCATTCTATGCTCGGTTCGAGCAGGTAACCAACAATCCGCTGTCGCGTGCCCCAGCAGCCCATAATTCACCCATACCCACCGTCACAGCTTCCGAAGTCCGATCGGCCTTCCTGAAAGTGAACCCGCGGAAGGGGACGGACTCGGACGGGATCCCTGGTCATGCACTCAGAGCCTGCGGGGACCAGCTGCCAGAGGTATTCACAGACATCTTTAACCTGTCCCTACTCCACTCCGAGGTCCACACCTGCTTCAAGAAGACCACCATCATACCGGTACCAAAGAAGAACCAGGCAACGTGCCTTAATGACTACCGTCCAGTGGCCCTGACTTCAGTCGTAATGAAGTGCTTCGAGAGGTTGATCATGAAGCGTATCACCTCCATACTCCCGGAAAGCCTTGATCCACTTCAATTCGCATACCGCTGCAACCGGTCCACATCAGATGCCACCTCCTTGGCCCTACACTCATCCCTAGAGCATCTCGAAAACAAGGACTCCTACATCAGACTCCTATTTATTGACTACAGCTCCGCCTTCAACACCATAATCCCAGCCAAGTTCATATAAAAGCTCCAAAACCGAGGACTTGGCTCTCCACTCTGCAACTGGATCCTCGATTTTCTGACCAACAGACCACAATCAGTAAGAATGAACACCAACATCTCCTCCACAATAGTCCTCAATACCGGGACCGGCAAGGCTGCGTACTTAGCCCCCTACTCTACTCCCTGTATATACACGACTGCGTGGCAAAATTTGGTTCCAACTCCATCTACAAGTTTGCTGACGATACAACCATAGTGGGCCGGATCTCGAATAACGACGAGTCAGAATACAGGAGGGAGATAGAGAACCTAGTGGAGTGGTGTAACAACAACAATCTCTCCCTCAATGCCAGCAAAACTAAAGAGCTGGTCATTGACTTCAGGAAGCAAAGTACTGTACACACCCCTGTCAGCATCAACAGGGCCGAGGTGGAGATGGTTAGCAGTTTCAAATTCCTAGGGATGCACATCTCCAAAAATCTGTCCTGGTCCACTCACGTCGATGCTATCACCAAGAAAGCACAACAGCGCCTATACTTCCTCAGGAAACTAACGAAATTCGGCGTGTCCACATTAACCCTTACCAACTTTTACAGATGCACCATAGAAAGCATCATATCGGGCTGCATCACAGCCTGGTATGGCAACTGCTTGGCCCAGGACTGCAAGAAACTTCAGAGAGTCGTGAATACCGCCCAGTCCATCACAAGAAACTGCCTCCCATCCATTGACTCCATCTACACCTCCCGCTGCCTGGGGAAAGCAGGCAGCATAATCAAAGATCCCTCCCACCCGGCTTACTCATTCTTCCAACTTCTTCCATCAGGCATGAGATACAGAAGTCTGAGAACACGCACAAACAGACTTAAAAACAGCTTCTTCCCCACTGTCACCAGACTCCAAAATGACCCTCTTATGGACTGACCTCATTAACACTACACTCTGTATGCTTCATCCAATGCCAGTGCTTATGTAGTTACATTGTGTACCTTGTGTTGCCCTATTATGTATTTTCTTTTATTCCCTTGTCTTCCCATGTACTTAATGATCTGCTCGCAGAAAAATACTTTTCACTGTACCTCGGTACATGTGACAATAAACAAATCCAATCCAATCCCCATTATTTACCGCACTAAATTAGTTAGGCATGACCTGCCCTTTATGAACCCATGCTGCGTCTGCCCAATGGGACAATTTCTATCCAGATGCCTCGCTATTTCTTCCTTGATGATAGATTCCAGCATCTTCCCTACTACCGAAGTTAAGCTCTCTGGCCTATAATTACCCGCTTTCTGCCTACCTCCTTTTTTAAACAGTGGTGTCGCGTTTGCTAATTTCCAATCCGCCGGGACCACCCCAGAGTCTAGTGAATTTTGGTAAATTATCACTAGTGCATTTGCAATTTCCCTAGCCGTCTTTTCCCAGCACTCTGTGATGCATTCCATCAGGGCCAGGAGACTTGTCTACCTTTAGCCCCATTAGCTTGCCCATCACTATCTCCTTAGTGATAACAATCATCTTAAGGTCCTCACCCGTCATAGCCTCATTTATATCAGTCACTGGCATGTTATTTGTGTCTTCCACTGTGAAGACCGATCCAAAAAACCTATTCAGGTCCTCAGCCATTTCCTCATCTCCCATTATTAAGTCTCCCTTCTCATCCTCTAAAGGACCAATATTTACCGTCGCCACTCTTTTTATATATTTGTAGAAACTTTTACTGTCTGTTTTTATATTCTGAGCAAGTTTACTCTCATAATCTATCTTACTCTTCTTTATAGCTTCTCTAGTGATGGTATTTAATTGCTCTTATCTATTCATTATTATTAATGGGATGTTCAAAGTATCTTTCACTGTAAAGACAGATGCAAAATATCTGTTTAAACTCCTCTGCCAATTCCTTGTTCCCCATAATTGTCTTCCCAGATTCATTTTCTAAGGGGTCTATGTTCACTTTAAAAAAAATATTTAGAGTACAAAATTATTTTTTGTCAAATAAGGGGCAATTTAGCATAGTCAATTCACCTACCCTGTACATCTTTATGGGTTGTGGGGGTGGGAGCAATGCAGAAATGGGAAGAATGTGCAAACTCCACATGGACAATGGCGTGGGGCCGGGATTGAACCTGGGCCCTCGGCGCCGGGAGGCAGCAATGCTAACCACAGTGCCACCATGCCGCTGTCTATGTTCACTTTGACCTCTCCCTTCCTTTTTATATATTTAAATAAGCTCTTATTGTCAGTTTTTGTATTCTTTTCTGGTTTACCTCGTAGTTTATTTTCTCACTTTATAGTCCTCCTTTGCTGAATTCTGAATTTATCTCAATCGTCGGGGCTATCACTGACTTTTGCCTCCTTATGTACCTTTCCTTTCAACTCATACTCTCCTTAACTTCCTTGATTAGCCATGGTTGGTTTATCTCTCTTTTAGAATCTTTCCTCCTTACCTTAATATAGTTTTGCTGAAATTCATGAATTACCGTTTTAAATGTCTGTCACTGCTTGTTTACTGTCTTTCCTGCTAATCTATCTGCCCAGTCCACTTTAGCTAACTCTATCCTCATTTCATTGCAATTCCCTTTATTTAAGTTAAACATGGCTGTTTCCTACCCAAGTTTCTCACTCTCAAACAGAATATTAAATTCTATCATGTTATGATCACTACTTCCGGAGGTCAATATATTAAACCACTGCCAGATTTAAGACAGCCTTTTCCTTGGTTGGCTCCATGGTATATTGCTCTGAGAAACTATCCCTAATGACCTCTATGAATTTATTGTCGTAGCTACTAGTTCCAACTTGACTAACCCAATTAACATGAAGATTAAAATCACCCATAATTATTGCCCCTTTAAAAAAAAAATGCTTCTATGATTTATTGACTTTTACTCTTTCCAACAGTGTGGCTACTGTTTGGGGGTCTATTCGATACTCCTGCCAATGTTTTGTTTCCCGTGTTGTTTTTTTACCTCCACCCAAATGGATTCTACATCATCCAAGTTTAGATCATCTTTCACCACTGTCCTCATTTCATCTCTGTGCCATTATTATAAACATTCCATTGTGGCTTTTCCTCCCTTCACCTCTTTCCCTGCCTCTGTACTTGCTTCTAACCTATTGTATTCTCTACATTTTTTCCATTTCCGTAGTTGCAATTCTAAGTTTTTCAGGCATCCAGCTGAATAATAAGTTTTCTCTCTTCGCAAATGCTGTCTGACCTGCTGAGGGTTTCAAGCAATCTCTGTACACCAATGATATGTTTCTGCAGCAGAATTTATGTTAGGTTTTAACCCATTATCAACAAGCTTGTCTCCAATCCAAAACACTCTGCCAGCCAGATGCGACCACACATTCCAGACTAAGACAACATCTTATTTTGCCAAAATAACTTGTCAGCACAGTTGTATTTCTTGAAGCAGCATTTCCAAATAGGGAGAAGTTGGGCATAATTAATCTTCCATCGACATTTCAAGTTTCCCTGACCAATCTGGCATTTCTAGATTGCATTTACAGTCATGAGAAAAGTTAAAATTTGTTTAATTGTCGTTGTAGTGAAACCATCAACTGAAAGTAATTATCTTTCATTCCATCCAAACTGGAAAGAGCAGTAATTACAGGTAAGAAATAAAATTTTATCTATTAGAAGCCAGTTCAAGGTAATAAAAAGACGCAAATCTCACACAAGGGAAGGAGTGTTTTACTAAGCATTTACAGATGTTGTGAAGGACCATAATGTTTGAGGATGTTTCTCAGCATATTTTCCAGGCATAATTCCAAAACTCATAAAAATCTGTGTGTAATTTTAAACTTTGGCACTTAAAATATGGACAGAAAAGATTTCAGATTTTTTTGACAGAAAACTCTTCAACCATGTGTACCCCATTTGAATCCACCACTTCTCACCAAGATACAGTCAGTTTTTAATTTAATACAATAATCTATTAATATTGTGGTTGAAAGCCGAGAAGACTGGTTTTAAAAAAAGGACAAAATAATTTCCTTGCTCTTGTATGTTCAGGCAACATATTACCTCTGAGTCAGCTGCATTAGATTTATGTTTAACTCAATAGTTGCCGCACATATTCTTAGATACAGGTGGTCTAGAAAAATCACAATCGCACTGCATATCTTGGGCTGGATTCTCTGTTCTGGAGACTAAGTCCCCACGCCAGCATTAAAACGGTACCCAGGAAAACTGGCGCAAAACGGCTACCAATTCCCTTCTCCGGTGCAAGCTAGCAGCCAGGCAGCGTAGGGCACCCATCTCTAGATGCCGATACAGCCTGGAGAATTGCCAGGTCCGTGGCCACGCACGGGCACGGTGGCGGCCTGCAGCGGCCGTGCCCTGCTTCATGGCAGATGCGCTGATGGACCTGGCCTGCAAAATAGTCCCCCCGCTTTGGCCGGCTTGCGTGTCCTGGACCGCCCCACCACAGTGCCCCCAGCCCAGAATGTGTACCCCCTGCCCGCGGATCGGTCCTCCCCCGCTGTGGTGGCGCTGGACTGAGTCTGTAGCCGCCATGCTGATCTCCCGACTGGTGAGACCACACACGACATCAGGAACTTGACCGGTCAGGGATGGAGCCTCGCAGGGCGGGCCTCAGCCAACGTTTGGAGGCCATGGATACGGCGGCGGCGAACTCTGCGATTACGCTGCTTTTCAGGGGACGTAGCATCGCGAAAGCGGCGCTGGCCCCGATTTCGGCGTCATCTGGGATTCTCTGTCCCGTTGACGAACGTGATTTTGGCGTCAGGGATCGGAGAATCCAGCCCCTTATGTTTATGATCCTCTTTTCCCTTGTTCTGATTTCCAATTTCCTCTCCTGTGCCATGCTCAGTCAGTATTCTGCTTCCCTGAAAGCTTTTTTCTCAAAACACTCTCCAACCTTCTGCCCTTACCATTTACTGCCTCATCTCTAACCTACACTTTCCTTCATAGAATCATACAGTACAGAGGAGGCCCCTTAGCCCATCAAGCCTGCACCACCAAAAAAAAACTACTTAAATCTACACTAAGCCCACCCCAGCACTTATCCCTGCTTCCCTTCATAGCTACTTTCTCAAAATACTCTCCACCCTTCTGTCCTCGTCATTTACTGCCTCATCTCTTTCTTTTTAAAAATATTTTTAATAGGGTATTTGCAAGTTTTTATAATAATAACAATAACAATGACATGAACATGGTATAATAAATATTTCCACCCCACCCTCCCAATCTTCACACACCCCAACAATAAAACAACAATCCGGCCCTCTTCTCCCCCTCCCTACTTTGGAATACTGCATCTGCTGACATTTTAATTTTCCCTGAGAAAGTTGACGAACGGCTGCGACCTCCGGGTGAACCCAACCACTGACCCTCTTAAGGCGAACTTTATCTTCTCGAGACTGAGAAAACCAGCCATGGTCTCTACATTTGGGGGCTTCGAGTCCCTCCACATTAATAAGATCCGGCTCCGGGCTACCAGGGAGGCAAAGGCCAAGAGGTCAGCCTCTTTCGCCCCTGAACTCCCGTCTCTTCTGAAACTCCAAAGATCGCCACCTCCGGACTGGGCACCACCCGTGTTTTTAGTACCGTGGACATTGCCTTAGCAAAACCCTGCCAAAACCCTCTAAGCTTTGGTCATGCCCAAAACATGTGGACTTGATTTGCTGGGCTTCCCGCGCACACCTATCCTCTACCCCGAAAAACTTGCTCATCCGAGCCTCTGTCATGTGTGCCTGGTGGACTAACATAAATTGTATTATGCGACTTCTGGTTGCGGTGATGCGGAGCTAAGCCGCACGTTCGGTAGCTGCTGCTATTTTCGGTCTTTTGGGCTCTTTTAAGGACCCGTAGCAGTGCTGGCTGGACTTTTCCCGGTGTGTGAACGCATCCACTGGGCTTATCTGCCGGTGGATGGACTGGACCAGGAACGGAGCGGTTAAAAAATCGGCTTTGGAGCAGAGAAAGGTGCGAGGCAGGAGAAACAAGATGGCGGCGGGCGGGGAACCAGCAGCGTGGCAGCAGTGGGCACAGGAGCAGCAGGAGCTGCTTCAGCGCTGCTTCAGAGAGCTGAAGGCTGAGCTTTTGGAACCGTTTAAGGCCTCGCTGGACAAGCTCATGGCGACTCCGACGGCTCAGGGTGCAGAGATCCGAGAGCTACGGCAAAAGGCCTCGGAGAGCGAGGACAAAAATCCTAGGCCTGGCAGTGAAGGTGGAGTCGCATGAGGCGCTCCACAAGAAATGGCTAGCGAGGATGGAGATGGAGAATCGCTCCCACCAGAAGAACTTGCGGATTCTGGGCCTCCTGGAGGGGCTGGAAGGTTCGGACTTGGGGGCCCATGTGGCCGTGATGTTGAACTTGTTAATGGGCGCGGGGTCGTTCCAGGGGCCCTTGGAGCTGGAGGGTGCCCATCGAGTGCTGTTGAGGAAGCCCAAGCCGAACGAGCCGCCTAGGGCGGTGCTGGTCCGTTTTCACCGCTTCGTTGACCGTGAGTGTGTGCTGAGATGGGCGAAGAAGGAGAGGAGCAGCAAGTGGGAGAATGCAGAGATCCGGATTTATTAGGATTGGAGCGCGGAGGTGGCGAAGAGAAGTGCTGGTTTTAATCGGACGAAGGCAGTGCTTCACAAGAAAGGGGTGAAGTTTGGCCTGTTACAGCCGGCTCGCCTCTGGGTCACTTATAAAGATCGCCAGCTTTACTTCGATTCCCCGGAGGATGCCTGGGCCTTCGTCCAGGCAGAGTAATTGGACTCGAACTGAGGACTGGGGACTGATGTATAATCCGGAGGCCTTGTCCTCCTTAGCATCCTTTCGTTTTTCTGGTTGTGTTTGTTGATGCCTTTTTGCTTTTTTGCGTTTTCACTTTTTGGGGCTGTTTTTTATTTATTCTGGTGCTTTCTTGTTTTTCACTGGAGGAGGGCTGGGAAGCTGTTCGTGGGCCTGCTGGGTCACGTGCCCTTCTTTTTCCCGCGTGTTGGGTTGGGGGGCGGGGTCTGAGATGGAAGCGCGGGCTTTTTTCCCGCGCTGGAGGTGCAGTGGGCGGGACCGGCATTGGGTGGGAGGAGTGGTGGTTGTGTCACACCGGGGAGGGTCGTTGGGGTGGTGGGAGCAGCCGGGGTCAGCAGGAGTCGGCTGAATTACGGAAGTACGATGGAAGGGATTACAGAGCTAGGGGGGGCCCTAGTTAGAGCGGGGGGAATAGGGGGGGTACCGGGTTGCTGCTGGAGGGGCCGAAGGGGAACTGCTGGTGATGGGGGGGGGGTCTGCCACCGTGGGGAATGGGCCTGGGGGGTTCTGCGGGCACGTGATGAGCCGAGGGAGAGCTATGGCTGACCGGCGCAGAGAGAGGGAGAAGACCCCCCAGATTCGGCTGGTCACATGGAACGTGAGGGGGCTGAATGGACCGGTGAAGCGGTCCCGGGTCTTGGCGCATTTGAAGGGGCTGGGAGCGGACGTGGCTATGCTCCAGGAGACGCACCTTAAGGTGGTGGATCAGGTGAGGCTGAGAAGAGGCTGGGTTGGACAAGTGTTCCATTCGGGGCTAGATGTGAAGAATCGAGGGGGTGGCGATTTTAGTTGGTAAGAGCTTGTCGTTTGTGGCGTCGAGTGTGGTGGCGGATAGCTGTGGCAGATACGTAATGGTGAGTGGTAGGCTTCAAGGGGAGCGGGTGGTTCTGGTTAATGTGTACGCCCCCAACTGGGACGATGCAGGTTTCATGTGGCGAATGTTGAGCCGGATTCCGGACCTGGAGACGGGGGGCTTGATCTTGGGAGGGGATTTTAATACTGTGTTGGACCCAGCTCTGGATCGTTCGAGGTCTAAGACGGGTAAGAGGCCGGCGGCGGCCACAGTGCTGAGGGGGTTCATGGATCAGATGGGAGGGGTAGACCCTTGGAGATTTTTGAGGCCGGGGGGTAGGGAGTTTTCTTTTTTCTCCCATGTCCACAAGACTTATTCCCGGATTGAGTTTTTTGTCCTCAGCAGGGCGCTAATCCCGAGAGTGGTGAGGGCGGAGTATTCAGCGATAGTCATATCTGACCACACTCCGCATTCGGTGGATCTGGAGCTGGGGGAGGGGAAGGATCAGCACTCGCTGTGGAGGTTAGATGTGGAGCTTCTGTCAGAGGAGGAAGTATGTGGGCGGGTCCGTAGGGGTATAGAGGGGTATTTGGAAGGTAATGACAATGGGGAGGTGCAAGTTGGGGTGGTCTGGGAAGCGTTGAAGGCGGTGGTTAGGGGGGAGCTGATATCTATTCGGGCGCACAGGGAGAGGGAGAGGTTGGTGGAAGAAATGGTAAGGGTGGACAGGAGGTATGCGGATGTCCCGGAAGAGGGGCTTTTGAGGAAGCGTCATAGTCTCCAAGTGGAGTTCGATATACTGACCACCCGGAAGGCGGAGGCACAGTGGAGGAGGGCGCAGGGGGCGGTATACGAGTATGGGGAGAAGGCAAGCCGGATGCTGGCCCACCAGCTCCGGAAGCGGGAGGCAGCGAGAGAGATAGGGGGAGTCACAGATGCAGGAGGGAACCTGGTGCGGAGTGCTAGGGACATTAATGGGGTGTTCAGGTCCTTCTACGAGGAGCTGTACCGGTCGGTGCCCCCTAGGGAGGTGGGCGGGATGGACCGCTTTCTGGATAAGCTGGAGTTCCCAAGAGTGGAGGAGGAGCGGGGGGAGGGTCTGGGGGCCCCAATCGAGTTGGAGGAGCTGATTGAGGCGCTGGGGAGCATGCAGTCAGGGAAAGCACCGGAACCTGACGGGTTCCCGGTTGGGTTTTATAAGAAGTTGTTAGTGAGGACCCTGAATGAGGCGAGGGAGGGGGGGGGGGGCTTTGCCCCCGACGATGTCTAGAGCAATAATTGCACTGATTCTGAAGCGGGATAAGGACATCCTCCAGTGTGGGTCTTACAGGCCGATCTCGCTCCTCAACGTGGATGCAAAGTTGTTGGCTAAGATACTGGCCAGGAGGGTGGAAGATGTGGTCCCGCTGGTTATCCATGAGGACCAAACGGGGTTTGTGAAGGGGAGGCAGCTGAATGTCAATGTGCGGCGGCTTCTTAATGTTATGATGATGTCGGCGATGGATGGGGAGGCGGAGATAGTGGCATCGATGGATGCGGAGAAAGCCTTCGATAGGGTGGAGTGGATCTACCTGTGGGAGGTGTTGAGGAGATTTGGGTTTGGTGAGGGATTCATCAGGTGGGTGAGGCTGCTGTATAGTGCCCTGGTAGCGAGCGTGGTGACGAATGGGAGGAGGTCGGAGGACTTTTGGCTGTCCTGGGGGACAAGGCAGGGGTGCCTCTTGTCTCCCCTGCTCTTCGCGTTAGCGATTGAACCCCTGGCCATGGCGCTGAGGGATTCGAAGGGGGGGGGGGGGGGGGGGGGGGGGGGGGGGGGGGGGGGGGGGAGCACCGGTTGTCGCTGTCCGTGGATGATTTACTGTTGTACATTGTGGATCCGGCAGGGGTGATGTCAGAGGTGTTGAGGATACTTGGGGAGTTTGGGACTTTTCGGGCTATAAGCTCAACGTGGGGAAGAGTGAGCTGTTTGTGCTGCACTTGGGGAGCAGGAGAGGGAGATAGGGGAGCTCCCATTGAAGAGGGCGGAGAGGAGCTTTAGATACCGTGGCGTCCAGATAGCTCGGAGCTGGGGGGCCCTACATAGGCTAAACTTTTCGAGGCTGGTGGAACAGATGGAGGAGGAGTTTAGGAGGTGGGATGCGCTGCCACTCTCCTTGGCGGGCAGGGTCCAGTCGGTTAAGATGATGGTGCTCCCGAGGTTTTTGTTTTTCTTCCAGTGTCTCCCCATCTTGATTCCGAAGGCTTTCTTTAGGAGGGTTAATAAGAGTATTCTGGGGTTCGTGTGGGCGCGGAAGACCCCGAGAGTGAGGAGGGTATTCCTGGAGCGAGGCAGGGAGGTAGGTGGTTTGGCGTTGTCCAACCTGTGCGGGTACTACTGGGCTGCGAATGTGGCAATGATTCGTAGGTGGGTGATGGAGGGGGAGGGTGCCGCATGGAAGAGGTTGGAGGTGGCGTCCTGTGTGGGCACGAGTTTGGAGGCACTGGTGACGGCCCCGCTCCCACTCCCCCCCGGCAAGGTATTCTACGAGTCCAGTAATGGTGGCTTCCCTCAAAATTTGGGGGCAGTGGAGGCGGCATAGGGGGGAAGTGAAGGCCTCAGTTTGGACCCCGATACGGGGCAACCACTGGTTTGCACCAGGGAGAATAGATGGTGGGTTTTTGAGTTGGCATAGGGCAGGCATCAGGCGGATGGGGCACCTGTTCTTCGACGGGAAGTTTGCGACTTTAGAGGGGCTGGAGGGGCAGTGGGGTCTCTCCTCTGGGAATGCTTTCAGGTATATGCAGATTAGGGCGTTTGTTAAGCGGCAGGTGGCGGAGTTTCCGCTATTGCCGCCAAGGGGGGGTGCAGGATAGGGTGCTCTCGGGGACGTGGGTCGGTGAGGGTAGGATATCGTCAATTTATCAGGTGATGCAGGAGGGGGAGGAGGCCTCGGTGGAGGAGCTGAAAGCGAAGTGGGAGGAGGAGATCGACGAGGGGACGTGGGCGGACGCCCTGCGGAGGGTGAATTTGTCCTCTTCTTGCGCACGGCTCAGCTTAATTCAGCTGAAGGTGCTGCATAGGGCGCATATGACTGGGACCAGGCTGAGCCGGTTCTTTGGGGGTGAGGACAGGTGTGGGAGGTGTTCAGGAGGCCCGGCGAACCACACCCACATGTTCTGGGCGTGTCCGGCATTGGAGGGGTTTTGGAAGGGGGTGGCGGGGACCTTGTCTAAGGTGGTCGGTTCCAGGGTGGAACCGGGCTGGGGGCTCGCTATCTTTGGGGTAGCATTGGAGCCGGGAGTGCAGGAGGCGAGAGAGGCCGATATTCTGGCCTTTGCGTCTCTAGTAGCCCGGCACAGGATTCTTTTACAGTGCAGGGACGTGAAGCCCCCGGGCCCGGAATCCTGGATTAACGACATGGTCGGGTTCATTAAACTGGAGGGTCAAGTTTGCCCTGAGTGGGTCGGTGCAAGGGTTCTTCCGGCGGTGGCAGCCTTTTCTTGATTTCCTGGCGGAGTGTTAGGGTGTGGTCAATCTCAGCAGCAACCGGGGGGGGGGGGGGGGGGGGGGGGGGGGGAATTATGGGTCTGTTAAGGGGTCTGTTTTTGCAACAATATGTCTGTTAATTTCTCTTTTTTTGTTATTAATTTATTGCTTTATATTGGAGGGAGGGGCTTTTCTTTCTGTGCCTTGTTTATTTTATTGTTGGGAGAAAATTTGTTGTTGAAAAATTTGAATAAAATTTTTTAAAAAATAAATAAATTGTATTATGCACCTGGAATACTGCCTCATCTCTAACCTACACTTTCCTTCTAATATCTGTGAATGTGCCAACACCATTCAGGTGCACGAACACTTACCACTCCCTGCTTGAACCGCTCCAGTCTGATTTACACGCTTCTCACAGTACATCCCTCAGCCTACCTTCAGACTCAAACACCACTTATCCTACAATTACTTCCACTTCCTCAACATTGCCCACCTTTACCCCTATATCAAGTGAGTGTGAGGTTGTTGGATTGTTGTAAAAACCCAGCTGGTTGGCTAAGGCCAGTCCGCGAAGGAAACCATTATCCTCACCTGGGTTTGGCCTACGTATAACTCTACAAATAATTTCCACATCAACGTAGTTGACTCTTAAACTGGTTTAGAAACAAACTCAGTTATATTAAACACTTATAAAGAATGCAGAAAACAGAAGGACGCTCAATGGCACCTTCTCAGGGCAACTAAGAATGGGCAATAAATACCAATCTTTTTGCAATACCCACAAATGAAAACAAAATTATTGGTGCAGAGATTCCACCCATTGGGTCCTGAAATTCTCTGCCACCCCAGTTATACTTTGATAAATCTTTGTGAAACTAATTCCCTTAACCAAGCTTTTGGTAGTTCTTCCTAAACAATCCCCTTCTAGCTCAACATTTGAGTTATTTGCGGTTGTCTGTGAGCACCTTAGAAATGCCTTTCAAAGGCAAGCTTTTGTTGTTGATGATGCTTGGTGATTTAGGTGACCTGTTCCAAGGCCTGTAATTTTTAGGAAGCAAATCTGGGTTACCATCGATTTTCAAGGGTGTGTTTAACCTCTGATCAGCACTGCTTCCAAACCCCTAACAGCACAGCTGAGGTCAGGAACATGCATGAGAATCTGTGGTCACGAATCTGCATCTGAGACAACGTGAATTGAAGAACACACTGTCCCACCCAATTCTAATCTTGGCATTTGGTAAGAAAAATGCATGCAATGTTCTCAATTCCGTTAGTGACTTAAGTCTTAACTATTCACTTAATTGAAACCATAGAATCTTAAAACACATTACAGCTGCAATGTTTCTGTTTAAAAAAAATCATGTGAGTACAACTTGAGATTTTTTTTCTCTAAGTTTCCAGTAATCCGAAACTCAGTTAATTTTTGGGGGTAAAATGACAGTAGAACTGAAGTAACTGGTTAAGCAAAAAGACAAGTGGCAGTGGGGAAGGAATTATACTTTATTTTGATCTTGGTTTTAGTAGAAACTCATTTCCTCTTTACTGAACTATGAAAAACTACACTTTTTGTGAAACAAAGCATTAGACCTCACCAAAACAAAAAACTGATATTCCGACCTTCAGTCAGCTTTACCGGGAGCTCAAGTTAAGTTATCAACCATCTTATTTAATATCTTCTGGCAGACAAACTGATGAAGGGCAGCCAAGCAGCCTGCTAAACACGCTCTGAGGAATGCATTCAATTTAGGGCACTTTGTTCTTAATGGAATGTGATCTCTGTGTTGACAACATAGAATCATACTGCAAAGGAGGTAACCATTTGGCCCCCCGGGCCTGTGCTGGCTCTCTGAAAGGCTATGCAATTAGTCCCACTTCCTCGGTCTTTACTCAAAGCTGTGCATTTTTTCCAGTTTAAGTACTACTGAATCTGCTTCCATCGCCCTTTCAGGCAATGCATTCCAGATCATAACAGTTTGCAAACTAAAAACAACTCTGATTATCAATCCTCATCTCAGTGGAAACAGTTCCCCCCAATCAACTGTAACAAACCCTCTCATGATTTTGAGCACCTCCAGAGAATCCCTCCTCAACCACAGCATCCCTAGAACCACAGCATCTCGATAGTACAGGAGGCTGCCATCCAGTCTGCACAACCCTATGAAGAAGCATCCTAACACAGGCCGAACCCCTCATCCCTATCCCCGTAACCCCACCTAACCTGCGTACCTTTGGACTGTGACAGGAAACTGGAGCACCCAGAGTGAACACACCCAGACATGCAGAGAACATGCAAATTTAACCTTCTCTACTTTAGGATAAACAACAATTGGTAGAATTTTGGTATGCGTCCTCTGAAAAGCTTTGGCATTATTTCCAAATTGTGGTGCCCAGAGTGCTCAGGTCTAATCAATGATTTATTAACATAAATGAAGCTTTATGACATTAAAGAAGCAAGTGCATAAATTAGTCTTGACCTCCCCTTTTTCATTGGTTAAATCCCATGATAAACAGGATCTTTTCAGTCATCATTACCGGATTAAATATTCTACAATAATGGAGAAGTTGGCAATGCTTGAAAAGCCACATTAATTCTAGAACAGATCCAACATTGAGTTTTCTATGCGTTTATGGAACAATGAACCAGGTATTTATATGAAATGAAATGAAAATCACTTATTGTCACAAGTAGGCTTCAAATGAAGTTACTGTGAAAAGTCCCTAGTCGCCACATTCCGGCGCCTGTTCGGGGAGGCTGTTATGGGAATCGAACCGTGCTGCTGGCCTGCCTTGGTCTGCTTTCAAAGCCAGCGATTTAGCCCTGTGCTAAACAGCTCCTTGGGACCCAGCCTGGGACCCGGCCATTTTTGGCGCGGGAGTTTTACTCATCGTCGGTGCTAGCCCCTCACCGGTCTCGGAGTCGGTGAGGGTTTCACGCCGATTTTCTGGTCGTAAAAGACCACACATGCTCCGCTGGCATCTGACAGTTATCGCCCATCCACCTGCCATGGGTTACATCAGAAATATTAGCAGTAATTTCATAAATGGAAAGCATCAAAATGAAAAAGCAGGGGCGGGATTCTCTGTTGCCTGACGTCAAAATTGTGTTTGCTGATCGGTCGGAAAATGGGCTCCGGTGCTAAAATCGGGGCCGGTTTCAGTTTGACGGCGGTCAGCCATGCTCTGTCCCCTCCAAACTGGCATCATCGTGACATGCACCGTGCCCCATTGCAACGGCATTGGTCCGTCACCAGCCGGCCCATCCGCGATGCTCCGTCCCTGATGGGCCAAGTTCCCCATGGCGTGAACCACGTGTGGTCACACGAATCGTGAACCCGGTGTGGCAGCTGTGGACTGTGGGGTCTGTGCTGCTGGCCGGGGTGGGGTCTTCTTTGAGGGCTGGGGGTAATGGTGGGGGTGGGCAGCGGGTGGGCTGTGGGGTCACGGATAACAGGTTGGGTCTGCGCACGGCTGGCACTATGTTGTACGGTGCGACCGCTGCAGTTCACCAGCTGTGCACATACGCGGCCTGGGACCCGGCCATTTTCGGCGCGGGAGTTTCACACATCGTCGGTGCTAGCCCCTCACCGGTCTTGGAGTCGGTGAGGGTTTCACGCCGATTTTCTGGTCGTAAAATACCACACATGCTCCGCTGGCACCTGCAGTTAGCCGCTGAAACAAAGAATCTTGCCCCATGAATTTTTTTTAAGGAGCTCCATTCCATGTAATCTTGTGTCCTCTTCTCTTTCAGCCAGGTCTTTATGCCAATCTGATTGAGGCCGATCATGTGGCCTGCTCCAAAACCTTCCTGCACAGTCATTCAGAGCCAAGCACCAACAGCAGTTTTGTTATTTGTTTTGATTAATTCGTTTTGGTTCTCCTTCTGAATGTTACGATCGAATCAGACATTTAAAACACAAAACAGGCCATGTGACCCACTGCACCCATGGTAAGGGATTACAACAACCCCGCCAGTTTAAGAAAATCTCCCATCCTCCCTTCATTCTTTCCCTGATGATCTTAGATGGAGATCCTTTAGTTATTGATTCATTAAAGAGAGGAAAAAAAGTTTTCCCCGATTTACTGTATGGAAATTTAACTAAAAAGAACTACCAAATATCCCAGCCTTTCTTTGAACGAAAACAGCTCCAGTTTTTCTAGCTTTGCAAAACTGAAGCCTCTAATTCCTGGTATCATACTCGCAAATTTCTCCCGCTCCCTCCATCCTTCTTATAGTTAGGCATTCAAAACCGGAAATTCGGGGGGGAGATTTCTTCGCCACCTGCAATGGAGTTCCCGGTGCAGCGGAGAATCTCGTGTTGGGCAAAAACCTTTCGATGATCCGGTCCTGCGCTGGCTGGTGGCAGCATCAAGGTTTGTGCCCCATGCCAGCAGGAGGATGCAAATGGGTCATTTGAATCTATTTGCACCCTATTTACTGTCTGCACACTGGATTCACCATGTCTCCGTGGTACTCTTGCCCTCTGAGCCAGGATTCACGCAGGTGTGGCTTGGTGCAAGTATTTGTCAGCATGGCCCTGAAGCGGTGGACCTCGCGTTGGCTCAAGGGGCTAAGTATTTAATGTGGGTGCCTTCAAAGTCCATCGGAGTACTCCCCTCCCCCCACAAAGCAAATCCTGCCCACTCACCATTAGAGCTCCCCTTCAGACACCCCCATCAAGGACCTCATTAGTGGGCCGCCCGCTCAATGGTGGACCGCCAGCGGGATTCGGAAAGGAATTCCTTTCGCTCTCCACCAAACAAAATTTGAATGGCAAGGGAGAGTGAATAGCTTTTGGGCGCCAATGCAAACCAGAATCAATTCAGTACCGGCAGGAATACACAGTCTCCCAAACGGAGAATCCTGCCCCCTGTTTATTTTTGTCTTCCAAATCCCTATTTTTAAAACCTATTTGTTGTTTTTTTTCTTAAAGATCAAAGTCTCTCTGCTTCTCTACCCCATTTGAAATTACACCATTTAGTGCATATCTTCCTTTCTTACCCTTTCTCTAAAACATATCACCTCAAATTTCTCTACATTAAATTCCATCTGATATCCACCTCTCCAAACCATTTGACGCAACATGTAAACTCAAGGAACTTGGAAATGTTGCAGTCAGCGCCTCAGACATTCCTTCTGACTTTCTTCTGTGTTTTATTATGCCATTAGGACCCAGGAGTTTTCCGCTAAGTTACAGTGCCACTTTCTCGGCTACTGTTCATTCTTATTACAATATTCTCCTGGGCAAACTGAGAGCCACAGAGGCAGGGAACCATACGCATACAAACAGGTAGGAGTGAGATTTTGTTGTTGTTTACAATTTGCAAGGGTGGACTTGTGTGAGTGGATGGAGGATGAAGATGGCTTTGCATAATATTAAAAAATGCAATTTTATTCCTGCAGTTCAAGGGCGGGATACTCCCCTACCCGGCGGGGCGGTGGGTCCCGGCGTAGCGCCAACCACTCCGGCGTCGGGCCTCCTCAAAGTTGCGGAATTCTCTGCACCTTTAGGGGCCAAGCCCTCACACTGAGGGGCTAGGCCCACGCCGGAGTGGTTGGCGCCACGCCGACTGGCGCCAAAACCGGCACCAACGGCCTTTGACGCCCGCCGGCCGGAGTCGGGGCTGGCCGAAAGACCTTCGCCGGTTCGCGCATGTGCCGGTGCATCAGCTGCCGTTGACGTCACCACCGGCGCATGCGTGGTAGTGGGGTTCTCTTCTGGGCCTGGCCACCGTGGGGGCACCCCCCGGGGTCCGATCGCCCTGCGCCCCCCCAAGGACCCCGGGGACCCGCTCGCGCCGCCAATCCCGCCGCCACCAGAGGTGGTTGAAACCACGGCGACGGGAGAGGCCTCGCAGCGGCGGGACTTCGGCCCATCGCGGGCTGGAGTATCGCCGTAGGGGGCTCGCCGATCGGTGCAGCGCGATTCCCGCCCCCGCCAATTCCTGGGTGGCGGAGAATTTCGGCGGGGGCGGGATTTTAGCTGGGTCGGAGAATTTCGCCCCTGATCTTTCTCAGCAAAATGTGCCTCTGACTTGACTTAAGCGGCTTCAACCAGAAATAAAAACAGACCTCAGGAGAAATATATTCCACTAACAGGAAAAACTAGCCTATATAAAACACTATAGATGAATAAAGAGATAAAAGTAAACGGGAAAAGGAGAAAGGCATAGACTAAGTGTGTACAGGCAAAGAGGTTAGGAAAGTTGTAGAAAACACCATTTGTAAAGTAAAAAGGACTTTTAAAATTAAAGGAATATAAAAAGAAAGTGTAGTGTATTGTACCATCTCACAAATAAAGCAAAAAGAAGGACAATATGGGCAGGATTCTCCCAACGAGAGTCTAAGTGCTGACGCCGGAGTAAAAACCGGAGTGTTTTACTCCAGGGTTGGCGCCCGTTCCCAGACCCCTATTCTGGGGCCTCCGTGGGGCTGGCAGGGGCGCAGCGTCAGAGACCCGGTGCCGTGTAAAAGACGCGTCGCCTTGGGTCCCGCGCATCCGCAGTTGGGTGCTTCATCCTGCGCATGCGCGGGGAACTTCTTACACGCGTAAGCCCGACCCAACATGGGGTTGGTGTTCAGGGGCTGGCCGCGCCGGTAAGTAGTCCCGGGGCCGGGAAAGGCTGGCCCACCGCTATCCAGTGGGCCCCGATCGCAGGCCAGACCCCATCGGAGGGCCCCCTGGTGAAGGAGTCCCCCTCCCCCACATGGCGTTCCCCGAGCATTCCCGCCGGCAGCGACCAGGGGTGAACGGCGCTGGCGGGACTCTGTCGTATCAGCGCGGCCGCTCGGCCAATCCGGGCGCTCGTGAGATCGCCGTCGCGTCGGTAGGGGGCCGTTGCAAGCGCCGCCCCCCGGTGATTCTCCGGGCCTCGATGGGACGAGTGCCTGCCGGGTTCCGCCAGCATGGGTTACTCAGGTCCCAAGGTGTGTCTGCGGGGGCCGTCGTGTGGGGGGGGGGGGGGGGGGGGGAGAAGATCAGACCCCCGGAGAGAGCCTCCACGGTGGCCTGGCCCGCAATTCGGGCCTACCAATCGGCGGGCGGGTTGGTTCCGTGGGGGCCTATGCCCCATATTGCCCGGGGGCCGGTGCGTAGACAGGAACCTATGCGCATGCGCGGAATCACGCCAGCCGTTCCGCACATGCGCGGAATCATGCCGACCACAGCACGCATACGCGAACTCGCAACGGGCATTCC
This sequence comes from Scyliorhinus canicula, assembly GCF_902713615.1. Taxonomy (NCBI): domain Eukaryota; kingdom Metazoa; phylum Chordata; class Chondrichthyes; order Carcharhiniformes; family Scyliorhinidae; genus Scyliorhinus; species Scyliorhinus canicula. The sequence goes on from NC_052155.1 coordinate 25,973,648, forward strand.
CCGCCGGCTGGAGCTGTGGGGACCGCTCCGGCGCTGACCTAACCCCCTAGGAAGGGGAGCATTCCGGATTATTGAAGATCACTGACGCCGGAGTGGTTGGCGCCGATTTCCACGCCGGCGTCAGAACTTGGGCACGGGATTGGAGAATCCCGGCCCATGACAGTGAAATGGCAGAATTATTAAACAGTTATTTAGCCTCAGGCTGGGATTTTCTGGCCCCGCCCCCATGACGTGTTTTCCTATGGTGGAGGTGGCTTGCCATTGGCCGGCGGCCAGATTCCTCACTGCCGGGGAACCCGCCACAGGTAGGTCGCCTTTGGTGGGACCAGAAAATCCCACCATTGGGCAGGGCCAGAAAATCCCGCTCTTAGCATTTACCGGGGTGACTAACATTGTGGGTGTGACAATGGAAGAGAGGAGTGAAAAAACAGTTAATATAGAAATTCAGTGGTTGGGGTGGAGGAGGGGGGTGGGAGTAGATAATTCATTACATAATCAAACTCAGAGAGGATAAAACTTCTGATCCAGATGTGTTGCATTCTCACATATCAAAGGAAGTGAGAGAAGGATGACAAAGCACGTCTCATAAAGAGCAATGAATTAGAAAAGGAAGCAGTGCCAGAGGGCGGACAAACATCTAATGCTGTTCTATTATTGAAAAAGGGAGGTAAAGCAGGTCCAAGGAACGACAGAACAGCTAGCTTAACAGTGATGGTGGGAAAGATAATTGATAATTTCTACTGAAATGTACAATAGGAAATCATACAGAAAGCAAAAAGTAGACGGCACTGATTCCAAAAGGGAAGATTAAAGCATAACAACCTTACTGAATACTTTGAAGTAACACAGAGTAGACCAGAATAATATAGTAGATGTAATATATTTGGATTTTTCAAAACGCTTTCAGTGAATTACTATTGCACAGTGGACTGATGGTGCAGTTTAGATCAAATGGTACTGGGGGTGGTGGGGGAAGGTAGCAAAATAGTTACCAAGCTGGCTACAGAACAGAAAACAGAGGGGAGCTACTTGGACTGGAAAAAGTGGGAAGTGGCATCCTGCAGCACTTGGCATTGGAATCGCTGTTATTTAAGTGACTGATTTTGAGAACAAGCGGTAAAATTTGAGGACAACATCAACATTGGGAGGTAAACACAGTGGAAAAATATGATAAAATAGAAAAGGACATGGAGAACGAGCAGGTAATTGACAAGTGAATTTTGATGTTGATATGTATTTTGGTGAGAAGAACTGGGAGGCCATTTTCTATTGGATAAGAGAGCAAATAGGGTCAAAGAACAAAGTCATCTGAGAGCACAAATTCACAAATCACTCTAAGTGGCATCTCAAGTTAGTAAGGCACTGAAGTGCAAATCAAATTTGATGGTTTTCTCGAGACTGAATTCAGAAACAAAGAAGTTATGTTAAGCATGTATAAACTTTGGTGATGTTAAACTTGGGAGTATTGTATACAGTTCTGATCTTCATATTATAAAAAGGACAAAGGCTTTGGAGAGGATACAAATAAGATTCACAAGGATGAAACCAGAACTGTGAGGGAAAACCGAACAGGCTGTTTTCTAGAAAAGAGAAAGCTGAAGCGTGACCTGATAGAGATCTTTACAATACAGAAAAGGTTTGATAGAGTAGATTTGAGAAAATGTTCTCAGTGTGGGAATAGGATCGTCACTAATAAATGCAATAGGAAATTCATGAGAAACTTTCTCCAAAGAGTAGAATACCCTTTCACAAGCAGTTTGGAGGGGGGGAGGAATGAATTTGAAGGGATACTAGATAAGCACATGAGGGGGGGAAGGGATAGGTTCAGCTGGGAGGAGGCTTGTGGAGTATTAACGGCAGCATGGACAAACTGCGCCAAATTGCCTCTTTCTGCTCTGAAGGCTTTATGCAACTATGTACAAAACATACCGTATTTGTGGAATGAATATTCAGATTTTATTTAGTACGATGCTGTGCCATTTCAGTAGCTTGAATCATTCTGATACAACTCTCCTGCCAATTTCAGAATGCTTGACTAAGCTCTTGCTTGCCAAAGTAAAGTCCTTCAACTGCGTTTGGGTATGAAAGATTTGAACTACACAGTTCACTGGAAGATTACTACAGTGCATGGGAAATATGGCAAAGTTGGGAACTGATCTCAAATTCTGTTCATGTTGTCAGAGACTATTTGGACTAAATACACAAAAATGCTTCCCTCATTGTAACAGAATTAGACTCCAGACTCCATCAAGTAATAAAAAAGTATGAAAATTGCTTCATTCAGCACAATCATCCAAATAAATTTTCAGTTTTCTCAAAGCAAAATGGATAAAACATGGCATGTACAAATGTATAAAAAGCAAGCAGTTTGAACATGTACATTTTGAAAGCAGAATGCAGAATTTCCTGTCCATATCCGCCTCTGTGCATTAATATGTTGCGCTTGCACTGAATTCTGTTCCACCCAACCTCCTGATGAATCAAAATGATCACAAGCTTGAGTAAAACAGCCAAAGAAAGAACTTCCATTTATATAGTACCTTTCACAACATTGCAAAGTACTTTACAGCCATTTATGTACATTTGTTGAAGTGTAGTCACTGCGGTAATGTAGAAAACATGGCTGCTCCAAATGTGCTCAGCAACGACTAAAAAACAGCAATTAAACAATAATTGGTTTGTTATGCTGGCAGAGGGATGAATGTTGGCAGAGGGATAAATGCTGGCAGAGGGATAAATGTTGGACGAGGGATAAATGTTGGTAGAGGGATAAATGTTGGACGAGGGATAAATGTTGGTCGAGGGATAAATGTTGGTAGAGGAATAAATGTTGGGAGAGGGATAAATGTTGGCAGAGGGATAAATGTTGGCAGAGGGATAAATGTTGGTAGAGGGATAATTGTTGGTAGAGGGATAATTGTTGGTAGAGGGATAAATGTTGGTAGAGGGATAAATGTTGGTAGAGGGATAAATGTTGGTAGAGGGATAAATGTTGGTAGAGGGATAAATGTTGGTAGAGGGATAAATGTTGGTAGAGGGATAAATGTTGGATGAGGGATAAATGTTGGTAGAGGGATAAATGTTGGTAGAGGGATAAATGTTGGTAGAGGGATAAATGTTGGCAGAGGGATAAATGTTGGATGAGGGATAAATGTTGGTGGAGGGATAAATGTTGGTAGAGGGATAAATGTTGGTAGCGGGATAAATGTTGGTAGAGGGATAAATGTTGGATGAGGGATAAATGTTGGTAGAGGGATAAATGTTGGATGAGGGATAAATGTTGGTAGAGGGATAAATGTTGGTAGAGGGATAAATGTTGGTGAGGGATAAATGTTGGATGAGGGATAAATGTTGGTAGAGGGATAAATGTTGGTGAGGGATAAATGTTGGTAGAGGGATAAATGTTGGTGAGGGCACCAAAGTGACAGCTCTGTTCATTACAAGAGTGGAGAGATTAAAGCATCTTGTTTGATTTCCAGGAAAGAAAATACCCAAATCTTTGCCCGACTCGCTTTTCCTTGCTGACTGCTGATTCAGGCAACAAAATAGTGCACAACTCTAGTGTCCACTTCAACCAGAGCAGAGCTTCAAACCTCACAGCTTACCCATTACCAAGACATCTAATTACTCTTTCCCATAACAAACCCAGCTCTGCCTTTGTGCCACTGCGTAACTGCTGAAACTCATACCCCTGCTTTCAGTTATCGACAGATTGGTTTTTCTGGAATGTTGGCGCTCGATTCATCCAGATCCGTTTTACACCAGGTTGAAATATGGCCAAAGCACAATCTCTTGTATCAGGTCCCACTTGACCACCCTCTCCTTCAAAGCACTGAAATCAAAATCTTCATTACACTTTTCTAGTCTCTCCTTATCCTTGTCCCATACTACATTTTCAATCTCTTCCAACAATATCCTCTAGCTTGGTCCTCCAGTCCTTCAAAATGGCATTCTGTGAACTTCCTGTTGTCTACTAAATTCCACCAATGCTGGCATAGCTTAGAGTTATTTTATGATTCTACTCCTGCTATCGGCCATTTCTTCCACCTATCTATTGCTCGGTGGCCATTTTTCCCCGACGAAGGACATTAGAATTTTATTATGTTGAAGACGCGATAACAAAACTTGCTGTTGTCCCATTTCAAATGGTACATAAAGCATGTAGCATTGCTTCAATCAGATAACCAAATATAATTCTTCAGCAATACAGGAATGTCCAAGTTAAGAGCAGAAATTAAGCTGTGCAACATTTAGATAATGCTTCAGGGTATCACTTGACACTGTTTTTTCATCAATCATTTTCCACTGCAGATTTTTCTTAAACAACCTGAAAACAGGTAAATGGATTAATCCCAAGGATACACAATCGACAACTGTATGTAGATTCCGTGCAGCTTCATGCTAACTGTAGAAAATTTCCCACAATGTATCTGATATGACATTACACTGTATATTTAGCTCAAGACTGTAAACAATGGCACACATAAAACATAAAAGAGCTTACCAGAAATTTCTCTTCCTGTTCAAGCCATCGCTGGTCCTCTTCCATTTCCTGCTGCTGTCTTATCAACTGTTCTTCCATAACATTTGTTGGGAGCATCTGCCCCATTCCACGCATGTCCAAAGAGCCAGAATCCTGAAAATTGAATTAAATGTTTACATGCCATATCAGTTCATACTCATAAGAACATAAGAACTAGGAGCAGGAGTAGGCCATCTGGCCCCTCGAGCCTGCTCCGCCATTCAATGAGATCATGGCTGATCTTTTGTGGACTCAGCTCCACTTTCCGGCCCGAACACCATAACCCTTAATCCCTTTATTCTTCAAAAAACTATCTATCTTTACCTTAAAAACATTTAATGAAGGAGCCTCAACTGCTTCACTGGGCAAGGAATTCCATAGATTCACAACTCTTTGGGTGAAGAAGTTCCTCCTAAACTCAGTCCTAAATCTACTTCCCCTTATTTTGAGGCTATGTCCCCTAGTTCTGCTTTTACCCGCCAGTGGAAACAACCTGCCCGCATCTATCCTATCTATTCCCTGCATAATTTCAAATGTTTCTATAAGATCCCCCCTCATCCTTCTAAATTCCAACGAGTACAGTCCCAGTCTACTCAACCTCTCCTCATAATCCAACCCCTTCAGCTCTGGGATTAACCTAGTGAATCTCCTCTGCATACCCTCCAGTGCCAGTATGTCCTTTCTCAAGTAAGGAGACCAAAACTGAACACAATACTCCAGGTGTGGCCTCACTAACATCTTATACAATTGCAGCATAACCTCCCTAGTCTTAAACTCCATCCCTCTAGCAAGTAAGGACAAAATTCCATTTGCCTTCTTAATCACCTGTTGCACCTGTAAACCAACTTTCTGTGACTCATGCACTAGCACACCCAGGTCTCTCTGCACAGCGGCATGCGTTAATATTTTATCGTTTAAATAATAATCCCGTTTGCTGTTCTTCCTACCAAAATGGATAACCTCACATTTGTCAACATTGTATTCCATCTGCCAAACCCTAGCCCATTCACTTAACCTATCCAAATCCCTCTGCAGACTTCCAGTACCCTCTGCACTTTTCGCTTTACCACTCATCTTAGTGTCATCTGCAAACTTGGACACATTGCCCTTGGTCCCTAACTCCAAATCATCTTTATAAATTGTGAACAATTGTGGGCCCAACACGGATCCCTGAGGGACACCACTAGCTACTGATTGCCAACCAGAGAAACACCCATTAATCCCCACTCTTTGCTTTCTATTAATTAACCAATCCTCTATCCATGCTACTACTTTACCCTTAATGCCATGCATCTTTATTTTATGCAGCAACCTTTTGTGTGGCACCTTGTCAAAGGCTTTCTGGAAATCCAGATGTACCACATCCATTGGCTCCCCGTTATCTACTGCACTGGTAATGTCCTCAAAAACTTCCACTAAATTAGTTATGCACGACCTGCCCTTTATGAACCCAGGCTGCGTCTGCCCAATGGGACAATTTCTATCCAGATGCCTCGCTATTTCTTCCTTGATGATAGATTCCAGCATCTTCCCTACTACCGAAGTTAAGCTCACTGGCCTATAATTTCCTGCTCTCTGCCTAACTCCTTTTTTTAAACAGTGGTGTCAGGTTTGCTAATTTCCAATCCACCGGGACCACTCCAGAATCTAGTGAATTTTGGTAAATCATCATTAGTGCATTTGCAATTTCCCTAGCCATTCCCATGCAATATAAAATTACTTTAGATATTGACTCTAGCACAACAGCACAAGCTCAAGATGCTGCTAACACTTCATGGCCAATCTATCTAACCTGCACATCTTTGGACTGTGGGAGGAAACCTGAACACCCGGAGGAAGCCCACGCAGACACGGGGAGAACGTGCAGACTCCGCACAGACATTGACCCAAGCCGGGAATCGAACCTGGGACCCTGGAGCTGTGAAGCAACTGTGCTAACCATGGTGCTACCGTGCCACCCAAATCTGAAATATAAACAGAAAATGCTGGGAAAACTCATGGCAGCCTCTGTGGAGCGAAACAAAGTTTCGAGTTTGTTTGATGCCCTGAAGGAGTCATACGGGCCTGAAAGGCTAACTCTATTTCTCTCGCCGCAGATGCTGCCAGACCTCCATATTACATTGTTTGATAAATGAACTTAATACTGTAATCAATCACAGTACTCAAGATAATAATATGTGAATTTAGAGATTGTATTATTGCTTTACAATTCAACTGAAAATATTCAATGCTTAATTGTTTGGATCACATTGTGAAGTCTTGAGAGATGTTTTGCTGGGATCTGGATTAGAATATCTTTATATTTTTTCAATCACTCCACCATGACTTGATGGTGGTTGTTTTGAAATAAACATTAACAATCACTGCAATGTTTGAAGGACAACTGCTGTAAGCCATCAGTATTATTCCAATAAGCTTCACTGCATTGGTTACCTTGTTCACACAACTATATTACCTCCAGATTCTGTGGCCAAATTGGAATATCCTGAGGCCTGTGGTGATTCCAGGAATCGTGAGCATCTAATACACTCGCCTGTGCAGTATAAGTGCTTCCAGGCATGGGCGAAATTCCATGTGAACCAGTATATCCAGAAACCTGTTAACAAACACAACTTACAGGAATGATCTTCAGTAACTACGTCGACAGATTAATTTAACTCAACCAACTGTCAAGAGAACATGGAATTTTAAACTGTGGATTCGAGAATTTAATATAATACTCGAGTAACACGTTTAGTGGGCTGCACCAAAATTATGGTACAATTTTAAATAGATGGAAGTAGAATTTTTAAAAGATAAATACTTTGAACCGCTTAAAATTTACTGAGCCAGTTGTTTGTTCTCTTAAGGGAAAATATACAAGGTATAATATACTTCCATTATGTTGGTAACATGTTACAATACTTCTATTACAATTGGTGGATGTATGAGACTTTCTTGTATGCATCCTTAATAAGTAATGATGTGGAGATGCCGCGTTGGACTGGGGTGAGCACAGTAAGAAGTCTTACAACACCAGGACAATGTACCGCTGAGTCGTGGTACATACTCGTACGACTCGGCCAACATTGTCTACCTCGTACGCTGCAGGAAAGGATGTCCCGAAGCGTGGTACATTGGGGAGACCATGCAGACGCTGCGACAACGAATGAACGGACATCGCGCGACAATCACCAGGCAGGAATGTTCCCTTCCAGTCGGGGAACACTTCGGCAGTCAAGAGCATTCAGCCTCTGATCTCCGGGTAAGCGTTCTCCAAGGCGACCTTCAAAACGCGTGACAATGCAGAATCGCCAAGCAGAAACCTATAGCCAAGTTCTGCACACATGAGTGCGGCCTCAACCGGGACCTGGGATTCATGTCGCATTACATTCATCCCCCACCATCTGGGCTGGGCTTGCGAAACCCTACCAACCGTCCTGGCTTGAGACAATTCACACCTCTTTAACCTGAGGTTACCCCTATCTCTGGATCTGTAAAGACTTGATTACCTGCAAATGCTTGCATTCTAAGCATTGTCTGGCATCTTTGAATTTGTCTATATATATGCTTCTGGAACATACCTCTTCATTCACCTGAGGAAGGCTCAGTGTTTGAAACAAACCTGTTGGACTTTAACCTGGTGTTGTAAGACTTCTTACTTAAAAAGTAAGTAACAGTTAGTGCTGGAAAAGGTGTTTTTTCTTAATCTTCTGTGGAAAACACAGAATTCCTGTATTGCTGTGTTACAGTGAAACATCCTGCTAAACGTGCCCAAAAGCGGACTCGGTTTTTTTCCCCATTGAATTGTGGCCATATGTTTGTTATTTACCTGATAATGATTGTGCTGTACCATGTGTTGTGGGCTGGGGAAAAAACCATCACTGGACCTTGGACTTGGGTAGCCTGGTCTACTGGGCTATTGTAGAAAAGGAAACAAAGAGAAATACACTGTAAATATCATCCATTGTTACAACTGAGCACAAAGAGCCAAGCACTTGCCCTCTACAGATAATAGAAGAGGTTAGGTACATGATGTATGCACTATGACAGACAATTGATTATTTCAGACAGTTGGCTGGAATATTCCATATTTGTTACAAGGTTAAAGGTTAATATGTGCAAATCACCTTTCAAGTAAATTTGACTATTAGTCCCATGGCAAATGTTCATCAAATGCAGTTAAAATAGAGAACTGGTCCTTGCAGGAAAATAGACACAATCCTCTGCAATTATTCAGCGCAATGATCGTCAAGTTTAACCCTGTTAACTGTAGTAATAATTGCTTGTTCACATTGGAGAGACCAGTGACGAAGGTCAAAAAAATAATTTTCCAACTGTGTTGTCTTTGGGCTGTCTACCTGCTGAAGGATACGGTGATTAACAAGAAAGGAATGCAGTTTAAGGTAATTTTATTAAAACAAACATACATTTAGAATGTATGTGTTTTAATGTTATCATGCAAGGTATTGAACAGTTTCTTTCAGCAAGCTAAGGTACCATTTTCTACTGATAGCCTAAAAAGGTTATATTAAAGAACAAAGAACAATACAGCACAGGCCCTCCAAGCCTGTACCAGTTATTATACCACCCTTGGCCAAAACCATCAGCATTTCCGAGTGCCGTATCATTCTATGCCCATCCTATCCATGTATTTGTCGAGATGCCTTTTGAACGCCGTTAATATATCTGTTTCCATAACCTCCCCTGGCAACGCGTTCCAGGCACTCACCACCCTCTGCGTAAAACACCTGCCTCGCACATCTCCTCTAAACTTTGCCCCACGGACCTTAAACCTATGCCCCCTGGTGACTGACCCCTTGACCCTGGGAAAGAGTGCTTGCCCATCTACTCTATCCATGGCCCTCAGAATCTTGTAGGCCTCTATCAGGTCAACCTCCAACCTCCGTCGTTCTAATGAAAACAGCCCGAGTCTTAAACATAATGTTTTGGCTGTTTAATTAACAATATAATAATAACTTACATTTAAAGGTATTATATGAATGCATCACTGTGTCCCAAGGCACTTGACAGGGCCTCATAAATAACAAAAAAAGAAAAGCAAACCATAAGGCAAGAGATTAGGAGTTTTAAATAAGTAGAGGTGGAGGCCTAGGCCACAGGAAGCATAGTTGTCAATGACTAGGTGAAGGGAGGGAAGGATACACAAGAAGGCAGAACCAGGTGAACAGAGGGTTTTCAGGGAGGAGGTGGAGAGCGAGATCCTACGGGCTGATGGAAGTGACAGAGTCAGGGAGAAGCAAGGCCTCCCAGAGACTCAAACGTGAGAATACTGTACTGGAGGTTTGTGAGCGAATGTTGATCAGCAAGCGCAGGAGTGACAAGATGATGAAAACCTTCTTTAAAAATTATATTTGTTTCCCAATTAAGGGCAATTTAGCACGGCCAATCCTCCGACCCTGTACATCTTTGGGTTCTGGGGGTGAGACCCACGCAGACACGGGGAGAATGTGCTAACTCCACACAGACAGTGACCCGGGGCCAGGATCGAACCCGGGTCCTCGGCGGCGTGAGGCAGCAGTGCTAACCACTGCGCCACACCAGGTGATGAAAACCTGTTTTGGGTTAGGATACGGCTGCAGAGATTTGGATGAGCTGAGATTTACAGAGGCTGGAGCAGGAGGGCGAGGCACAAGAGTATTGAAATAGTTTGATGGGTAGACGAAAAAGGCGTGAATGAGAATTCTAGCAGGGGTGGACTTGGGTAGTGCTGGAGGCAGGGGATGTTATAGAGGTACAGTAGACAATATTTGATATGGACAGGATGTGGGGTTTGTAGCTCAGAATTAAATAAGAATTGTAAACAGTTTGGTTCTGCCAGCAGTGGCTGAGAGGGAGATGGAATCAGAGGCAAAGGTATGGAGTATGTGGCAGAAGATAAAGACAATGGCTCAGACTTTTTAACAAGCAGAAACGGCACTCATATAAGACTCGATGTAAGTGAATACACAGTGATGTCTTAATTGGTAAACCATGATGATAAAACTCTGATCTGACAATTGCCAAAACTTCTAAAACTCAGTGAGGGAGGGACGGAGGGAAGGAACTTCCATTTCCAGCACACATAGAAACAATAGAAAATAGAAGCAGGAGGCCATCCAGCCCTAGAGTCTGCTCTGACATTCATTATAATCGTAACTGATCAACAAGTTAAATACTCTGATTCCCCACATATCCCTGGATCCCTTTAACCCCAAGAGCTAAAGCTAATTCCTTCTTGAAATTACGCAATGTTCTGACCTCAACTACTTTTTGTGGTAGTGAATTCCACAAATTCACCATTCTCTGGGTTAAGAAATTTCTCCTCACCTAGACCATAAGACATAGGAGCTGAATTAGGCCACTCGGCCCATTGAGTCCGCTCCGCCATTCAATGAGGGCTGATATTTTCTTAGCTATCTCTGTCTTAAAGACACTCAGTGATTTGGCCTCCACAGTCTTCTGCGGCAAAGAGTTTCAGATTCACCACCCTCTGGCTGAAGAAATTCCTCCTCATCTCTGTTTTAAAGTCTGAGATGGTGTCCTCTGGTTCTAGTTTCGCCAACAAGTGGAAACATCCTCTCCACGTCTGCTCTATCCAGGCCTCGCAGTATCCTGTAAGTTTCAATGAGAATTCTCCACATCCTTCTCAACTCCAACAAGTGCAGACCCAGAGTCCTCAGCCGTTCCTCATACGACAAGTTCTTCATTACAGGGATCATTCTTGTGAACCTCCTCGGGATCCGTTCCAAGGTCAGCACATCCTTCCTTAGATACGGGGCCCAAAACTGCTCACAATACTCCAAATGGTGTCTGACCAGAGCCTTATACAGCCTCAGAAGTACCTCGCTGGTCATGTATTCTAGCTCTCTTGACATGAAAGCTAACATTGCATTTGCCTTCTTAACTGCCGACTGAACCTGCACGTTAACCTTAAGAGAATCATGAACAAGGATTCCCAAGTCCCTTTGTGCTTCTGGTTTCCTAAGCTTTTCCCCATTTAGTAACTAGTCTATGCTTAGATTCCTCCTTCCAAAGTGCATAACCTCACACTTTTCCACATTGTATTTCATTTGCTACTTCATTGCCCACTCTCCTAACTTGTCCAAATCCTTCTCTAGCCCCCTTGCTTCCTCAATACCACCTGTCCCTCTACAGATCTTTGTATCATGTGCAAACTTAGCAACAATGCCTTCAGTTCCTTCTTCCAGATCATTAATGTATATTGTGAAAAGTTGTGGTCCCAGCACAGGCTCCTGAGGCACCAGCTACCATCCTGAAAAAGACCCCTTTATCCCCACTCTCTGCTTTCTGCCAGTCAGCCAATCCTCTATCCATGTCAGGATCTTACCCGTAACACCATGGGCTTTTAACTTATTTAACAGTCTCCTATGCGGCACCTTGTCAAAGACGTTCTAAAAATCTAAATAAATCATGTCCACTGGTTCTCCTGTGTCTAACTTCCTTGTTACCTCCTCAAAGAACTCTAACAGATTTGTCAGACACTACCTCCCTCTGACAAAGCCGTGCTGACTCAGTCCTATTTTACCATGCAATTTCAAGTACTTCACAATCTCATTTTTAATAACAGACTCCAAAATCTTACCAATGACTGAAGTCAGGCTAACCGGCCCATCATTTCCCGTCTTCTGCCTCCCTCCCTTCTTAAACAGTTGTGTTACATTAGCCACTTTTCAATCCTCTGTGACCCTTCCTGCCTCCAGTGATTCCTGAAAGATCATCACCAATGCTTCCACAATTTCCTCAGCTATCTCTTTAGGACCCTGGGGTGTAGTCCATCCGTTCCAGGTGACTTATCCACTTTCAGACTTTTCAGTTTCCCCAGAAACTTCTCCTTAGTAACGGCCACTGCACTCACCTCTGTCCCCTGGTTCTCCTGGAGCTCTGGCATCCCACTTCCACCGTGCAGACTGATGCAAAGTAACTATTCAGTTCTTCTGCCATTTCTTTGTTTCCGATTATTACTTCTCCAGCCACATTTTCCAGTGGTCCAATGTCTATTTTTGCCTCTCGCTTATCTTTTATACATTGAAAAAAAAACTCTTTCTATCTTCCTTTATAATACTAGCTAGCTTGCACCCATACTTTAGCTTCTCTCCCCTTATTGCTTTTTTAGTTGTCCTCTGCTCGCTTTTAAAGGCTTCCCAATCCTCTGGTTCTCACTAATCCTCGCCACTTTGTATGCTTTTTCTTTAGCTTTTATGCTGTCCTTGACATCCCTCGTCAGCCATGGATGCCTTGTCCTCCCCTTAGCATGTTTCCTCCTCCTTGGGATGAATTTCTGTTGTGCCTCCCTAATAATCCCCAAAAACTCCTGCCATTGCTGTTCCACTGTCTTCCCTGCTCGACTCCTTTTCCAATCAACTCGAGCCAGCTCCTCCCTCATGTCTTTGTAGTTACCCTTATTTAATTGTAATACCATTACATCTGATTGCAGCTTCTCCCTCTTAAACTGCAGGGTAAATTCTATCAAATTGTGGTCACTGCTCCCTCAGTGTTCCTTCACCTTAAGTTCCCTAATGAAGTTTGTCTCATTTCAAATCACCAAATTTAGAATAGCCTGTTCCCTTGTAGGCTCTGTCACAAGCTGCTCCAAAAAACCATCTCTTAGACATTTCACAAATTCCTTTTCTTGGGATCCACTACCAACCTGATTTTCCCAATCCACCTGCATATTGAAGTTCCCCATGATTATTGTAATACTGCCTTTTTTACATGCCTTTTCTAGCTCCTGATTTATTTTCTGTCCCACATCCTGACCACTGCTAGGGGGCCTGTACATAACTCCCATCAGGGTCTTTTTACCTTTGCGATTCCTCAACTCTACCCAGAGATTCTATGCCTTATGATCCTATATCGCTCCTTGCTATCGATTTAACTTAATTCCTTACTAAGAATGCAACCCCACCCCCTTTGCACACCTGCCTGTCCTTTCGATAGGACATATATCCTTGGACATTTCGATCCCAGCCCTGATCCCCTTGCAGCCACGTCTCTTTGATTCCCACAACATCATACCGGCCAATTTCAATGTGCGCAATAAGGTACAACACCCTCAATCCTGCATTGACCACCTCCCCTTTCACACTCTCCTCAGTCACCGTCTCCTGTACTGTGGCCCTTCTTGATTTTTGACTATGGCGTCTCTGCCTTGCACTTTCCCCCTTACTGCTTTTTGTTTTTGACCCCATTTTATTTCCCTCTGACTTCCTGCATCGGTTCCCATCCCCTTGCCACATTAGTTTAAACCTTCCCCAACAGAACTAGCAAACACCCGCCCAGGACATCGGTTCCAGTCCTGCCAAGGTGCAGACCGTCCCACCTCCCCAGAACCGGTTCCAATGCCCCAGGAAATTTAATCCCTCCCTCTGGCACCATCTCTCGAGCCACACATTGATCCTATCTATCCTGACATTCCAACTCTGATTAGCTTGTGGCACTGGTAGCAACCCTGAGATTACTGCCTTTGAGGTCCTACGTTTTAGTTTAACACCTCAGTCCTAAAAGGTTTACCCTTTATCCTCGAACTACGACACCTACCTCTGGACTCCCCCATAATCAGGAACATTCTTTCTGAATCTACTCTGTCTAATCCTGTCAGAATTGTATAAATTTCTATGTGATCCCCTTTTACTCTTATAAATTCCAGTGAATATAATCCTAACTGATTTAGTAGCTCCTCATATGGCATTCCCACCATTCAAGGAAGCAGCCTGGTAAACCTTCTCTGCACTCCCTCCATAGCAAGAACATTCTTTCTCAGATAACAACACCAAAACTGTACAGAATACCCCAGTTGGGGTCTCACCAATGCCCTATACAATTGCAGTAAAACATTCCTATTTCTATACTCAAATCCTCACGCTATGAAGGCCAAAATACCATTTACCTTCTTTATTGCCTGCTGTACCTGTGTATTTACTTGCAGCGACTGATACAGGAGGATACCAAGGTCTCACTGAGTATCCACCTCTCTCAATTTACACCCATTCAAATAATAATCTATCTTCCTATTTTTGCTACTCAAGCGGATAACCTCACATTTATCCACATTATACTGCAATTGCCATGCACACTCACTCAGCCTGTCCAAATCCCACTGAAGTATCTCTGCATCCTCCTCACAGCTCCCCCTCCCACCCAACTTTGTATAATCTGCAAATTTGGACATAATACATTTAGCTCCCTCATCCAAATCACTAATGTGAACAGTTGGGGTCCTAGCAGCGATCCCTGCGGTACACCATTAGTCACTGCCTACCAATTGGAAAAAGACTCATTTATTTTAACTTTTAGCTTCCTATCTGCTAACCAGCTTTCTATCCATGTCAAGACACTACCCGCAATCCCATGCGCTTTAACTTTACATAGTAATCTGCTATGTGAGACCTTGTCGAAAGCCTTATGAAAGTCGAAAGAACAACATGCAGTGGTTCGCCTCGGTCAACTCTACTGGTTACATCTTCAAAGAATTCCCATTGATTTGTCAAGCATGGTTTCCCTTTTGGGAATCCATGCTGACTTTGTCTGATTGTACCACTGCTTTCCAAATGCTGTGCTATACAATCCTTGATAATGGACTCTAACAACTCCCGACCACCGACGTTAGGCTCATTGGTCTATAGTTCCGTTTTCTCTCTACCTCCCTTTTTGAATAGCGGGGTTACATTTGCTACCATCCAATCTGTAGGAACCATTCCAAAGAATTTTGGGAAATGACCACCGCTGGATCTACTATTTCTAGGGCCATTTCCTTAAGTACTCTGGGATGAAGATTATCAGGCCCTGGAAGTTTATCTGCCTTCAATCCCATTAATTTCCCCAAAACCTTGGACGGGATTCTCCGACCCCCCCCCCCCCCCCCCCCCCCCCCCCCAGCTGGGCCGGAGAATCGCCAGGGGGCAGCATGAATCCTGCCTGCTGCCGGATTATCCAGCGCCAGTTTTTCGGCGGGGGCGGGAATCGCGCCATGCCGGTCGGGGGCCGTTGGCAGCGGCCACCCCGGCGATTCTCCGGCCCGCGATGGGTCGAGTGGCCACCCGTTTTTGGCGGGACCCGCGGTGTAAAATACACCAGGTCTGTACCGGTGGGACCTGGCGCTGCGGGCGGCCTGCGGAGTCCTTGGTGGAGGGGGGGGGCACGGGGTGGCCTGGCTCGCGATGGGGGCCCATCGATCTGCGGGCAGGCCTGTACCATGGGGGTACTCTTTCCCTCCGCACCGGCTGGTGTAACGGTCTGCCATGGCCAGCGCGGAGAAGAACCCCCCTGCGCACGCGCTGGGATGACGCCAGCACACGCTGGCGCTCCCACACATAGGCCAACTCGCGCCGGCTGGTGGAGGCCCTTCGGCGCTGGTTGACGTGGCGTCAACCCGGCCGGCGCCGGCCTAGCCCCTGAAGGTGCGGAAGATTCCGCACCTTCCGGGCGGCCCGATGCCGGAGTGGTTCACGCCACTCCTCGGCGCCGGTATGGCCCGCCCCACCGGGTAGGGGAGAATCCCGCCCCATTTCTTTACCAATACTAATTTCCTCACGGAAACTTGTGTTTTTCAGAACGTCTGGTACATTATTCATGTCTTCCTTTGTGAAGGCAGAAGCAAAGTGCAAATTTAGTTCCTCAGCCATTTCTTTCTTCCCTGCTATTAATCCCCCCATTGAGCAAATTATACATGCTCAATTTATTCCAAAGTGTTCAAGAACTAATTTGGGAACTATAGCCTCTGTTGTTATGCAGTGAATGTATCAGCCAATTTGTTTAAAGAAAGATCCCAACAGTGAAATGATAGGAAATAAATCAATAATGGCCGATAAGAACTATTAGGTGATTTACTAAAGTCATCTCAGTTTAAAAACCAAATATATTACCAGAGTTTGTGGATGCAACGTTATTTTCTTTGGCAAGTTTTATTTTTTGTTTAACATGGGGAAGAGATGGAGGAGGCCATTTGGCCCTTCGAGCATGATCCAATAATAATAATCTTTATTGTCACAAGTAGGCTTACATTGCAATGGAGTTACTGTGGAAAGTCCCTAGTCGCCACGTTCCGGCGCCTGTTTGGGTAAACAGAATATCCAAATTACCTAATAGCACGTCTTTCGGGACTAGTGGGAGGAACTGGAGCACCCGGAAACCCACACAGACACGGGGAGAACGTGCAAACTCCGCACAGACAGTGACCCAAGCCAGGAATCAAACCTGGAACCCGGGTGCTGTTAAGCCACAGTGCTAACCACTGTACTACTGTGCTGCCCACCACATTGGATGGCAAAGTAGCACAGTGGTTAGCACTGTTGCTTCACTAGCATCAAAGGGGATAATTTTGTAGGGCTGGCAGCTGGAATTCAATTCTCAGTTAAGCTATGTAGTTTCACCTTATTTTAATATTTCTATAATAAATTCACTATTTCTATTACAAGTTCGGTAACAATTGCACTTTCTGTTGATGGAGGTTTTTGCAACAACTCCACCAGCAGAACGCTAATGAAAAAATGCAAAATTTACTTAGCTACTTTAGATGTGCACTCAGGGATTATAATTGTGTAAGGCAATGGTGTTATGTGCAGGCTCAAGATCTTAATGTAGCAAACAATATTCTATATTCTTTGCATTAATATAATTACACAATAGTTTACACTTTCCTGCTCAATCTGTGTCAGTGCACACACCAACATTCACATGGACTTGTACATGTACTGAAAACTCAATTAGGTTTCCTGTGGCAATGTCCATGGGCTTTTATGGATCTGGCTTGACAAAACCCACAGACCACAATCAGTAAGGATAGGCAACAACACCTTCTCCACGATCATCCTCAACAACGGTGCCCTACAAGGCTGTGTCCTCAGCCCCCTACTATACTCGTTATATCCCTATGACTGTGTGGCGAAATTCTCCTCCAACTCGATTTTCAAATTTGCTGATGACACCACCGTAGTGGGTCGGATTTCAAACAATGACGAGACAGAGTACAGGAACGAGATAGAGAATCTGATGAACTGATGCGACAACAATAATCTCTCCCTCAATGTCATCAAAACGAAGTAATCTTTGTCTACAGGAATAGTGCCAGAAGACTGGAGGATAGCAAATGTTGTCCCCTTGTTCAAGAAGGGGAGTAGAGACAACCCCGGTAACTATAGACCAGTGAGCCTTACTTCTGTTGTGGGCAAAGTCTTGGAAAGGTTTATAAGAGATAGGATGTATAATCATCTGGAAAGGAATAATTTGATTAGGGATAGTCAACACGGTTTTGCGAAGGGTAGGTCGTGCCTCACAAACCTTATTGAGTTCTTTGAGAAGGTGACCAAACAGGTGGATGAGGGTAAAGCAGTTGATGTGGTGTATATGGATTTTAGTAAAGCGTTTGATAAGGTTCCCCACGGTAGGCTATTGCAGAATATTGCAGAAAATACAGAGGCATGGGATTCAGGGTGATTTAGCAGTTTGGATCAGAAATTGGCTAGCTGATAGAAGACAAAGGGTGGTGGTTGATGGGAAATGTTCAGACTGGAGTCCAGTTACTAGTGGTGTACCACAAGGATCTGTTTTGGGGCCACTGCTGTTTGTCATTTTTATAAATGACCTGGAGGAGGGCGTAGAAGCATGGGTGAGTAAATTTGCAGATGACACTAAAGTCGGTGGAGTTGTGGATAGTGCGGAAGGATGTTACAGGTTACAGAGGGACATAGATAAGCTGCAGCGCTGGGCTGAGAGGTGGCAAATGGAGTTTAATGCAGAAAAGTGAGAGGTGATTCATTTTGGAAGGAATAACAGGAAGACAGAGTACTGGGCTAATAGCAAGATTCTTGGTTGAATGGTTGAGGGCTGAAAGATGCCCTCGTACGAACGGGATATGGCGCTCGACTCATTGATCGACAGTTCCACCGCGCCACAGCAAAAAACCGCACCGACCTCCTCAGAAGACAAACACGGGACACCACTGACAGAGTACCCTTCGTCGTCCAGTACTTTCCTGGGGCGGAGAAACTACGACATCTTCTTCGCAGCCTCCAACACATCATCAGCGAGGATGGACATCTTGCCAAGGTCATCCCCACACCCCCACTACTGGCCTTCAAACAACCGCGCAACCTCAAACAAACCATTGTTTGCAGCAAATTACCCAGCCTTCAGAACAGCAACCACAACACCACAAAACCCTGCCAGGGTAATCTCTGCAAGACATGCCAGATCATCGACATGGACACCACCATTACACGTGGAAACACCACCCACCAGGTACGCGGCGCATACTCGTGCGACTCGACCAATGTAGTCTACCTCATACGCTGCAGGAAAGGATGTCCCGAAGCGTGGTACATTGGCGAGACCATGCAGACACTGCGACAACGAATAAACGGGCATCGTGCGACTATCAACAGGCAGGACTGTTCCCTTCCAGTTGGGGAACACTTCAGCAGTCAAGGACATTCAGCCTCTGATCTCCGGGTCAGCATTCTACAAGGAGGCCTTCAGCAGACGCGACAACGCAAAATTGCTGAGCAAAAACTTATAGCTAAGTTCCGCACGCATGAATGCGGACTCAACCGGGATCTGGGATTCATGTCGCATTACATTCGGCCCCCACCAACAAGCCTGGACTTGCAGAGGCCTACCGACTGAACTGGCTTGGGACAATTCACACCTCTTTAACCTGGAGTTACCTCTCTCTCTGCATCTTTGATGATTTGATTGCCTGCAGGTGCTCGCATTCCGGGGCATCTCTGACTGTGTCTATATAAACATTTCTGGAACAAGCCTTTCCATTCACCTGAAGAAGGAGCCGTGCTCCGAAAGCTCGTGTTTGAAACAAACCTGTTGGACTTTAACCTGGTGTTGTAAGACTTCTTACAAGAGTCTTGGTAGTGTGGATGAGCAGAGAGATCTCGGTGTCCATGTACATAGATCCCTGAAAGTTGCCACCCAGGTTGAGAGGGTTGTTAAGAAGGCGTACGGTGTGTTAGCTTATATTGGTAGAGGGATTGAGTTTCGGAGCCATGAGGTCCTGTTGCAGCTGTACAAAACTCTGGTGCGGCCGCATTTGGAGAATTGCGTGCAATTCTGGTCGCCGCATTATAGGAAGGATGTGGAAGCATTGGAAAGGGTGCAGAGGAGATTTACCAGAATGTTGCCTGGTATGGAGGGAAGATCATACGAGGGAAGGCTGAGGGACTTGAGGCTGTTTTCGTTAGAGAGAAGGTTAAGAGGTGACTTAATTGAGGCATACAAGATGATCAGAGGAGTAGATAGGGTGGACAGTGAGAGCCTTTTTCCTCAGATGGTGATGTCTGGCACGAGGGGACATAGCTTTAAATGGAGGGGAGATAGATATAGGACAGATGTCAGGGGTAGGTTCTTTACTCAGAGAGTAGTAAGGGCGTGGAATGCCCTGCCTGCAACAGTAGTGGACTTGCCAACACTAAGGGCATTCAAATGGTCATTGGATAGATATATGGACGATAAGGGAATAGTGTAGATGGGCTTTAGAGTGGTTTCACAGGTCGGCCCAGCATTGAGGGCCGAAGGGCCTATATTGCGCTGTAATGTTCTATGGTCTCCCCATGCCGATTCTATAGTTAAGAAACCCCACCAACGACTCTATTTTCTCAGAAGACTAAGGACATTTGGCATGTTAGGTACGACTCTCACCAACCTTTACAGATGCACCATTGAAAGCATTCTTTCTGGTTGTATCACAGCTTGGTATGGTTCCTGCTCTGCCCTAGACTGCAGGAAACTACAAAAGGTTGTGAATGTAGCCCAGTCCATCACGCAAACCAGCCTCCCATCCATTGACTCGGTCTATAATTCCTACTGCCTCGGAAAGGCAACCAGCGTAATTAAGGACCCCACGCACCCCGGACATACTCTCTTCCACCTTCTTCCGTCAGGAAAAAGATACAAAAGTTTGAGATTACGTACCAACCGACTCAAGATCAGCTTCTTCCCTACTGCCATCAGACTTTTGAATGGACCTACCTCGTATTAAGTTGATCTTTTCTCTACACCCTAGTTATGACTGTAACATTATATTCCGCAGTCTCTCCTTCCTTCCCTATGTACGGCATGCACTGTCTGTATAGCATGCAAGAAACAACACTTTTCACTGTATACTAATACATGTGACAATAATAAATCAATTCAAATCAAATCAAACAGTAAATTAACCTCAAAAATAACAATTTTTAAAAAGTACATTACAATCATTATCATAATCTAATAATAATAATCGCTTATTGTCACAAGTAGGCTTCAATGAAGTTACTGTGAAAAGCCCCTAGTCGCCACTTTGCTGCTGGCATTGTTCTGCATTGCAAGTCAGCTATTTAGCCCACTGTGCTAAACCAGCCCCAGTCCACAGACTTATAAAAGAAGTGAAGGGTTTATATTAAAATCAGTGCTTTTGGTACATGCAGTATTAGCGAACAGTATAGGGTGGCCTAAAAGGTACAAAGCGGTGATTAGGTTACAGTCTACATCCAAACCCCACCATGAGCCAGCAACAGGGATGTCTTCAGATCTGGTTTCTTAAAATAATCAATTTAACTTGGTTGTTATTGTTCAGAGCATGATGTTTCAGAAGGCTCAAGTAGTTTCTGGCAAGCAAAACTGCGACCATGTTGAAAATCACCTGACTAGGTAAAGTCACCTGTCAAGGTAGAAAGTCTCCTGCTACATTCATGGTTAGTTAGTCATGGTTAGTCAATGAGGTGTAATGATAGTTGATATTATAGCTTTGAACAAAATAGTGTCCTCTGGTACCTCATCCATACTAATTAATGATGCTTTTGGACTGAGGCAAAATGTTGAATGATGGATGGCTGCTTGAAAAATTGAGTACACTGTTGCAGAATCCATCCTATCCTCATTTGACATCCATAAATGTTTACCTTCCTGGAATGGACGTATATCAAACAGATGGAGGGGCATCTTGCTTGATTCCCACCCCTTCCCAATGAAGAACTGCTGAAATGCATTTCAAAATCAGAATCATCTTTCCATTAAGATTAGTTGATTCTGCATAGACCAGAACCACTTCCCACCAACTAACTTTTGTAGGCAAAAGAACAAACACGAATCATAGAATCCCTCCAGTGCAGGAGGCCATTCGACCCATTGAGTCTGCACCTTGGAAAGAGCACCCCACCTAGGCCCATTCCCCTACCCCATCCTCGCAACTCTGTAACCTAACCTACACATCTCTGAAGTGTTGGAGAAACCGGAGCACTCAGAGGAAACGTATGCAGACACGGGGAGAACATGCAAACTCCACAAGGTCAATTACCCAAGGCTGGAATTGAACCGAGGTCCCTGGTCCTATGAGACAGCTGTGCTAACCACGATGTTAACATCAAGTACAGGCTGAATGCATTGCTTAAAATAATAAAAGGTAAAGAGTATAGTAAGACAAATACTAATTAAAGTTCAGAAAAGTAGAATTTTGGCGTTTAATTTTTGGTAAATTTCACGTTCCCTCATTCATTTCTGTAACATTTGGATAAAACATTTACTGTTACAATAAATAAAATATTACCAGTATCGGAATCATATATAGAGAAAGAAACTCCATATACCATATATATTATACGCATGCAACCATACATCATGGCATGGCAATATATTTCGTGCTAGTGGATAAAAGATTATCAAGTTGCATATGTGAAAACACCAATTCAAAGGAAAAATTATTGCCATCACTTTCATAGGATCGGAAAGCAGGAAGAAGTGATGTAAAGATATGTGGATGCACAAAAAGACAAGAAATGAAAAGAAAGGGAAAGTTACCAATCATACAACAGGATCTCTGTAAAAGGGAGAGCTACAATTGACATGCTGGGTTAGACTGAACATTTGCTTCACTAACTGCATCCAGGAAGAAAGAGCAGTTGGCATGAATCTTACTCAAAGAAACTGGAAGTTTTCATAGCTACTGCTAAAAAAAAAATTGTCAACTGTTTAAATATTTAGCCACAATATCACAGCAGAAATATGGTTGGAGAATCGCCGGGGGGTGGCGTGAATCCTGCCCTGCCGCCGGCTGCTGAATTCTCCGGCGATAGAGTTTTGGCGGGGGCAGAAATCACGCCGCGCCGGTCGGCGGCCACTGGCAGCGGCCCTCCCGGCAATTCTCCGCCGGTGTAAATCAAACCAGGTCTGTACCGGCGGGACCTGGCTCTACGGGCGGCCTGCAGAGTCCGTGGGAGGGGGCGGGGGGACCTCGCCCCGGGGACGCCCTCACGGTGGCCTGGCCCGCGACCGGGGCCCACCGATCCGCGGGTGGGCCTATGCCATGGGGGCACTCTTTCCCTTTGCGCCGGCTGCTGTTAACCTCCACCATAGCTGGCGCGGAGAAGAGCCCCCCTGTGCATGCGCTGGGATGATGCCAGCACACATTGGTGCTCCTGCGCATGCGACAACTCGCACCGGCCAGGGGAGGCCCTTCGCGCCGGTTGGCGCAGTGCCAACCCCGCTGCCGGCCTAGCCCATGAAGGTGTGGTGGATTCCGCACCTTCTGGGCGGCCTGACGCTGGAGTGGTTCACGCCATTCCTCGGCGCCGGTACGGCCCGCCCTGCCGGGTAGGGGAGAATCCCGCCCCATATATGCCAAAAAGTGGGTTATGGATTTCCTCCAAAGCATCCTCAAACCTCTTGATGTGTGTGTGAATTTCATACTCAAGGGGAAGGATGTAATATCATTAATTTTGAGCACACCCAGTTTATGTGTACCATAATTAACTGCAGAGTGAAACTTTCTCTTTATTTTTATTCATTTATGGAATAGGGACATTGCTGCTCAGGGCAGCATTTATTGCCCATCCCAAAATGCCCTTCAGATGGTGGTGGTGAGCTGCCATCTTTAACTGCTGAAGTGAATGTGGTGAAGGCACTTATAAGCTGTTAGCTAGAGAGTGGCTATTGTTCACTGCTGTTCACATTTTAACATTGTTCACATCAATTGTTCTGTGACTTGTCAATTTAATGCTAAACAGGGGTGGTTACCTGGCAACGCATTCAAGAAACTAACTTCATATCGAGCACTTAAGTGTCCAGGCTGAGGATACACACATCCCATCAATCTGGGCTGGGTATGAATCAAAATCTCAGAAGTGAAAGGACAGTGTTGAAGGATGTACTTATGATCTATTTATTGCTTAGATAATTTCTTGTCAGCACATTTTGAATGTAAAACCATGCGTAGCAAAGAAAAAGGTGTATTGATGGCACTCTGTCAGAGTGGTAGCAAATGAGGTTGCATCCACAATCTCACCACATAATAGCTGTCTGAACTCAGTTCACCAACTGTAGAGACATTTAGAGAGTTTCACTGTAGAAAGTGAGGGGGTGGGGTGGGGGGAGATTATTCTGAAATACCCTTGTGACATCTGGGTTTATAGAGAAGAAAAAATTGAATAAAAATAGATTTTTCAATTGAATACATAAGGTTATTGTTAAGGTGCATCACTCCTAATCAATAAGTGCATGACCGTTTCATAAAAGTTGGCTCATTTATGTTCATCCTGAACTAGATGACAATGTATATGTTGGTGTTTTTTTCCTTTTGCACAGTGAATCCTAACCATTGCATCGCCCTGGACTCTTCTCCATTCTTCAGGTATCAGTTGTCGCTGCAGATTTATGTTCAGCCTGTCAAAATAAAGGGGAAGCAGACGAGCACTCTGTTGGTATGCTGAAGGGGGCAGAGAAGGTCTGCGCCGAGGACACACAGGAAGAAGCCTGTCAGAAGCAGATGCAGTGAATGGATGATCATAAGCTTTTGATGGCTGTTCTAGACATAAACATGACTTGGTGTAGCGCTGGGAGAACTCAGGAAAATACAGACTGTCCAAGCTAAGACTGTGTTGCAAAGGTGGCCGACGGGCTGGCTGCAGACAGACACATAAAGCAAATTAAAGCAGAAGAGCAGCATGAATCATTGATTACGATTATGTAGTGATTATTATCATTATAGATGACCATTAAACAAGGTCAAAATCAAAGACATGCTACATGAAAAGCATAGACAGCAAACTCAACTAAATTTAAACAAAGATTGTGTTCCACAAATTAAATATGTCATAAACATTAGCTATTTCTAGAAGAGACTCAAAGCACCATCCTCTTCTTACCCTAATGGCAAAACGTTAACATTTTCAATGCACACTATTAACAAATCACTAATGCAGTAGAAATTAGGCCATTTGGATTTATATAAACACACAGTCCACTGAATGACAAGTTATTTCATAATACAAGAGTGGTCATTAGTTAAGTTACTAATGACTGGTCACATACTGGTCAGGTTTTAATTTTTTCAAATAAATGAATCAAACAAATAAATTAGGCAATATAAATTATTTTCCAAGGACTGCCATTGTGGTAGCCTCTCAAAATCACTGTATATTAAAGATAATATCTGGCTTATTTACTCTGAATTGGGTTCTTTGACAGATAATACAAAACCTTGATAGGACGCTGCATAATTCAAAAACAATCTATACCATGTCATCCACCAAACAGCATAATATCTGATTAGGTTTTCTCAACTGTGTGCCAGCGATGCATTTAGCTTAAATAATTTATTTGAGAATACAAATGCTTTGTTCTTTCGGTATTTAGGAATTAATTTAAAAAGTAATTATTGTCTGATTTTCCACCCCTTTTATGTTTGCAGTCATATTACATATATACTAGTTTAAATATATATATTGCTTATACATGCATGCCTCACATTCTAAGACTGGCACACGGTTGTGAAAATCTGATCAGAAAATGCGTTGATGGCAGTACTTCAATACAAGTTCACAAGGACCCACTAAAATTGTACTTTTATTCATCTGTAGTCTGAGTATTTTGCCCAAGGGCAGGATTCTGAACTGGCTGTCAGTCCGAAATGTGGGTCAGAAGCCTCCACTTGTGAGGGAATCAGTCACTCATTCCCAAGAGTGTCAAATAACAGCCAGGAAAAGGGCTTGCCATGCAAATCTGGATGGCAGACAATATCTCAAAGCTGGAGGGGAGGGGGGGGGGGGGGCATCACAGGCAAACCAGCTTGAAAGTAACTGCAATATACAATGGAAGGTAAGTACAGAGATGTTGTACCACTTTTTAAATTTTTACGTGAATAAATGTTTTTTGAGCCAGGCCACCACTGTGTGCGTGTGGGGGGTCAGGAGGGTGCTGGTGAACATGGGTGAGTACAGGAGTAGGGTGCGCCCCTTTTGAGGGTGGCCTGCAGATGCTGCCACTAAGCAGACAGACTAAGGTAGTTTCCATCCATTTCCATTCCTGGCCTGAGTGGGGCTTAAAGGTCTCACTCGCTATCTTTAATTTCTGAAATTAAAAATCATGTGAAGATAGGGTTCATGGCTTGTCATTGTTCTGCCCATGTATTAGATTATTTGCTGCTGTAATCCTCATACATGCTTTTACAGTCTCCAGACTATTTCAATGTTCTCCTGGCTGGCCTCTCACTCTCCATCCAATACAAACACTAGGTCATCCAAAACTCTGCTGCTACCCTAATTCGCACCAAGTCCTGTTCATCTATCCTTATGTTCCCTGACCTAAATTGGCTCACCTTCATCAATTCCTCAATTTTAAAATCATCATCCTTCTTTTCAAATCCCTCTATGGCCTCACCCAATCCTCTCTCCAGCTTCTCAACACTCCTGAATTCTGTATACTTGATCAATTTTGGCTTTTGGTCATCTCTGATTTCAATTGCTCCACAATTAGTGGCGAAGTCTCCAGCAAAGCTCTGGAATTTTTTCCTAAGATCCGCCCACCTCTCCTTTTCAGGTGCTCCGTAAAACCTACCTCTTTAACTAAGTTCTCTGTTAGCTGATAGAATACCATGGGCAAGATTCTCTGGCCTACTCATGGCTGTTTCCCACCTTCTGGTCCCACCACTGTCAATGGAATTTCCCACTGAATTCACCCGATGCTGCTGGGAAATCTGCGCTGTTGGCAGGACTGGAAGTTCCGGCTGGTGAGAACAGCCGGAGATCTCGCTCTGCCCTTCTGTGTTTCAGTGTCCAGCAACTCTCCTGTAAAGTACCGTGGGTCATTTCACTACATTAACGGTGCTCGAGAATGCAAGTTGCTATTACTGATTTCATAAATGTAAACCTACCCAAATACAAAATGAAATTTTGGAGAAACATCATTTGATATTGTTTCCACCACTGATAGTCAAACCTGAAAACAAATACTATTGGATATTCTTCCACTGATGGTAAGTGGAAAGATATCCACAAATATTCCACATTATTTACGTCAACAAATCCACATCAATGGTAACAGACATCTATTTGCATTTGTCATCAACATAATTTAATCAATGTTTTCACATAAACTATTAAAGGGATAGGACTTGAAAAGATGCGCTATGTCAAGCAGGGAAATGAACGAGCAACTAAAGAACACGACAGTAGAGGAATCTTAAGATGATTTGATGTTTTTAAAATAGCACAGAAAGCTAGATGAGTTGAATGTCCATGATACCTTTGGAGGGGCTTCATCTGATCCTCCTGAATCCCAGGAAACTGTGATCTGTCGTCTCTGCTCCATTCTCATTCGCTCTTCCTGTTGCACTTTCTCTTCTTCTAATATCGTACTGCAAGAAAGAAAATAATATATATCTTTTGAAATTAGGAAAATATTTACAAGCAAAGTTCAGACAATTCACTAATTAATACTTGCGTTTTTTGCGACACTTTTCATGAATGGAGTCACTAAACCCAAAACAAATTTGGAGCAATTCATCCCTCGTTCCAATCAAAAGAAGTATGTATATGCCCGATGCAATCCAAAAATAATCTTTAACTGGATTGATCAACTAAGTGACTTGCACTTTTTATGGTTACACAGCAAGGATTATTACACCAGAAAATTATTTAGGGCCTCTTTTTCAGGTTTAGCTCACTCAGCTAAATCGCTGGCTTTTAAAGCAGACCAAGCAGGCCAGCAGCACGGTTCAATTCCCGTACCAGCCTCCCCGGACAGGCGCCGGAATGTGGCGACTAGGGGCTTTTCACAGTAACTTAATTGAAGCCTACTCGTGACAATAAGCGATTTTATTTCATTTCATTTCAATGTCAGCAAATCTAAGGAGCCGGTCATTGACTTCAGGAAGCGAAGTGTCGTACACACTCCTGTCTGCTTCAATGGTGTCAAGGTGGAGATGGTTGACAGCTTCAAATTCCTAGGTGTGCACATCACCAACACTCTGTCCAGGTCCACCCACATCGACACTATGACCAAGAAAGCACAACAGCGCCTATACTTCCTCAGGAAACTTAAGGAAATTCCGCATGTCCCCATGAACTCTTGCCAAGATTTTACAGATGCCCCATAGAAAGCATCCTATCTGGCTGCATCACAGTTTGTTATGGCAAGTGCTCAGCCCAAGACCATAAGAAACTACAGAGAGTTGCGAACACAGGCCAGTCCATCACGTGAACCCACCTCCATTCATAGACTCTGTCTACATCTCCTGCTGTCTTGGGAAAGAAGGCAGTATAATCAAAGATGCCTCTCTTCCAACTTCTTCCATCGGGCAGAAGATACAAAAGTCTGAGATTCAAAAACAGCTTCTTCCCTGCTGTTAAGGTTCCTGAATAACTTTCTTATGGACTGAACTGATCTCGCCACACATCCTTTCTATTGTGTAGCACTACACTCTTTATACTTCACCTGATGTCTATGCCCATATGTATTGTGTATTTGTCACATGTCCTATGTTTTTCATGTATGGAACCATCTGCCTGGACAATACATTTTACTTTCCCTCTGTACACGTGACAATAGATCTAAATCTATTCCCAATCAGCGTCCTGAGGCTGGTTTGGAGTAGAATTGCATAGAAATTACAGCATAGAGGCAGGCTAATTGGTCTTTTTAAAATTCTTTCCTGAGATGTGGGCGTCACTGGCTAGGCCAGCACTACTTGCACATCCCTATTTGGTCATGTGAAAAGTGATGCTCAATGACTTTCTTGGACCATTGCAATCTCAATGGTGCAAGTACACTCACTGTGATGTTAGGAAAATAACTACATTCATTTTACCCAGCAACCATGGGGGGGGGGGGGGGGGGGTATCATGTCAATCTATGCCCCTGGTTATTGACCCCTCTACTAAGGGGAAAAGGTTCTTCTTATATACTCTATTGATGTCCCTCATAAATTTGGAGACCTTTCTTCTCTGTTCCTCGGGGAAAAAAACCCAGCCTAACCAGCTTCTCTTCATAGCTGATAGTGGAGATTCAGAAATGGTAATGCAAAATATGTTGGTGCTTACACTGCACATGGATTCCTCCCACCCGACTTCATTAAACCTAATCAGCATAACCTTCGAAGGGAGATTTATAGTGTATCTAACCTGTGCTATAACTGACCTAGGGGCGATTGATGGGATGATGTAGAGGGAGGTTTATTCTTTATCGAATTTTATCTTTCGTGTGGAAGGCACAATAAGCATCCCAAGAATATTTGGAAATCAATAGTGAAAAGGGAGAGAGAAACTTAAAACAATCATGATTCACTAGTGAAGAAGGGCTAGGAAAACTAATGGAACTAAAGGTTGAGAAGGCCCCTGGAACTAATGGCCTGCATCCTAGAGCCTTAAAAAAAGTGGCTGCAGAGATAGTGGATGTTTAACAAATTTTTAATCAAAGAGTCAAGGCTTATGGGGAGGAAGGCAAGTACAGTTAAAACCACAATCAGGTCAGCCATGATTTTATCAAATGGTGGAGCAGACTAGAGGGGCTGAATGGCCTACTCCTGCTCCCATTTCTTATGATCTTATGCACACCTACTCTATCTGCCCAAGCATTAAATCCCTCTTACGAAGGACATAAATCTCAGAATAGAAGCTATTTGAACGACCGGAAAAGGTCTTTGCAGATCTCACAAAGTTCGCAGCCCTGAATTACACATATGCAAGAAGTCGGAGTCATATTTACGACAGCTGTCAGGATGTCTAAGTATTGTTGAAGCACAAAATGGCACCAAATGTATTTCAGGCAGCCTTGGATCTTTATGTCTAATTTCATACCTGATAAAAAGTACAATGAAGCCCAATTCCTCCCTTTATTAACAAGCTTCAAATAAACCAAAATAAATATTAGGAAGACCAATTTGTTGTTTAGCAACGTTGAAAATAACATTTGCTTTAAAAAAAGCATTTCATAAAAATACTGTATCATTTGGTCATTTCTCTCTGGTGGCAATTAAAATGACCTACAAAAGCATCGATGACTGTTCCCAATGCTGAGCAAAATCAATGCAAGAGGAAAAGTTATTTTGATTTAAACATTTCATAAGTTACATCAAACATGATGTGTTTAAAATACACAATGTCACAATGTGAAATACAGCAGCTAATTTTGTCCTTGTTTATAATCTGATGATTACTGCATTGTGCAAGCAACACAAATCACTTCCATTTTAGACAGCTTCAGCTTTACACGAGCAAGAACACCAGCTCAAAAAAATGTTGCTTCTTCAGTAGTCCAACTAGGTCAAAAGGCGTCTTTGTTTGAAATAATCAGAACTTATAAGGAATGTGTTAAAAGGTTGACTACGAGTTCAGAGCATGGTTGTTATGTGGAAACCGATGACCCAATCCTTTCTCATTACATCGATACTTGTTAATTTCAGTGATACTACTGAACTAACTAGAATAATGTAAATTAAACAGAAGTAAATTAAAAGGAACACAGAAAACTGGTTGAAATCAGTGGAGGCTGATTGAAACTAGACAGGTAATCACAATGAAAATCAAAATGTACAACAGCACAGGAAGACCACTTGGGTTATATGGCTAAGGTAACGGAAGGCAACCTGGGACTATGTTAACCAACCAACAGCCAATCATGCAACCAGTGAACCAATCCAGGTTCTGAAGAGAAATATACACAAGCTCTTTCCGAAACCTTGGGCGGGATTCGCCGAGCCTCCGCGTCGGAATCACGATTAGCGCGGGGAGCGGAGAATAGGCGTAAAACCCGAGATCGGGTCCGATGCCGCTCCCGCGCCAATCGTGATTTTGGTGGCCAATCGGTGGCAATTGCGCTCGGGTGGCCGATGCGGCGCTGGTCGGGGTCCACTGAAAGAGGCCCCGCGGCAATTCACTGAGTGCAGCTAGCTGAGTTCCAAACGGCGTGGCTCTCTCATGGTTCCACCCATCGGGAACTCAGCGTGGCGGCTGCAGACCCAGCTCGCGGCTGCCCTGGTGGGGGAATCATTCACGGGGGGGCCTCCAGGATGGCCAGGCTACCAATCGGGAGCTACCGATCTGCGGGCGTGCAATCTGGGGGGGGGCCTATGTTTTTGGTGCCGGTCCACGATGTGGGTCGGCCATGTTGCCGACGCAGGCCAACGCCGTGCGCATGCGCGGACCCCCAACCGTAAGTGCAGGGCCCTGTATCGGCAGCCAGAGCTGCGAGAACTACTCCGGGGCCCTGCTAGCCACCTGCAAATCGGAGAATGACCCTGGACTTTCTCCAGCTAAGTCCAGAGTGATTCGCGCGCGTTTTTCCGTGGGCATGGGGCCATAGCCTCATTATTGGAGAATCCCGCTCCTTATTCTATAAAACCTTGAAAAAGACCCACACAGGAGAGTTCAATAAGAAAGATACATAATGCATATCAATGGTCAATACTTCAGAAAGAAGAGAGAAAATATATATTGACGGGAACAGTCCTGGTGTACCAATCAGAAAAATCTCAGTCAAAGATCATTCTTACAGTCATCTCAGCTCAACCACTTGACGGATTACTGTGTGATTTTAATAGAAACCATTGAGTTTAAAATTCTCAATAAAGGTGTTGGATTTAGTGTGGAATTGTGTCAATTCTAATTCTCAGTCTCTGATGGCTTCCACCCTGGGATCCTCCATTCCTCCCCCACTCCCCTAGCCATCCGACACGCCGAACCCATGCACCCCTGGCTCCAGCAGCACCAGACTTCACACCACTGGACCCATGCACCTACACTGGAGCAGGCGCTGGCCCCCTCACTGGTGGACACAACCAGCTTCTGGTCGCGGAAATGTCCGCAGTGCTGGGGCCCAACCCTGGGTGTTCAGATGTTGGTTGCTGCATCCGTGGTGTTCTTTCCTAAAGTGTTTAGGCACAGTGTGTAGGCATTACAGTCTGATTGGGATGCTGGGCAATAGCCCCTACATGCTACACCTAACCATAGGAATGCACTTTCGAGCTGTTAAGTGCTCACTTAACAATGATTGCCAATTCCCTTTTAGCAACAGCCTTCAAGCCGCGTGGTCAGAGGCCTCCACGGTCAGTGGGAGTTATGGGTAGTCGGTGGGACAAACAGGCAGGGGCTGGAGTTGCCCCATAATGGGCAGACGCGATCCAGGGGATTGCATGGTGGACCTGTGGTCGCTAAGACCCCCCCCCCCCCCCTTCTCAGCCCAGGGACGACCTGCTTCCCCTCCCCCTCCACCGATTCCGGCCCCCCCTGACCGAGGCGGCCCACCCTGACTGAGGCTGCCCCCCACCCCGAGCACTGGAGCACAAAACCCTGTGCCCCAGGGCAGCTGTTCGGCCAGCTTCATGTTTTTAAAAAGGTGTACCAATTGGCACCCGAGTGATCCCTTGCTGGATAGGCTATTAGATCATTAAAAAATTGAAAATCGCTTATTGTCACGAGTAGGCTTCAATGAAGTTACTGTGAAAAGCCCCTAGTCGCCACATTCCGGCGCCTGTCCAGGGAGGCTGGTACGGGAATTGAACCATGCTGCTGGCCTGCTTTAAAAGCCAGCGATTTAGCTCAGTGAGCTAAACCAGCCCCTCATGTGAGGCCATCAGATAGGGGGTCTTTCTCGTTAATTGTATGGAGATTAGTCATAAGTGGTGATCACTGGTTTCTCGCCAAGCCACGGTGGGATCCTGATTTCGCCAATGGGAGTGGGCTGATTAGATCGCAAACCGATCCATGCGACTATCGGTTTTGTCCTCTCTCACAATCTAATGGCCATGTGACACTCTCGTTCAAGTGCGAACCGGCCATGTAATCGCACCCATGGTTAACAAATGGTCTTTACCTAAATACTTTTTTTTCACTTTTTAAATTTAGAGTACCCAATTATTTTTTTCCAATTAAGGGACAAAATTAGCGTGGCCAAACCCCCTACACATCTTTGGGTTGTGGGTTGAGACCCATGCAGACACGGGGAGAATGTGCAAACTCCACATGGACAGTGACCCGGGGCTGGGATCGAACCCGGGTACTCGGCGCTGTGAGGCAACAGTGCTAACCACCGTGCCACCCCGTCTTTACCCAAGTTCAAACATTTTCATGGCATTCTCCAACTCCTTGTTGGAGCTCTCCAGCCTATTCTAAAACTGACAAACTTTTTACCATAAAAAAACCCGAAGAAATTGCAATAAATACAGGTACACACTCTCAAAGCTGGCTGTCCGGCATATTCGGCAACATATTTCTTAAGTGACATGGCAATAACTTTACTGAGCAGCAATGGAGTTATATACAATGTTTTAAACAATAACATGACTTTAGGGCTCCCTGTGTGCCACATTATATCAAATGATAGAACATAGAACATTACAGCACAGAACAGGCCCTTCGGCCCTCGATGTTGTGCCGAGCAATGATCACCCTACTCAAACCCACGTATCCACCCTATACCCTTAACCCAACAACCCCACCCCCCCCCTTAACCGTACTTTTTTTTAGGACACTACGGGCAATTTAGCATGGCCAATCCACCTAACCCGCACATCTTTGGACTGTGGGAGGAAACCGGAGCACCCGGAGGAAACACACGCACACACGGGGAGGACGTGCAGACTCCGCACAGACAGTGACCCAGCCGGGAACCGAACCTGGGACCCTGGAGCTGTGAAGCATTTATGCTAACCACCATGCTACCGTGCTGCCCCTGATGTTCCTGCATTGTGCATTGCAAATGTTCGACAAGTTGTTTTTGTGGAATATTTATAGCATCAAGTGTAACCTACGTTTATTTTTATCGATGAAGAAAGCAAAAATTGTGAAGATATTTTCCACGGTAGCTAGTAGGATTACCATCAAAGCGTTTATTCTTTTCAAAATCTGCTAACTTTCAGAGGTGATTCTACCTCCCACTAAACATTCAGTTCTTTGCAATTTTTTTTCATTTCATTACTTCGACTGAGCTAGGCTCAGGAACTGCAATCGGGAATATTTTTCATTTTCTCGCCTAATGTCCTTCCCTCAGTATTGACTTGCACAATTGCACAGACGCTGGCACCCTTTGCTACCTCACCCAAATAATCATTGTTGATGTTCAAGCCAAAACAATGAACAGCTGCAGGCTATTCTGCAATGAGGGTATCATAACCAAGTTTGAGCATGCAATTGCACAAACATTTTCTAACTGCAGTCACTGGCTAACAGTCGACAGCAGGAAGAGTAGCTCATTTTATTCCCCCTCTTCCAACACAAAGGCAACAGTAACACCTAGGATCAGGGAACTTGGAAACGTTCCTAATCTGTATGACTCAGAACCACAAAATGTTGCTCATTTATAGTCTAGCCCAACTGGTCAGTGCCTGATGCTTACGTTCCCCATTAACCTCCTCCCAACCCATCTGCTTCTAACCCTATCAGCCTATCCTTCTATCACTTTCTCCCTTGTATGATTGCCTAGCTTCCCCAGAAATGCATATACGCTATTTGTCTCATCAACTGCTTGTGAGAGCACGTTCCACATTCTTATCACTCTTTGGGAAAAAAAGCTTCTTCCGATTGTCTATTGAAATTACTGACTATCTTTTCTTTATGACTATAGTCAGTTCAGCACAGACATCATCCATGCTACAGCACCTCCCAAACTTAGCTATAAATACAAACGGAAAGCCATCGTTCGGGCTTGCAAAATGGACTGCAATACATTGGGAAAATAAGCAACCTTGGATAGATCCGAAGGCGAAGTTTCTGCCATTAAGCAATTTTGACATTTGAGGAGAATAGAATCAAATGCCTTCAGGATAAGCAAGCATGGTGCAAAGCCAATCCCTCCATCCATCCCTTCATATGCAGTATTTGCAATTGGTTATGCAAATAGAGGCTTGGTCTAACATTACACTGAAACACTGTCAACCTAGACTGTAAATATACATTTTTAAAAACCTGAACACTCTTCCATCAAAGCGATGGGAGAATCCATCATCTAGTTTTGCATTCCACACAAGTGTTATTACAATTATGAAGTTTGTAAGCTTTTTGTGTTTTGGGACTGTGGGGGAGATACCCTGGCCTCGGTACCGGCCCACAGTTGGCCGGCGGCGGGATCTTCTGGTCTCGCCGCCGTCAATGGGATTTCCCATTGAATCCACCCCATGCTGCCGGGAAACCAGCAGTGGGGATGCACCACCTGCGGGATCGGAAGATCCTGTCCTATGGTCTTTAATTTAAGGTAAATGAAGGGGAATCATTTGACGTGTTCTGAAGTTTGCCTGACAACATTTCGAGGTAGTTTGATTGTTCGAGATTAAAGGAGGCCCAGATTGTATTACGGGGAAGAAGATGCAAGATGTTTACACTTGGAGACAAAGGCAGCAGTCTTGCGTGCTGACAGTGGATAGAGTGTCTCCAAAGTTCCAGAATACAATTTGAGAAGGTCAGGTTGTTTACTGTTGTGCTTTAAATATCTAATTCCAAAATAAAAGAAAATTGGGATCTCAAAGATAGCTAGTCAGCATTTCTAACACTTTGAGAAGGGAAGGGTTTCCAAGGTATTCCCAAAAACCCACAGGCACAGTTGGCATGTCGGAAACCAGGAGAGGGAGAGCAGCTATCAGCAGCAACACGCTGTGGTTCACCATGCAGAATGTGGGTGGGAGCTCGTGTTTGGATTGGAAAGACTCATGAGAAGTTAAAGCTAGGCTGGATGTTTTGCCTTGGGAGAAGACTCCAGGAAAACATAAGACGATGAAAGACAGTTCTGGAGTTAAAGGTTGGGAAAGGAACAGGTCAGATGGCAGCTAAGAATCATTTTGGACTAGTACTTGGAGAATTTAATCTCTACTTAAAGGACAGTGTCATGTCCTTGTAGCTCTTATAGTTTAAAGTTTAAGTAACCCACAAAATTAGCATTTAGACAAGAGTGCTTTTGGTCTGTTGTTTACAGTAAATGTCTTAAAATATGACATATTGTGTCAACCAATCAGCTATGAACTGGAAGTTTGAATTTCTTTTTTAAATTATAACAATGGAAACCTTTCCCCCTGTGCCTACGCTATCAAATCCTTTCAGCATCTTAAAGTGCTCTATTTGGCCACCTCATCAACCTTTTTCTCGAAAGAAATAAGCCCCAGCCTTTTCTGATGAGTACATCCTCAGTTCTTCTTTCATTCCTACTAATCTATTTTTTGACATTCATGAGTGTCTCTATAACTTTTTGTAATAAAAAAAGCCAGAACCACATACAGTACTCCAAGCATGGTCTACCCAAGACTCGGTTGCTCTATTTTTAATTTAAATCTCTTTAGAAATGAACCCCGTGCTTGGTTTGCTGTTTAATGGCCTTTTTAATATCGCTACTTTGTGATTTCTAAATCTGTACCCAAAGATCCCTTTGTTTCCCTACCCCATAACACCCCAAATATCCATGCAATATGTGGCCTCTATTCTTTCTAACAAAATGCATCACCTTACACTTATGTATACTGAAATTCATTTGGCAATTATAAGCTGTTTTCTTTTATTTTGTCACATTTATCCTTTGTGCATCGAAACCCTCTCAATTTTGATGTCTCCTGAGGCAAAAATGTTAATGCAAATAATGAACGAAAATCATCAATCCCAATGAAAACAATTGCTCACTGTTATAACCTGCCTGCTTACCATTGGCTGGGGACTAATGACAATCCCACAATCCTGTGGGAGTATGAGCTTCCCCAATGAGGGGGGCGGATAAATCATTAGCAGAGTCCCTGCATAAATAGAGCTGGCCAGTTTGGAACCAGACAGAGAGGAGTTTGGCAGCAAGAGAAGTTGTTGTTGTTGCTGTTGTGTGTATATATGTTAATTTGTAAATAAATGTTATTTCTTTGTATCCTGAAAACCCGTGCTGGATTCTTCGTGGCCCTCACAAAACTCACCTTTTGTCAATCTGTGTGGCTACCCTGAACCCCAACTCTCTATTTTCTGTGATGTAGTCAGCTTGCTATCCATTTTGGTACCATTGCCTCAACTCCACATGTTCTGACCCTAGTCACGAGTTTATCATCTGGTACAGAAGGTTTTTCGAAAATCCAAATACATGAAATGCTCTTTCAGTTCTTGTACAAAAACAAATCAATAGGTTTGATCAACAGAACTTTCCTTTTTGAAAACCATGCAGACAGTCTTTGGGATGTTTTTACTGTCCAGATGTTTTTCAAGTGTAGTTTGAGTAAAGATTCCATTATCTTTCCTCCCAATGACATTAAGCTAACTGGTCTAAAATTCCCTGGATTTGTTCAGAGTCCTTTTTTCTCAACATCAGTTGTCTGCCAAACCTTTCGAACTAATCATTTTCTTTTTTTCTGAAAACATTTTATTAAGGCATTTATGATTTTATAACAACAAATACAAATGTAAACATACCTCAGTAAATAATACACCCCCCAACCAACAACCATACCCAGCCAACATGGTTTATACACAGTTCCCAGTCCCTCCTCCCCTTCTTGCTGATCTCGCCTAAACTAAACTAAATTATCTCCCCCTACCTTCCCTTGTTCCCTAATTCCACCCCCTTTACTGTATCTGTTAACAGTTTAATTTTCCCTGAAGATGTCGATAAACAGCTGCCACCTCTGGACGAACCCGGACGTTGATCCTCTTAGAACAAAGAACAAAAAAAAAGAAAATTACAGCATAGGAACAGGCCCTTCGGCCCTCCCAGCCTGCGCAGATCCAGATCCTTTATCTAAAACTGTTGCCTATTTTCCAAGATCTACTTCCCTCTGTTCCCCGCCCGTTCATATATATGTCTAGATGCATCTTAAATGATGCTATCGTGCCCGCCTCTACCACCTTCGCTTGCAAAGCGATCCAGGCAACCACCACCCTCTGCGTAGAAAACTTTCCACGCACATCTCCCTTAAACTTTCACCCTCTCACCGTGCAATCGTGACCACTTGTAATTGACACCCCCACTCTTGGAAAAAGCTTGTTGCTATCCACCCTGTCCATACCTCTCATACTTTTGTAGACCTCAATCAGGTCCCCCCTCAACCTCCGTCTTTCCAATGAAAACAATCCTAATCTACTCAACCTTTCTTCACAGCTAGCACCCTCCATACCAGGCAGCATCCTGGCGATCCTCCTCTGCACCCTCTCTAAAGCATCCACATCCTTCTGGTAATGTGGCGACCAGAACTGCACGCAGTATTCCAAATGTGGTCTAACCAAAGTCTGATACAACTGTAACCTGAGCTGCCGACTCTTGTACTCAATACCCCGTCCGATGAAGGCAAGCATGCTGTATGCCTTCTTGACCACTCTATCGACTTGCGTTGCCACCTTCAGGGTGCAATGGACCTGAACTCCCAGATCTCTCTGTCCATCAATTTTCCCCAGGACTCTTCCATTGACCGTATAGCCCGCTCTTGAATTGGATCTTCCAAAATGCATCACCTCGCATTTGTCTGGATTGAACTCCATCTGCCAGCACATTGGGCTAAATAGCTGGCTTTTAAAGCAGACCAAGGCAGGCCAGCAGAACGGTTCAATTCCTGTACCAGCCTCCCGAGCAGGCGCCGGAATGTGGCGACTAGGGGCTTTTCACAGTAACTTCATTTGAAGCCTACTTGTGACAATAAGCAATTTTCATTCCTTTACATTTCATTTCTCTGCCCAACTCTCCAATCTATCTATATTTTGCTGTATTTTCTGACAGTCCCCCTCGCTATCTGCAACTCCACCAATCTTAGTATCATCTGCAAACATTTTACTCAGGCATTGATGATTTATAACAACAAATACAAATGTAAACACACCTCGGTAAATACCTCTTAGGGCATATCTCTTAGGGCAAACTTGATTTTCTCAAGCCTGAGAAACCCAGCCATGTCGCTAACCCATACCCCCGGTTTTGGGGGAATCTGAGTCCCTCCACACTAATAAGATCCATCTCCGGGCTACCAAGGAGGCAAAGGCCAAAACGCCAGCCTCTCTTGCCCCCTGGACTCCCGGGTCTTCCAACACTCCAAAAATCAGCACCTCTGGACTCAGTGCCACCCTTGTCTTTAATACCATAGACATGACATCGGCAAATCCCTGGCAGAATCCCCTCAGCATCATACATGTCCAGAACATGTGGACATGATTTGCGGGCCCTCCCGCACAGCGCCCACACCTATCCTCCACCACTTCAAAAAACCTGCTCACCCGGGCCACCGTTGTGTGTGCCCGGTG
Organism: Scyliorhinus canicula; assembly: GCF_902713615.1. NCBI lineage: Eukaryota > Metazoa > Chordata > Chondrichthyes > Carcharhiniformes > Scyliorhinidae > Scyliorhinus > Scyliorhinus canicula. The sequence continues at coordinate 26,012,603 of NC_052155.1, forward strand.
AACCACCTTAAATTGTATCAGGCTGAGCCTGGCACATGATGAGGACGTGTTGACTCTGCTCAGAGCATCCTCCCATAGACATGCCTCTATTTACTTACCCAGCTCATCTTCACACTTATGTTTTACCTCCCCTACCTGGGTTCCCTCCCACTCCATGAAATCTTTATAAATTTCCGAGACCTTCCACCTCCCCCTCCCGTTTTCGAAACTACCTTGCCCTGTATCCCCTGGGACAGTAGAAGCTGAATGGTCGAAACCTGCCTCCATACAAAGTCCCTCACCTGAAGATAACAAAACCTATTCACTCCTGGCAGTTCAAACTTCTCCTCCAAACCCCAAACTAATCATTTTCTAATGATTGTTTATATATACATAGTGCCTTTTCTAACTCTTTCCCAACTGCTTTAAAAATGCATGAATGCAATCCACCTGGACAAGGGGTTTTATACTCCAAGTTTGATTAGTTTACTTATTGTCTCATCCTTTCCACTTAAATAATTCAATAATATTTTGTTTTCTTCTGATGTCATGCATTAGTCTGCCCAATATATACTGAGGCAAAGTAACTATTGAATATTTCAGCCAGTTCATTTTTATTACCCAGATTAATTTATCTTGTGCATTCCTTAGTGGCCCTCACCCTATCCTTATTTTTTGAGTTAAGTGTCTGTGGAATACATTATTAATTAAATTTTCTAGGTCTACATTGTTCTCTTGATTCTTTTGACTTCTTTCCAAACATCCTGGTATTCGTTTTTGCCATCCTTTCCTTTATGCCCATCGACTCAAGAGTGTGTCTTTTTCTTCAGTTTTCATTTTACCCGTGTCTTTTACTCATCACTGTACTTCAACAGAGGAATTTATTTCTCCATCTCTCTATTGATCACCCTTTGAAATATTTCTCATTGCTTTTCTGTAATTTTATTTCACCATTGTTCCTTTTCTAGTTTAATTTCCAGCCTTTCGAAATTAGCTTTTTTTCCAAATTTAGTACTTCAAGTCTTTGCCTTGAATCGCCAGGGAAGCTCTTTGCAGTTTTCTGTTCATGTACAAGTATAAACACATGCTACAGCAAGGCTGACAGCAAATGCAATTTTCATTCCATAAGTAAGAGTAATCAAATCATTCATGAGAAAGTTATGCAGTTCTATGTCACAGGTGCAATTAAAAACTATAATTTAGTGCTTCTGGTTACACAACTAATGATTAAAGAAAACTTCATAAAGCACAAGACATAAATTTTATATTGTGGCTACTGCATCAAGCTCTGGAGGTCTCACTTAAATAGAAGGCAAACTATTTCTCATGTCTTAAGAAAAAAGATAAATGTGAAATGAAGAGCCATTTGTCTCACTGAGTTCATTCCTTTCAGTGAGCCAAGTAGGGACTGCAATTTAAAAGTCTCCCCAATTTATTTGTCCCTGACACCCAATTTTGATCAGTTATGCTCCCACGAAGAGTCACCCAGACTGGAAATGTTAGCTCTGTTCTCTCTCTACAGATGCTGTCAGACCTGCTGAGATTTTCAAACATTTTTGGTTTTTATTTCAGATTCCAGCATCTGCAGTACTTTGTTTTCACACAGCTTTGATATTTAGCTAAACTGTGCTCAATGTAGCCTGTTCCTTTCGGACCAATGTGCAGGTGCTCCTTATTGGGAAGTGATCTAAATAGGCAGAGCTAGTGTACAAGGAAATTTCCTTAGATGATTGGCACTTGCCTATAAACCTTCAGTTCTTGCCTTGTGAGAGATGGCAGGTAATGGGAAAACAGTTAAGGTAGTCGAGTAATCATGCTACTGGCCTAGCAATCCAGAGGCCTGGACTGATGACTCAGTAACAAGAGTTTAAATCCAACCATGGCAGCTGGGAATTTAAATTCCATTAATTAATAAAATCCAGAATAAAACGCTAGCACCAAGAATGGCAAGCAAGCAAGAAACAATCAGATTGACATTAGTGATCCTTGAGGGAAGGAAATCTGCTGCCCTCATCTGATCTGGCAATATGTGACTACAGACTCACAACAATGTGGTCAACTCTTAATTGCCCTCTGAAATGACTTAGCAAGCCACAAAAGCAGCTTACCACCACCTTCTCAAGGGCAATTTGGGGTGAGCAATAAATGCTGGCCATTCCAGCAATGCCCACAGCCCATGAATGAACTAAAAAATCAAGGTCAGAAGAATTATCGGTTGCTGGTTTTCATTTCTTAAAAAAACTTTTGAGTGCATTGTCTAAAGTGTCAAGGACAAAAGTTAAACTAACCATAAAATCGTTCCCTAAATCCAAAAGCAACAGGAGGAATCTAGGGGGCGGCATGTGGTGCAGTGGTTAGCACTGGGAATGCGGCACTGTGGACCCAGGTTCGAATCCCGGCCCTGGGTCACTGTCCGTGTGGAGTTTGTACATTCTCCCCATGTTTGCGTGGGTTTCACCCTTACAACCCAAAAATGTGCTGGTTAAGCTCACTGGTCTATAGCGGTCTATCGTTCCCTGTTTTATCTCTACCTCCCTTTTTGAATAGCGGGGATATATTAACTACCCTCTAACCTGTAGGAACCATTCCAGACTCCAAAGAATTTTGGAAAATGGCCTCCGATGGATCTACTATTTCTAGGCCCTCTTCCTAAAGTAATCTGGATGAAGATTATCAGGGCCTGGAGATTTGTCCACCTTCAATCCCATTAATTTCCCGAAAACCATTTCTTTACTAATACTAATTTCCTTCCGCTCCTCACTGAAACTTGTGTTTCTCAGAACTTCCTGTACATTATTCATGTCTTTCTTTGTGAAGACAAATGCAAAGTATAAATTTAGTTCCGCAGCCATTTCTTTGTTCCCTGTTATGAATTCCCCCATTTTTGACTGTAAGGGGCCTACATTAGTTTTTATCAACTTTTTCTCTTTACATATGTTTGGAAACTTTTACAGTCAGTTTTTAAGTTCCCCGCTTACTTAATTTCATGTTGTATTTTCCCTTTCTTAATCAATCCCTTTGGTTTGCCTTTGATGAATTTTAAACTGGACCTAATCCTCAATTCTTTTTCTTTTTGTATGCCTCTTCTTTGAATCTAATACTATCTCTAATTTCCCTTGTAAGCCATGGTTTGGCCACAGTTCCCTTTCTACTGTTGCGTCAAGTAGGAATAAACAACTTTTGGAGTTCACCTATTCGTTCCTTGAATGCTTACCGTTGCCTATCCACTGTCCTTACTTTTAATAATGTTTCCCAGTCCGTCATAGCCAGCTCATGTCTCATACCATCTTAGTTACCTTTATTGAGGTTCAGGACCCTGGTCTCAGAATTAACTACTTCACTATCCACTTTGATAAATAATTATACCATATTATGGTCACTCATCCCCAAGAGTTCTCTCACAACTAGATTGCCAACTAATCCGTTCTCATTGCATAACACTCAGTCCAAGATGGCCTGTTCCCTAGTTGGTTCCTCAACGCATTGGTCCAGAAAACAATCCCATATACACTCCATAAATCTCTCCTCTATTGTACTGCGACTAATTTGAATCATGCTGCAGTTTGATGGCTATCTCGGGGGAACTGTTTTATAATCATTTTATCAATTGTGTGATGAGAAACAACTTTTAACAGATCAGAACTGGGAAGATGCATCTTTATTGCAGGACACCGAATGGCTTCATGCCCATCTTTGATGGTTCATAATATGGAGCACCTGAACTCTCTTAATAAGGGAATGTGAAAGCATAACCAAGTAGTGAGCGGATACTGTGACAACATTCATGCCTTTGAGACTGAGCTTCAGTTCTGAGTGAAATAACATTCCTTTGTCGGTTTTCTCACCTTCAAATCACCGGGTGTCACTGCTGGCGCTCAATGTGCTGGCACCAAGAAAGGATAACTGGGAAAATTAACTGAGAAGAGAATTTCCTGTTGGCAGAGTGACTGTTCTGTTAATAGTAGGAGGCACCTTTGCTGATGAGACTGTGCCGTATAGTGAGGTCCTGTGGCAAGTTCTGCCATGTGTCAGCGGTGATGTCGACAAATTCAGTGAGACTTTAAGGTTGTCCTTGGAAGTACATTTTTTGACCAACATGTGAACATTTCCCTTCATTTAGCTCACTTTGGAAGAGTTTTTTTTTGGGAAGTACATTCTCGCAACATGTCCTCCCAACTTATTAAATCTCTATTTCTACAGTGTGGATGCTTGGAATGTCAGTCTGGAAGAGATTCTCAGTATTAGGAACATCGTCTTGCTATCCGATCTTGAGCTCCGCAAGTAGATCATGTCTAAATGGTGTAACCTATTTGTGTGCCATGTACAGGTTTGAACAAGTACTGCCAGTTTTGAACATCAACAAGTTGAAACCACTTCCTTAGGACTATGGCAGAAAATCTGAAGTCGATACTCAAGAAATCCTCAGTACAGTCATTTGCTCCAAATGTTGATGTAATGATTAAAACTAAGAGGTGCCAGGTATTGGGGTGCTGTAGTGGCAGTAAATAATTTCTAAATCTAGGTTAAGTACTAGTAAGGTTTGTCTTTATTTCTATTAAAAAAAACTTCTGCTGAATGTGACCATTGCCAAAAACCAAGATGTTAGAACAGCTCCACCATATAAAATAAGAAATAAAATAAAAAGAGACACTGCACGTACATTGTGCAAGAAATAAGAAAAATTGATGAGTCTATTGGTGATCCTTAACTTTTGACATGAGAGGGCCCTGTATGATATAAAGTTTGAGTGGGTGGGGAGGAGTCAACATGAACGACAAAGTTAAAGGAAGCGAGGCAACAAAAGATAAGTGCAGACTGTGACAAGTTGTTTGGACCAAGTTATGTGAAGACAGAAGGATTTTTTAATCCTCTGAGTGGTAATTTTTCAAAGCAATGTACAATCCTTTGGGTGTTGCTGGAATCGCCAGCATCTATTGCCCGCCCAAATTGTCCTTGAGAAGGTAGTGGTGGACCGTTTTTGTGGCATTCTGAATCATTTCAGAGGGCAGTTAAGAGTCAATCACATTGTTGAGAGTCTGTGGTCACATATGGCCAGATCAGATGAGGGCAGCAGATTTTCCTGTGATTGCGAGTTACCACAGCTAAAAAATAATCATACTAATTATACGGTTGAAAATACAATTAAATTAAAATAAGCCTTAGATACGCCCGAAATGAGATGGAAAGAATAAATCAAAATATTCTAAATGTTTAAGGATGTAGTTTAACACTGCAAAATACATTTAAAATCAAATGATTTTAAAGAATTTAGCATGGCCAATCCACCTAACCTGCACATCTTTGGACTGTGGGAGGAAACCGGAGCACCCAGAGGAAACCCATGCAGACACGGGGAGAAAGTGCAAAGTCCACACAGTCACCCGAGGCCGGAAGTGAACCCGGGTCCCTGGAGCTGTGAGGCAGTAGTGCTACCCACTGTGCCACCGTGCCTCCAAAAAATTTCCAACAATTGAAGAATTCAGACCTGTATAAAAAAAACAGAGAAATGTTTAGATACATGCAGGTTCTGGATTTTGCCAGGAAGGAGATACAGAGCTTCCCGGAGGAGCCAGCCTCCACATTGCTGGAGGAGGTGCTGACGACAAGGGGACTGGAGAAGGGGGTAGTGTCAGCGGTGTACGGAGCTATTTTGGAAGAGGATAAGGCACCACTGGAAGGGATCAAAGCAAAGTGGGAGGAAGAGTTGGAAGAGGTTATAGAGGGGGTCTGGTGTGAGGTGCTCCGGAGAGTAAATGTCTCCACCTCATGTGCGAGGTTGGGGCTGATACAGCTGAAGCTGGTATACAGAGCGCACCTCACGAGGGCGAGGATGAGCCATTTCTTTGAAGGAGTAGGAGATGTGTGTGAGCGTTGCGGGGTTGGGGGGGGGGGGGGGGGGGGGGGGGGGCGGCGGCGGCGCGCGAATCACGTTCATATGTTTTGGTCCTGTCCAAAGCTAGAGGAGTATTGGAAGGAGGTTTTTCGAGGTGGTGCACGTGAAACTGGACCCGGGTCCCTGGGAGGCCATACTCTGGGTGTTGGACCAGCCAGGGTTGGAAACGGGTGCGGAGGCAGATCTTGTAGCCTTCGCCTCGTTGATCCCCCGAAGGCGGATCCTGCTGGGGTGGAGAGCAGCCTCTCCACCCTGTGCCCTGGTGTGGCGGGGGGACCTGTTGAAATACTTGACCCTTGAGAAGGTTAAGTTTGAAAAGAGGGGAAGCTCGGAGGGGTTCTACAAGTCATGGGCATTATTTATTCTGCACTTTCAAGAACTGGATAACATCGAACATTAGGGGGGGGGGGGGGGGAGGGTTGGGAGGAGGGGGGCTGTGTGTATTAAGGATGACTATGGGTAATCCCTGATTCCTTTTTGTCATTTGTTTATGTAAACATGTGGGCTGATGTTTGGGGGTTGGTGGGAGGATGGGATCGTTGTTATTGTTATGGGGATTGACATATCTGTTGCTGATTATTGTTTGTTGTTGGTGGGTGTACATTCGGGAGAAAATGTGAAAAAGGAGAATAAAAATATTTTAAAAAAACAGAAGTACGTTAAATAACATTGATCTTTGTCCACATATTAATTATAAGCCTTCGCAAAAGAAACAGTAATTGAGATCTCCTTGATCATTTGGAGCAAAACAGACTTTGGAGTTTAGACTCCAAATTCAGCAATATAAATGTCCAACTGTATGGGAAGGCAGTAGTATAGTGGTATTGTCACTGGACTAGTAACCCAGAGACTCAGGGGACAGGGGTTCTAATCCCACCACAGCAGATAGTGAAATTTGAATTTATTCTGTAAATCTGGAATTAAAGGTATGATGATCACCCTGAAACCATTGCCGACGATTGCATAAAACCTATCTAGTTCACTCGTGTCCCAATCTGTCATCCATGGCTGGTCTGAGCTGTTTGTTTCCCAGTTAATTTTATGGTAGTTGAAGTCTCCAACTATCACTGACCTCCTTGTTTTTGCACTCAGAAATTTGCAGACATATTTACCCTTCTATTTTCCTCACAATTTAGGGGTCTATTTTGTGGTCCTAGTAGTGTAGTTAGTCCTTCTTGATTTCTGAGCTCAACGCATATAGCCTCATTTGATAATTTACTTATCATCCCCCTCACAGCTGTAATTGATTATTTTACCAATAACCTCACCTTTTTAGCCCTCTCTTTATGCTGTCTGAACACCTTATATCCAGGGGTGTTAAGCTGTCAATTTTGCCTCTCTTAAGCCAGATAGGCCAAATCAAACACAAGGAGCACGAGTTAGAAAATTAGCGAGTAACTATAGGGCAGAAGAAGCAAAGGGTAAAAAGTGAACAACGCAGGAATTTGTCAGTATTAAAACGTATATATTTAATTGCAAGGAGTACAGCAAACAAAATTGATAAGCTGAGGGCACAGATACATGGCATCGTATCATTGCTATAATGGAAATTTAATAATAATAACAATCTTTATTGTCACAAATACGCTTGCATTAACACTGCAATGAAGTTACTGTGAAAATCCCCTAATTGCCACATTCCGGCGCCTGTTCGGGTACACTGAGGGAGAATTCAGAATGCCCAATTCACCTAACAAGCACGTCTTTTGGAACTTGTAGGAGGAAACTGGAGCACCCGGAGGAAACCCAAGCAGACACAGGGAGAACGTTCAGATTCCGCACAGACAGTGAACCAAACCGGGAATCAAACCTGGGACCCTGGCGCTGTGAAGCAACAGTACTAACCACTGTGCTAACGTGCTGCCCCCTAGTATTATGTTTTTCAGAATTCGTGGATTGTAGTTATCTCCTTGCGCAGAAAGCTCTTGACCTGCAGATGTCGGAGTTCGTTCCCGTTTGGTAGGTCCAGTCTTTCCGTCAGCTCCTCTAAGGTCACTAGTCTGCCCCAGTGTAAAAGTCCCTAACCGTCAGTGTCCCCTGTCTTATCTCCATCCCTTGAAGGTGGCATTGAACATGGCTGGTGCAAACCTATGGATGCCACAGTTGGGGGACATGATGGACACTTTGGTGAGACTGAAATGTTGCCTCATCTGGTTTCAAGTTCTCAGGGTAGCTACCACCACTGGGCTTGCTGAGTGTTCTGCTGGTGGGGATGGGAGCGCTGCTGTGGTGAGGGTCTGGAGAATCGTCCCTGTACAGGAGGACTCCTCCATCCTCACCCATTCCGTGTCTGTTCCTCTTTCTGCCGTGTTTGCCTAGTGGTAGTATTGCAAGTTCAGGAATGCCAGGCCTCCCATGTTTCTTCTCCTCTGTAGTGCTATTTCCAACTTCTTGCCGCTCTCAGAGTGATTGCCAGCAGCTCGATTGCCAGAGCAAACAAGAGTGGGGACAGCAGGCATCTCAGCTTTGTACCTTTGTGCAGCTGGAAACATTCAGAGATGGGGGCTTTGGTTCGTACGCTCGCCTTGGGGTGTTGTACAGGGGTTTCACCCACGAGGTAAACCCTGGGCGCGATTCTCCCAAAACGGGAGAAATCGTAAAGCTGCCGTAAAACCCGGGCGGGTTTTACGGCAGCGCGCCCCTTCCCGACCGGGGACCGATTCTGGTCCCCGGTCGGGGCTAGCAGCCCGACGCCGTAGGCTCCGGCAAGACGGGCTTAACGAAAATCGTTAAGCCCGCTTGCCGGAGTTAGCGCCGGCTGACGCGTCATATGACGTCAGCCGCGCATGCGCAGTTTGGAAGACTCCAACCCGCGCATGCGCGGGTGACGTCATCGCGTTTTTGCGCGAAACCCGCGCATGCGCGGGCCGGGTTGCCCCTCAGCCGCCCCGCGAATGGATACTGCGGGGCGGCGGAAGGACAAGTAGTGCGCGGGCATCGGGCCCGCTGCCTGCGATCGGTGCCCACCGATCGCGGGCCCATGGCACCCTTGGCACGGCCGTGCCAATCGGTGCCATGGTTATTAATAGCGAGTTAGTCAAGCCGTTTTTACGAACGGCAAGACCAGGTGTGTTTGCCGTTCGTAAAAACGGCGTAAAGGGCTGGGACTTCGGCCCATCTAACAGCTGAGAATCGCTGCCGGCCGTAAAAAAACGGCGGCAGCGATTCGGGTCGGGACTTCGGCGGGGGGGGGGGGGGGGGGAGAGAATAGCGGGAGGGCGGCAAAAATGTCGGGAAGGCCCTCCCGCTATTCTCCCACCCGTCGTGGGGGGTGGAGAATTTCGCCCCCTGTCTCTAGTCCAAACCACTCTAGTACCTCAATGATGTAGCTCCACTCGGCATTGTCAAAGGCCTTTTCTATGTCCAGGGAGATGATCACCTCTGGTGTTCTCTCCCCAATATGGTCATTATCACTTTCAGCAGGCGACTGATGTTCGCAGTTAACGGTCTACCCTTAACAAAACCCATCTGGTCTTCTGTGACTGCCTCTGGTATGCATTTCTCCAGCCTCTTAGCCAGGTCTTTTGCGAGTACTTTTGTGTCCACATTGAGCAGCGAAATGGGTCTGTATGATCAGCACTCCATTGAGCCTTTGTCCTTTTTGGGCATCAGCGATAAGGTGGTCAGTGTTAGTGTTGGAGGCAGAGTGCCCCTCGCTAGCGAGTCTGCGAACATCTCCCACAGATGCAAGGCCAATGCCATCGTGGATTTTTTGTAGAGGCTCGCCAAGAACCGTCGGGTCCCGACGCCCTCTCCGCCTGCATGGAGTTGATGCTCTACATGACCTCTCCCAGTCCTAGTGATGCTTCCAGCCCCCTCTGTCTATCATCCCCCATGACTGGCGTGCCCAGTCCAATGAGGAACCATTTCATCCCTGAGTCCCCGTCAAGGGGTTCGGAGGTGTACAGACCCTGGTAGAAGGCCTCAAATGCTTTATTGAATTATTTTGATTCGGCTACCAGTCTGCCTCTGCTATCTTTTACCTGGGCTATCTCCCTCATGGCTGCCTGCTTACTCAGCTGGTGAGCCAGCAGGCGGCTAGCCTTGTCTCCATGATCATAAAAGGACCCCCTTGTCTGGCGGAGTTGGTACACTGCTTTCCTGGTGGATAGCAGGTTAAAGTCCATTTGTAGCTTTTTCCTCTCCGCCAGAAGCTCTACAGTCGGAGCCTCAGAGTACTTTCCTTCATCCTCCAGGGTGGAGAATCAGTTGTTTCCTAGCTGCCCTCTGTTCCATTTCTCTACAGGCCTTATATGCTATTATTTCTCCCTTAATTACAGCCTTTAGTACCTCCGGGAACTTGGAAAGTGAGACTTCCCCGTTCCGGTTGTTAGTGATGTACTCGCCTATGGGCCTGTGATGTTTTCTGGCAGAAGAACCTCGTCAGCCAAGAGGGTCGTGTCCAAACTCCATGTGGGGCGTTGGGCACGGCCCATTTCCAACCTCACATCCATGTAATGTGGATCACGGTCGGAGATTGCAGAGGAGTATTCTGCTCTTCCTATGTCTGGAAGCACCGATTACCCCACAACAAAAAAGTCGATGCGTGTATAGACCTTATGAACTGGCGAGAAAAATAAGAATTCCTTCTCAGCCGGATGCATGAACCGCCATGGGTCCACTGTCCCCATCTGCTCCATATACATTCCCAGTTCCCTGGCCATGCCTGCTGTTTTCCCTGTTCTGCGGTTTGATCTGTCCATCAGTGGATCCTGTACACGGTTGAAGCCCGCCCCCCTCCAACCATCTGTCTGTGCGTGTCTATGTCGGTGATTTCTGCCATGGTCTTTTTTATAAATTCTGTGCCATACTTGTTGGGAGCATATATATTCATCAGGACCACCGGTGCCCCATCCAGGGCACCACATGGCCCCCCTTGGTCCGTAACCGTCCTCATCGCAGTGAACATCGTCCTCTTACTTATCAGTATGGTTACTCCCCTGGCCCTCGTCCCACTCTCTTCCCTTAGTGTCCTGGCATTTTTGCTGTTCGTACTATGTTGAGGGTGAAGGGATGCTTAAGTCCAATTTTGTGGGCTAAATTCAGCCATAAGTACCAATTTTTTTGTCGTATGGACCTGAGGTGTGACTACTCAGCACTTCCCGTCACCAGAAGTCATCTCTTTCCATAGCTGCATTGTTGATACCAACGTGGACCATGACCTCATGCTATGCACCCTCATCCTGCAAAATGCTCTATAGCTGCTCAGTAATATCCATGCATCTTCTACCAGTGAGGCAAAATACCATCCTTGAATCATGTCTGCGACTACTGAAGTGCCTGTCTGTTTGCTTAACTATAAAGTTCACTACCACTATCGCTCCTGTCTTTTTTCCTGCTTGCACAGCTCAGCTACCGTGGTGTTCTGCTCATGATTCTCGCTGTTCTCCCCAGAGGAACCCCCCACTGGTATGCAGAACTGAGTACCTGTTAGAAAGTGAGAGCGCACAGGGGGCCGCTGTATTACCTGCCTTATCTTTGTTGCCTGTCTGGCAGCTACCCAGACTCTCTCTGACTGCATTTTCTTAAGCTGTGGGGTGACCATCTCCTGAAACATACCATTCAAGTAGATCCCATCCTCACAACTGCACCGCAGTGACACCAGCTCCTTCACGAGTCCCAAGGTAGTGCTTGGGTTTTGCATTTGGTGACGCTTCCTGCACGAGTAGTTATCCAGGACATGAGTAGGCCCTGTATACCTCAGATATACAGGATGTGTGCTCGATGGATGTTTTGTGAGCAGCCTTGCATTATTTATTTACTGTACTAAAATAGGAAGTTAAGTGAACACAACATAAAGTTAATTAATTATCTTTAATCAGTTAATTTATAACCTCTACACAGCACGGTGGTACAGTGGTTAGCACTGCTGCATCACAGCATCATGGACCTAGGTTCAATTCTGGATTTGGATCTGTCTGTGTGGAGTTTGCACGTTCTCCCAGTGTCTGCGTGGGTTTCGTCCGGGTGCTCCTGTTTCCTCCCACAGTCCAAAGACATGCAGGTTAGATGGATTGGCCAGGCTAAATTTCCCCTTTACTTGTCCAGGTTAGATGGGGTTATGGGAATGTGCAGGGTCTACTCTTTCAGAGGGTCGATGCAGACCCGATGGACCAAAAGGCCTCCTTCTGCACTCAAGGGATTCTGTGGTACAACTCCCAATAAGCCTTATTACTACCAATAAACCTTACTAACAATGCAGTAAAATTACCAATAAATTGCCTTTGTTATGACGTTTAAAGTTTTCCTTCCTCTTTCATATCCAGATTTTGTAGACCACTCCTTGAAAGTGAACAAACCCAGTTATATATACAGTCTTTGTCCTAAGAACGTATTGATCAATCAACTTATGAATTTCCTGTGACGTCACTTGACAACAGAGCACCAATATTCTAAAATTTATCCCACAAAATAATTAAATAATCAACATCAGCCTTATTCAAGTAAAAATAATGGTTCCAACAAGGTGAGCATTCCTTTAGAGTACGTTTCAGAGAGCAGTATTAAAGCCCTGGACCCCTTTCTAAGGAGAGTCACGATTCTGAATTTCAAATTTTACTACATTTGGAGAAATCAGCTCTCACTGTGAAAGCTTTAGCAATTAAGTATGATAATAAATGGCATGATTGTTCAATAGCAGAGCACTGCATCTCTGGGGAGAATTATCACAAGTCCAGCCAAATTTCACAATAATGCACTACCACTAACTAATGTAGAACCAAACATGTAATTTCAATTTGCACCATCAGAATTCAAGTGAATTACAAGGTGGAAAGGGGAAAGCAATAGCCAAGTTCCTGGAGCTCTGAAGGGTGCTATGGAGAGTGTAACAGAAAAAAGTAAAACAGCTTCTGAGAGAGAATAGCAGTCATATTTTCATTACTGGGGCTGTGACAAAATTAAGGGAGCATCTGGAGGTGCAACATCCAAAACTTGTAACTATTCCAGATCAGCTCAGTTTGTTCCAATTAAAACCTTTGCATGAACGCAATATTTTTGCATAATAAAATTAGCACAGCTTCCAATATGTAAACCGTCACTTTGTTAAAATATGATATTAAACAATAGAAGCTTTGCTTTGTGATTCTTCTCCCTGAAAGATTGGCCTTTAATCTCTCATCTGCTGAAGACGGTCGGCAAAGTATAAGCGATAAATAATTGATGACAATGTGGTCACAGAAGTGACAAACTTGCTGATCGCAACCCTTGCCCTGAGTTTAAATACACGTGCAGCATTTCCTCAACAGAAGGAAACAAACAACTTGATTAAGCTACTCAATGAAATACTGGAACTCAAAAAATAAAACATGAATCTCCATCTACTTGTCTCAACGGTCACATTAAACTTTACAACTGGTTTTGAACACAACCATTGGCAATTGATGCTTTCCTGCTCAGCTTGAAAGTTTCTCAAAATAAGAAAACTCTTATGATGAATTAAGAAACTGCAACATACATTTTAGGACTTACATTTTAGGTCACAAAGATGACTTGCAAACAGTACACAGTCAATAGAAGATACTTACTTCGAATTGGTGTACTGCAATTCATGCTTATCAAAAAGTTGCTTGACTTTACGTTTCCACTGCATTATCAGCATTTTTGAAAACGGTCCACAATTTTAAAAAAATGCAGAGGAAATAGACTAAGACTGATTGAAGTAAAGTTGCTATGGAAATATTTATTAGGGAACTACTTAGTGTCTCACTGGAAATATGGTTCCGAGAAAGCTAAAGCTTTACAAAGCGCTCCATGATAAAAGCTGATGGCAAAGAAAACCTGGGAAGCAGCTGAGCGATAGCCACATGTATTACTACTCACCAAACCCATTATGATGAAACAGGATGTGCGAGTGGCTGGCAGAATGAGTCATTTCATGGAAATTTTTTTTAAGGTATGCAAGTTCAGAGCCCCAAGCAAATCCACATTGCTGGCTCCAAACTTACATCCAAGGAATGCCTAACTGACAGCATTTCCAAATCAAATTAATGCTTAATGTTTCTCTTTCACTGTGGGAAACAGTTGCAAAACTGTTAAGGGGAGGCAGTGGAGTAGTGGTATGTCACTGGACTAGTAATCTACAGACTCAGGGCAATGTTTAAATCCCACAATGGCAGATGGTGAAATTTGAATTCAGTAAAAATATAGAATTGAAAGTCCAACGGTGACCATCAGATCATTGTCGATTGTTGTAAAGACCCATCGCGAATGTCCATTAGTGTTACCTGGTCTAGTAACATTTTTTAAATATAAATTTAGAGTACCCAATTCATTTTTTTTCCAATTAAGGGGCAATTTAGCATGGCCAATCCACCTAACCTGCACATCTTTGGATTGTGGGGCGAAACCCATGCAAACACGGGGAGAATGTGCAAACTCCATACGGACAGTGACCCAGAGCCGGGATCGAACCTGGGACCTCGCCGCCGTGAGGCAGCAGGGCTAATCCACTGCGCCACTGTGCTGCCCTGCCTGGTCTGGTAGCATGATCACATGACTCTTAAATGCCTCTGAAATGGCCTAGCAAGCCACTCAGTTCTAGTGCAATCCAGAATGGGCAATAAATGCATCCAAGGAATTTTTAAAAACTCAACACTGTTGACCCTACAAAGTCCTTCATACTAACGTCTGTCCCACAAACTGGTTAAGCAACAGGCTGATATAGTCATACTCACAGAATCATATCGTACAGATAATGTCACAAATACAACCATCACCATTCCGGTGTGTGCCCTATCCCACCGGCAGGTCAAATCCAGCAGAGGTGGCGGTGGCACAATGATATGAAGTTGGGAGGGAGGGAGTTGCCCTGGAAGTCCGCAACATCGACTCTGGACCTCATGAAGTCTTGCGACATCAGGTCAAACATGCTGTACATCCCCCCCACTGCCCCCTCAACCCTCTGCTGATGAATCAGTACTCCTTCATGTTGAACACCACTTGGAGGAAGCACTGAAGGTGGCAGGGGCATATAATGCAGGACTTCAATGTGCAGGACCAAGAGTGGCTCGGTAACATTACTACTGACTGAGCTGGTTGAGTCCAAAAGAACACAATTGCAAGACTAGGTCTGCAGCAAGGTGGTAAGGAAACCAGAGGGAAACCATATTTGACCTCGCCCATGCCAATCCGCTTGCCACAAATGCATCTGTCAATGACTGTATTGGTAGGAGTGACCACTGCACAGTTCTTGTGGAGACAAAGTCCCATCTTTATACTGAGGATACGCTCCAACATGTTGTACCACCATGCTAAATGAGATAGATTGTGAACAGATCCAGCAGCCATAATGTGCCGTGGGCTATTAAATTGTACTCAGCCACAACCCGTGACCTCATTGGCCAGCATATTTCTCTTACTACCATTACCACCAAGCCAGAAGGTCAACCCTGGTTCAATGAGGCGTGCAGGAAGGCAGCACCAGACATACCTAAAAATGAGGCGTCAACCTAGCGATGTTACAGCACAGGACTAACTCGCATTTCAAACAGCATAACTAATATGCAATAACAGTGATCCATCAACCAACGGATCAGACCTAAGTGCTGCCGTCCTAAACAATTGGACAATTAAACAACTCACTGAAGAAGGGGGTTCCAAAAATATCCCCATATGCCCAGCACATCAGTGCAGAAGAGAAGACTGAAACATTTACAACAATCTTCAGCCAGAAGTGGTGAGTGAAGAATCCATTTGGCCTCCTCTGCAGGTCCCCAGCATCACAGATGCCAATATTCATCCAATTCCATTCACTCCATGTTTATCAAGAAACAGTTGAAGGTTCTAGATACAGCAACGGCTATGGGCCCTGACAATATTCCAGCAATAGTCCTGAAGATTGGCGTGCTATAGCTTGGCACACCACCAGCCCAAGTTGTTCCAGTACTAGCGTTTACGCGGCAATGTGCAAAATTGCCCAGGTATGTCCAGTACATAAATCGTAGGGCATATTCAAACTGGTCAATTACCTTCGGTGGTACTGTAGTTCTGTGGTTCTGTAGACCAAATATCATCTAGTCTCGATCATCAGTTAAGTGCCGAAAGGGATCATTAGCAGTGCTGTCACGTGTCGCTTATTTAGTGATAACCTGCTCACAGATGCTAATTTTGGGCCCGCCAGGGTCATTCAATTCCTGATTTCATTACAGCTTTGGTTCAATCATGGACAACAGAGCTAAATTTCAGAGTGAGGTGAGTGTGCTTGTCTTTGACATCAAGGCAGAATTTGACCGAGTGTGACATCAAGGAGCCAGAGCAAAACTTGAATCAATAGAAATGAGGGGGAAGATTCTCAGTTGGTTAGAATCATATCTGGCACAAAGGAAGATGTTTGTGGTTTTGGGAGGTCAATCATCTCAGTTCCAAGGCATCACTACAGGAGTTCCTCAAGGTAGTGTCCTAGGCCCTCCCATTTTCAGCTGTTTTATCATTGACCTTCCTTCCATCATGAGAAGTGGGCCTTTCACTGTCAATGTTCAGCACCAATCATAACTCTTCAGATACTGAAGCAGTCCAAGTCCAAATGCAGCAAGACCTGAATAACATCCAGGATTGGTCTAACAATGGCAAGTAACATTTATGTCACACAGGTGCCAGGCAATAACAATCTCCAACAGGAGATGACCTAACTATCGCCCTTTGACATTCAATGGAATTACCATCGTTTAATCTTGAAGGATTGACATCCATTGACCAGAAACTCAACTGGACGAGCCATGTAAATACTGTGCCTCCAAGAGTAGGTCAGAGGCTGAAATTTCTACAGCGAGGAACTCACCTCCTGATTCTCCAAAGCCAAACCCCAGTATATATAAGGTGTAAATGATGGAACACTCCCCACTTGCCTGGATGAATGCAACTCCAACAACACTGAAGAAGCTCAACACCATCCAAGACAAAGCAGCCAGCTTGATTCACACCCCATTCATTAACATTCACTCCCAGTGCCGCTAAGTACCCGCACTGCACCGTCAATGGCATTCTGGTGGCGGAGAAGCACAAGAGTAAGGACGGGCAGCCCGTGCTCTTCATGGACTGCATCCCTCTCTTCCACAGCACCCTGGCTCTCGCACCCATGCTGGAAGTGGCCCTGACTCTGGTTGACTCTTGGTGCACAGAAAATAACTACATAATAGCTGGATACTACCAGGCAAATGAGCGTATGAAGGACACCAGCCCAAACCAGGTTGCTAAAAAGGTTGCATCTCGGATCGCAGAAAACTTCAGTGATGCTGCCCTCATCACGGTGGACAATCACAAACTTACTATAGAGTGTGAAGAACAATCGATTGTAGTATATGAGCACCATGAAAATAAATGGTGATACAAAGACCCAAATACTGATTTCTGTGAAGACTGGTCAGAGGTGCAACGAATCACAAACTGTCTTCTGGATGGTAAATTCTCTGATTTCTTAGTGGATTTTGATAACCACATGGATGATCTCAGGAATGACTGGACAAACCCAGAGGTCAACAAAGCTGTTCTTCATCTCTGCTGAGACAGCTTCCTGTGAATGTTCCAGGGACATTCTCTGGTAATCAAGGACCTGCAACTTTGGCTGCAATGAGCGACCCTTAATGAATGTGAAACCTGATAGTGCTAAAATGAAAGTTTGGAAACATTAAGCACGCCAGCTTACTGTGCTGAGAGATAAGTGAAATGTTTCAAGCCTTCGAACCATAGGTCTCTTGGTTTCCACAACAGGACAGTAGGTTTGTGATCAAGTCACACATCATTGTTTAGTTCAATAGTTTCAGTCGTCAGTCAAACTTTGGGTATGTCAAAAGGAGACAAGTGAATTATGTAAGATTTTTAAAATTTGCATCCTCAAATAGCTTTTTTGTCTGTTTATGTTTTAAATGAAATACTATTAGAACATTTGATTAAATGAGAGTTTGAGCATCAAAAAAAAACATTCACTCCCTCGACCACTGGCTCATGGCTCATTGTGGAGCAGTATGTACCATTTACAAGATGGACTGCAGGAACTCACAAAGACCCCTTGGACAGCACCTTTCAAACCCGCGACTGCTACCATCTAGAAGGACAAGGGTAGCAGACACATGGGAACACCACCACTTGGAAGTTCCCCTCCAAACCACTCACTATCCTGACTTGGAAATATATCACTGTTCTTTCACTGTGGCTGGGTCACAATCTTGGAACTCCCACCCTAACAGCACTGTGTACCTACACCACACAGACTGCAGTTGTTCAAGAAGGCAACCCATCACAACCTTGTCAAAGGCAATTGTGAATCAGCAATAAATGCTGGCCCAGCCCGTGCTGCGTACATCTCATGACTTAATAAAATAAATTAAATGGAAGGGAATTTTATGGAGCCTGCAAAACTGGTGTACAGCGCGACCTAGATGATTTACAGAAACTTGATTTCCTGACAGTGGATTGAGAGACAAAGATAAATTCAGCAGTGTGTTTATGGCATGTCGAGTTTCACGCTGGCTTGTGGCAGGTTCAGTCTTGTAATACGTTTGCATGTCGTGAATATTCATTTGAGCAAAATGTTTTTTAATTACGTCATAAATTTAAATAAAGTCAGTGATACAGAAGGAGCTCTGGGACCCAATTTGCATTTGTGAAAGGTGCTGTGCATCAATCAGGTTCATGTAATTATGTGTAAGTGTGCATCAGTCGCGGTTTTCCTTCTTTAGCCCTATGGTACAAGGGAAGGGAGGAGGAGAATGACGACTGGCATGGTGGCTTGGCACCGGCATGGGTGAACCATTGGTGAGAGAGGAGAGTAAGGTGTGGACGAGTGGAAGAGAGATTCCATGAGAGGGCAGAGGGTGGTTTTGGGGGCATGGGTGAGTGGAAGTGGGAAGGGCCTGATGTCCTGGGTGTGCTAGAATAGCTGATCAAGGTATGGGCGGCATGGCAGCACAGTGGCTAGCACTGTTGCTACACATCACAAGGGACCTGGGTTCGATTCATGTCTTGGTCACTGCCTGTGCAGAGTCAGCATGTTCTCCCAGTGTCTGTGGGTTTCCTCCGGGTGCTCCAGTTTCCTCCCACAAGTCCTGAAAGACTGCTTGTTAGGTGAATTGAACATTCTGCATTCTCCCTCAATGTACCCGAACAGGCGCTTGAGTGTGGCTACGAGGGGATTTTCACAGTAACTCCATTGCAGTATTAACCTAAGCCTACTTGTGACACTAATAAAGATTATTGTAAGAAAATGAGGGCTTAAAGTAATTACTGTCTGTGAGCATCTATCGCAAGCTGGTGGCTATCAGAGTCCTTACAGGGCTTTGAGATCACCTACATTTCAATTAGCCCCAATGAGAGTGATCTCAGGCAATGTCCTTTACAATCCAAGGGAGGGTCAGCTAAGTCTGAAAGTTCAGCCAGATCCCGCACAGTGGCAAATAGATGAACATTCAAAAAGAGTGAACAAAAATTACAACATTTTTTCTTCCACAAGAAAGTAAATACCCTGAATGCATTTTGCCAAGTTTGTGGATGACAAAAATAGATGGCATGGCAATTGGTGACTGTTAGGATCCGAGTTGGACGGAAGATCCCAGAATAGAACCCTATCTCAACAGAACATAACTTTTATCTTTTTTAATAAAACACGGAGGAGCAGAGTCATAGGGCTGCTAATTAGTTTTAACAAGAAAAAACAATTATTAAACATGAAAAATTTGGATTAAAGTACAATACCCTTTACTTACTCCAACAATCGCACACAGGGTTCAGGATTAACATAGATTATAAAGTACATTTTAAGTGACAGTGGTCTCATTAATACAAAGTCCCTTTTAAGCACACAAGATGATTGTGGGCAAATACACTCTCCACTCTGAACCCCAAGTGAACATCTCCTCAGAATTCCTCCAAATGGACTTCCGGTGACGATGATGTGCTGATCAGTCACACATCAGGTGGCTCTCCTCCAGAATACAATCAAATAGGCAAATTTAGCCCATGCATTCAGACTAATTTCACCCATAAGTAAGAAAGGGAGAGAATAGGTACAGTAGGCCAGTAAATGGGAGCTCGAGGCGCCGCAGAAAAGGTAGAAGCGGAGGAAAAGGCCAAGAGTAGAAAGTGAGCGAGTCGGCAGACCCAAGAGGCAGTGGTCCCTGGTCACCCTGGAAAGAGGGAGACCGACCACCTGAACAACGACCTTCCCATGCCCCCACCCCTCCCTGAGGAGGGATGGAAATGGCGATGAGAGAGACGATAAAATTGGAGATCCAGGTGGTGGTCATGATGGCAGTGACGGAGATGTTGTTAGCCATGCAGGCGGTGATAGACGGAATGGGAAAGAAACTAGAAGTTCAGGGGAAGACAATCCTAGAGCTGGAAAAGGCTCTACATGGGGGACAGACTTACAATCTTGGACGAGCTGAAGTCTTACAACACCAGGTTAAAATCCAACAGGTTTATGTGGAATCACTAGGTTTCAGAGTGTAGCTCCTTCATCAGGTGAGTGAAGAGATGGGTTGCACAAACTCATATATTGACAAAATAAATTATGCAAGATGATACTTTGAATTCGAGACTTTGCAGATAATTAAGTCTTTACAGGTCCAGATGGTGTGACTGGAGAGAGGGATAATCACAGGTTAAAGAGGTGTGAATTGTCTCAAGTCAAGGATTTTAAAAGCCCAGGTCGGATGGTGGGGGGATAATATAATTAGACATGAATCTAAGGTCCCGGTGAGGCCATACTCATGCGTGTAGAACTTGGCTATCAGCTGATGGAGAGACTGGAACTACCGGATAGGGGCTCCGACATTTACAAATCAAAAACTTTCTCCGCAAGGAGATGACAAGGCACCCGAATGCCCGAGAGATACACTACCGCAGGAACTACTGGACACAGACAGTATGGAGAAAGGGAACTGTGGGGACATATACGGACAATGTTTAGAAAGAGCAAGACAAAAATGGGAAGACGGACGTAGGGTGGGACTCTGGAGCGAAGCACTAAGTAAGGCTAATTCCACCTCCTCCTTCGCAAAGCTAAGTCTCAAACGTGGTGCACACAGCACACCTAACCAGAACCCGGAAATTCAACAGTGTGTGCAGTGTTGTGGAAAGCTCAACTGACGTGATTTGGGCTTACAGGTTCTTGACCACATTTGCAAGCAGCGTGCGTCTCCCAGTAGCAAAGG
The DNA here is from genome assembly GCF_902713615.1 of Scyliorhinus canicula. Lineage (NCBI taxonomy): Eukaryota > Metazoa > Chordata > Chondrichthyes > Carcharhiniformes > Scyliorhinidae > Scyliorhinus > Scyliorhinus canicula. Next base: position 26,033,621 of record NC_052155.1, read on the forward strand.
CAGAGCCGAGATCAACATTGACTCAGTCCTAACTGCACAAAACCAGCTCCAGTTGCCCTATTTCTCCCCGAGTGCAGCAATCCTCTCATCAGCAGTAAGGAAATACTAGAGTCTGTTATAAGAACATAAGAACTAGGAGCAGGAGTAGGCCATCTGGCCCCTTGAGCCTGCACCGTCATTCAATGAGATCATGGCTGATCTTTTGTGGACTCAGCTCCACTTTCCGGCCCGAACACCATAACCCTTAATCCCTTTATTCTTCAAAAAACTATCTATCTTTATCTTAAAAACATTTAATGAAGAAGCCTCAACTGCTTCACTGGGCAAGGAATTCCATAGATTCACAACCCTTTGGGTGAAGAAGTTCCTCCTAAACTCAGTCCTAAATCTACTTCCCCTTATTTTGAGGCTATGTCCCCTAGTGCTGCTTTCATCCGCCAGTGGAAACAACCTGCCCGCATCGATCTTATCTATTTCCTTCATAATTTTATATGTTTCTATAAGATCCCCCCCTCATCCTTCTAAATTCCAACGAGTATAGTCCCAGTCTACTCAACCTCTCCTCGTAATCCAACCCCTTCAGCTCTGGGATTAACCTAGTGAGTCTCCTCTGCACACCCTCCAGCGCCAGTACGTCCTTTCTCAAGTAAGGAGACCAAAACTGAACATAATACTCCAGGTATGGCCTCATTATAAAGGCTGTGATAACAGGATGCTTAGAAAATATCAACGGGATTAGACAAAGTCAACGTGGATGTATGAAAGGGAAATCATGTTTGACAAACCTACTGGAGCTTTTTGAGGCTGTAACTGATAGAATAGATTAAAAAATAAATAAATTTAGAGTACCCAATTCTTTTTTCCCCAATTAAGTGGCAATTTAGCATGGTCAATCCACCTACCCTGCACATCTTTGGGTTGTGGGGGCGAAACCCACGCAAACACGGGGAGAATGTGCAAACTCCACACGGACAGTGACCCAGAGCCGGGATCGAACCCGGGTCCTCGGAGCCATGAGGCAGCTGATAGAATAGATAAGGGATTTTCAGGAAGCTTTTGATAAAGTTCCACATAAGAGGCTAGTGTGCAAAATTAAAGTACATGATATTGGGGTAATGGTTTGAGAATTGATTAGCCGACAAGAAACAGAGTAGGTTCTTTTTTGGAGTGGCAAGCAGTGATTAGTGGGATACCACAGGGATCAGTGCTCGGACCCCATCTGTTCACAATATATAAATATCAACAATTTGGATGCAATATTTCCAAGTTTGCTGGTGGCATGAACTTGGTGGGAAGATGAGTTGTAAGGAGGATGTGAAGAGACTTCAATGCGATTGAGACAAGTTGAGTGAATGGGCAAATACATGGCAGCTGCAGTATAACAAGGATAATTAGGAAAAACAGAATGGCAGAGGATCATTTAAATGGTGATAGATTGGGAAATGCTGATGTACAAAGAGGACCAGGTGTTCTGTACACCTGCCAATGAAAATGAGCTTGCAGGCGTAGTAAGCAGTTAGGAAGGCAAGTGATATGCCGGCCTTCATTGCAAGAGGATTTGAGTGTAGGAGCAAGAATATCTTAGTGCAGCTGTACTTGGTGAGACCATATCCAGAGTAGCGTGTGCAATTTTGGACTCTACGTCAGAAAGGATAAATTTGTCATAGTGGAAGTGCAGCAAAGGTTCACCAGACTGATTCCTAGAATGAGAGGATTGATGTGTGAGGAGAGATTTGGTCGACAAGGCCTGAATTCACTGGAGTTTATAAGAATGAGAGGGGATCTCATCGAACAATATCAGATTCTTACATGGCTGGACAGATTGGATACAGGGATGATGTTTTTCAAGCGGGGTCTAGAACAAGGGGTCACAGTCTCAGGATACGGTAAAGGCCATTTTGGACTGGGATGAGGAGTATTTTTTCACTCAGAAGGTGGTCATTCTGTGCAATTCTCTACCACAGAAGGTTATATTTAGAAGAAAATAGATTTTTAAACACTCAAGGCACCAAGGGGTATGGGAAGAGAGTGGGTGTATGATATTGTGAGAGAGAGGATCAGCCATGATCAAACTGAATGGCGGAGCAGGCTGGAGGAATTAGATGGCCTATTCCTGCTTCTATTTTCTATGAGACATATGACATTTACCAGACTTTACACCTCCCTCTAATGCTGTAAGATCTTCTAAAATAGCAACTCTACTTGATGGTGCTAATCGATAATATCACGTTTACAGATATCCCAGCATTCCTCTGTCACATATCAATAGTTGGATTGGATTTGTTTATTGTCATGTGTACCGAGGTACAGTGTAAAGTACTTTTTTGCGTGCAGCTCAAACAGATCATTTAGTACATGAAAATAAAAGAAGATACATAATAGGGCAACACAAGATAAAGGTTAGTGATAGTGTTAGTGTTAGAATTAAATTTTAAGAGATTAGTACGGTTATAGGAGATGTAAAAAGAGGATTTATAAAAAGAGGCGCCATCTTGGATATCTGGATGGATGTCTGCATATGTAATTTATTTGGCTTGTGTAAATGTTTGATTATATTCTCTTAATAGGCATTTCATTTACGAAAAAGTATCTAAGGAAGATTCAACAGTAAGAAATATGAATCAAAAGTGCGGTCTTAAAATATATGTTCCCAGAGACATGGGTCTGTACAAAGTGTGAGTGGCAACTTTCAAAGATCTATGAACATAGACCCCAAGATCACTCTGCTCCTCTACATTGCCAAGAACCTTACCGTTAACCCTGTATTCCGCATTCATATTTGTCCTTCCAAAATAGACAACCTCACACTTATAGAATTTACAGTGCAGAAGGAGGCCATTCGGCCTATCGAGTCTGCACCGGCTCTTGGAAAGAGCACCCTACCCAAGATCAACACCTCCACCCTATCCCCATAACCCAGTAACCCCACCCAACACTAAGGGCAATTTATCATGGCCAATCCACCTAACCTGCACATCTTTGGACTGTGGGAGGAAATCGGAGCACCCGGAGGAAACCCACGCACACATGGGGATTGTCAGGGTCAAACTCCATCTGCCACTTCTCAGCCCAGCTCTGCATCCTATCTATGTCTCTTTTCAGCCAACAACAGCCCTCCTCACAATCCACAACTCCACCAATCTTCATATCATCTGCAAATTTACTGACCCACCCTTCAACTCCCTCATTCAAGACATTAATGAAAATCACAAACAGCAGAGGACCCAGAACTGATCCCTGTGGTACGCCACTGGTAACTGGGCTCCAGGCTGAATATTTGCCATCCACCACCACTCTCTGACTTCTATCAGTTAGCCAGTTCGTTATCCAACTGGCCAAATTTCCCACTATCCCATGCCTCCTTACTTTCTGCATATGCCTACCATGGGGAACCTTATCAAATGCCTTACTAAAATCCATGTACACTACATCCACTGCTTTACCTTCATCCACATGCTCGGTCACCTCCTCAAAGAAGTCAATAAGACTTGTAAGGCAAGACCTACCCCTCACAAATCCGTGCTGACTATCCCTAATCAAGCAGTGTCTTTCCAGATGCTCAGAAATCCTATCCATTAGTTTGCCTACCACCGAAGTAAGACTAACTGGCCTGTAATTCCCAGGGTTATCCCTGTGGTGATCACAAGTTAACCAGATGCAACACAACTGAGCGACCACTAGAGGGAGCACGGGAGAGCCATATAAATAGATCAGGACAGGAAGTGAGGACACACTACACAGCAGGCAGAGCTAATAGCTGGACACACAGCAGCTAGGATAGCACTGAAGGTAGCCGTACGTAGAGCTCTGAAGAATGAACGAACTCACAATAAAGCATCTTCTCCACATTTGAGACTGCGAGCTTTATTAAGACACGAGGAACAACACATGGTACCAGCAGTGATTTCAGGACGCTTACTACAGGACAACTCAGCTGCAGATACAGAAAGCACAAAATGGCATGGAAATCTCCTACTGGACAAATGACTTGGGAAGACATCGCTAATTCGAGGATGTGGCATGGATACCCACCTCAGCTGGACACGACTGGTAATGTAAGAAATGTCTGGAAAAGGTTTAAACAAATGTTCGATTTTTATCTCATAGCTAATGATGTAGCAGAAGCCTCAGACAAAATTAAAATAGCAATTCTCATCGAAGGGCCTGTCAATAGGAAAGTGTATAATGGATTTAAATACTCAAAATGGATTTAAATACTCAAAAGGTGAAGACAGGAACAGCTTACAAACGTTACTAAACAAATTTGAAGAGTACTGTGAGAAATTTGAACAGCAAGGCATGCTCACAGTCCAACCTGCACAGAGACTGAGTGATGCAAGACTTAAAAAATCACAAAAAGATCAGGAAATCGCGAATGCACAGTACAGATCAAAAAGAAGAAATAACATGAATTTTTCACAAAGCCAAAACGCTGAAATCCAGTCCAGATCGGAAAGAAAAGGTAACTTACAACTTTTAGAAAGAAAAAACGCTGAAATCCGTGATAAAATGGCGTCGGAGCACATTTTGCAGTCTCTGGTAAGCAAAGAACTACAAATCGCGTCTGCGCATGCGCCGGAACTGGAAGTCGCGCATGCGCAGTTTACAAAAGATCGCGGCGCCGATCGTTATGCGCATGCGCAAGCCGCGCATGCGCAGTCAAAAAAAGTCTTCGTCGCGGACCGTCATGCGCATGCGCAAGCAACGCATGCGCAATGGACACCGAACCGCACAAGGAAAGAAAGCCGATTTGCGCATGTGCAAGTCGTTCCTACGCGTGACGTCATGACGTCTGAGAATCCTGACCACGCCCACTTAAAAGGGAAATGCCCGAAAATTGAAAACAAGACACTTAAAGTGGTAAAACCAAATTTTCTTGCCTCAGAACACAGAAAAACGCCTGAACTTAAACCAACAGTGAAAAACAACTTGCACAAAACCTTGGAAAAAGCTGCCTTCACCACACACAGTGAAGCGAACAAAAGAATTCCGAAACAACAAAAGATGATTTGTTTTTCGACGATTACCTCTCAGACCTGACTGGGTCAGTCGGATATGCTTATCACAGCATCAGCGACACGGTCGCAAAGTACAACACGAACCAACTCGTGGTAGATGAATCCAACCAAAATGCTTTGGTTTTCGAAGAATACTACTCAGACATAGCTGAGTCAGTCGGATATGCTTATCACAGCATCAGCGACACGGTCGCAAAGTACAACACGAACCAACTCGTGGTAGATGAATCAAACCAAAATGCTTCGGTTTTCGAAGAATACTACTCAGACAGAGCTGAGTCAGTCGGATATGCTAATCACAGCATCGGCGACACGGTCGCAAAGTTCAACACGAACCAACTCGTGGTAGAAGAAGCCAACCAAGATGAAATGGCTTTCAAAGAATACTACTCAGACATGGAGGAGTTATTTGGACATGCTGATCACAGCATCAGCGACACCGTTGCAAAGCTCAACACGAATCTACTCATGGTGGATGAATCCAACACCATGGTGCCATGGCAGCTCGTCGATACATTGGATGACAGCAATACCCAAGACGAAGACGACGCCACACAGAGAGCACAGGAAGACTCCACGGAGCGAGCGATGACAGGCTCCACAGTGCGAGTGATGAAAGACGCCAACAGGGATGCAAGCAAACACTCCCGGGCGGACACCAAGCATGAACAAGACCATGAAGGTAAACCCGCTGTACCTGAGCAACCGCAAGCAGACTATGAAAGTCTACCAAGCTCACAGGAACAAGAAGAAGACAACGTACATCTAACCACAAACACCATGCATGAACAAGACCATGAAGGTCAACCTGCCGTATCTGAGCGACCACAAGCAGACTACGAAAGTCCAACACGCTCACAGGAACAAGAAGAAAAAGCAGACTATGAAAGTCCAACACGCTCACAGGAACAAGAAGAAAGAGCAGACTATGAAAGTCCAACATGCTCACAGGAACAAGAAGAAAGAGCGGACTATGAAAGTCCAACACGCTCACAGGAACAAGAAGAAGACAATGCACCTCTGCCCACTGCATGCGAAGACAGTGACAAGGTGATCACACTCAACGTACAGGATCACAGTGAGACTGACAGCTCTCAGCTTGTCTGTACCGAAGCACAGAGCGAAAACAGTGACAAGGTGCTCGCACTCGACGTACAGGATCACAGTGAGACTGACAGTTCTCAGCTTGTCTGTACCGAAGCACAGAGCGAAAACAGTGACAAGGTGCTCGCACTCGACGTACAGGATCACAGTGAGACTGACAGTTCTCAGCTTGTCTGTACAGAAGCACAGAGTCGGGCCACCCAACAGTCCAGAGAGACGATGCCGAAAGAAAACATGCAGATTTTGACTCCAGAAGAGGAGCACCTGGAGCCCAGAGAGACAACGCCAAAAGAAAACATGCAGATTTTGACTCCAGAAGAGGAGCACCTGGAGTCCACAGAGACAATGCCGAAAGAAACCATGCAGATTCTGACTCCAGAAGAGGAGCACCTGGAGTCCAGAGACATCAAACAAAAAGAAACCATGCAGATTTTGACTCCAGAAGAGGAGCACCTGGAGTCCAGTGAGATAACATCAACAGAAATCATGAAGATTTTAACTCCAGAAGCGGAGCACCAAGAGTCTAGAGAAACCACGTCAACTGAAATCATGCAGATTTGGACTCCAGAAGAGGAGCGCCGAGAGTCCACAGACACCGCGTCAAATGTAATCGAGAAGACTTTGACTCCGGAAGACGAGCACCAAGAAAGCAAAGATGCGGAATCCAATTCTCCACAACTGATTGATGTCACCTGCACCGATGCAACATCAGATCATTCGCACCACTCGCGAGAAGACGAGCACCAAGAAAGCAAAGATGCGGAATCCAATTCTCCACAACTGATTGATGTCACCTGCACCGATGCAACATCAGATCATTCGCACCACTCGCGAGACGGAATGCTCAATGACTCAAATTATCCACTCGGGACACTCGTAGAGTATAACAAGAAAAACAAAAGTCAAAAGAAACACAGCAAGAACAAAAACAACATGAAGCGCGACAAGACCAACAACAATAGCAAGAAGCACAGCAGAAACGAGAACGACAACAGCAAGAAGGAAAGCAACATGAAGCGCAACAAGACAAACAACAACGTCAGGCACAAAGATAGCGACAACGACAGAGGCAGAAACAACAAGAATGGCAACAAACACAACAAAGTCAGGAACAAAGATAGCGACAACGACAGAGACAGAAACAACAAGAATGGCAACAAACACAACAAAGTCAGGAGCAAAGATAGCGACAACAACAAAGACGGAAACGACAAAAACAGCGACAAGTACGGCAACGGAAACAACAAAAACAGGAACGACAGAAACAACAGCAATGAAACAACGACTTGTACACAATGGCACTACTTGGCACATGATGGACGATGCCACAGCACACTGCAAAACGATAACAAGACTACAAACATGTCATGGGATGACAACGAATCGCACAAACTCACGTCTGCTCCAGAACAAGCAAGCACACCAGCATCCAAGGTGGATGAGACAATAAATCAACACCACAAGCACAGAAAAAAGTCCATGCCAGTCAACATCAGTGATGTGACCATGCAAACACCTCGGGATGACGCATTGGGTACTTAAGATAACAAGGAACACCAACAACATTCACAGCGGACTTGCAATATCAATATCACCACGTCATCAACAACAAAAAAGAAAAAAAAAAAGCTCTGAACAAATTCATCAAGTTTGGACTCATAAATGTGTTTATTAAGTTTGGACATATAAATACATTGGCTTTGTTAACTAAGGCAATAGCATCATCACTTGTATAGATACGCATATCATAAGTTACTGTTTTGTATAATTTTCCTTAATGATGTACAGAAACTATGTAATGAGAAAGAGGGGGATGTGGTGATCGTAGATTGACCAGATACAAAAACAACAGAGCAAACACGAGCGGGAGAGCTATAAATACACTGGGACAGGATGTACAATTTTCTTTAACGATGTTCAGAAAATATGTTAAGAGAAAAAGGGGGATGTGGTGATCACAAGTTAACCAGATGCAACACAACTGAGCGACCACTAGAGGGAGCACGGGAGAGCCATATAAATAGATCAGGACAGGAAGTGAGGACACACTACACAGCAGGCAGAGCTAATAGCTGGACACACAGCAGCTAGGATAGCACTGAAGGTAGCCGTACGTAGAGCTCTGAAGAATGAACGAACTCACAATAAAGCATCTTCTCCACATTTGAGACTGCGAGCTTTATTAAGACACGAGGAACAACACAATCCCTATTCCCTTTTTTAAACAGGGGCACAACATTCACCACTCTCCAATCCCCTGGTACCACCCCTGTTGACAGTGAGGACGAAAAGATCATTGCCAATGGCTCGGCAATTTCATTTCTTGCTTCCCATAGAATCCTTGGATATATCCCATCAGGCCCATGGGACTTGTCTATCCTCAAGTTTTTCAAAACGCCCAACACACCTTCCTTCCTAACAAGTATCTCCTTGAGATTACCGGTCTGTTTCACACTGTCCTCTCCAACAATATGGCCCCTCTCGTTTGTAAATACTGAAGAAAAGTACTCGTTCAAGACCTCTCCTATCTCTTCAGACTCAATACAGGAAAATGTTTATATGTTTTATACTCTTCTGCTTCATAAGTTTTCAAGAGTTTTATTGAATGAGTCAAAATTAAATGAGACGATTTAAAACATGAAATCATGAGTAATGATTTCATACGAAGAATATGAATGGGGTGACTGCAGATTTTTCTTCTTCAGAAACTGCATCATATTTGAAAGAAACTGAATATGTTCCTTGTTTTCATTTTTTCATCACAGTCATAAAGCTGAAGCAGTCCAGACAACTGATAAAATTACATAATTTAAGGGATGACGGAATCTGATTATGCAAGTTCTAACGTCAGTCATTTTTAGCAAAGCTCAACAAACTAGCATGTACACTGCCAGCTTAACCTCCAGAGGCACCACCTATGGTCATCAACTGAACAGAACCATGTTCCGGATCATTTTTTCACTTTGGTTAAATGCAACAAAGTTGCATATTTATCCTTGTGAAAATTATTTGTCTCTTGAATGGGAAAGGAGACTTTGCATCCCCTCCCCCTTAGCCATGTTCTTCCACTCTACTTTCCCCAATCCTTCAATACTAAAGAGGATGACCTGGTAGTCTGCTCATCACCTTCCACCAATGCTGCTATGAAGTATACCTTTTGGATATATAATGACATAGTCCCAAGGTACCTTTTTCTCAGATCGTCCCTCCCCGAGGCTTGATGTGGCCTCCAAGATGGAATGCTGGAGATGGCACTGTGCATATGAATTACTATATCATCATTCCATGCATAATGATGCTGCACTCCATCAGTCTTCATGAAAAAAACGCATAAACAATGCGGAAAGATTTTCCAGTTTGTGCATTCATCACAAAATAATTATGGATGAAGCTCTCAAAGATGATTATGTCTTACATAAACTGGGAGCAGTCCTTTACATGTCCTAAGGTGATCATTTAAATCTCTGCAAGGCTCACTTTTTTGTTGGGTAGCTAGTATACTATGTCAGTTTTATCCTATTTTGCAAGAGCTCTCGTTCAGACTTGATTCAATGAAGAACTCATGTTATAAACAAAAAAACGTCCCTGTCTGAATTTGCAGCAGGGGAGAGTTGCCAACTTAATTTCAAACTATAAATTAATCTCCACAAAGTTCTTCTGAGTTTACTTCCTACTACTCTGACCGATAACTTGCATGTTTGTTAATATGCCGATGTTGCATTATTTAAGAAAGATTCTTGCATCTTGTGATCTTCTTTGCAACATGGACATTCATTGCAACATCTTGAATTTTCTGAATTTGATTTTAAGGTTAATTACTAATGATATCTTACCAAATAAAGACAAAAACGTTTTGATCTTGTGAGCTTTTCCAATGTGGTGGAGAATTCTGAAGTTCTGATTTGCTGGAGATCAGAAGTCATCAACCTTCACATAATCCCTTTCAGTGCACAAGTTCAAATGTTGCACTCTCTTTTGATTCAACAAATCAATAGATAATGCACAATGCAGAACATACCTCATTAACTTTGGGATTTTCCAGTTTAAGCACACCACGGGTTGACATCCTCTGCAGCCTCATTTTCCAAGCCTTCCAGAATAAAATGACTTCTGCATCAGTCACCTCTCCACAGATGCCAATATAATCTTCTACCAAAGCAAACAGATCAAACTCTGCTTCACCTCCCCCCTCCACTATGACCAGGTCACCACATTCCAAACCTACTGCTTAAATGCATAACACCCAACAGGCCAGACTTTCAGAAACTGTGAAGCACTGTTTCCTCAGACCAAAATAGACCATGTGCAGAAATAGCTTTTTGTGCTTCTTAATGCCATAAATACAGCCATCCTCTAAACTCCTGGACCCAGATTAAAGGATATTAGATTACATTAAATTTATAGCACTGGAAAAGGCAGTTTGATCCAACGGGACAGCATTTAAATTTCACACAAGCCTCTTACTATACACATCATCATCCAAGCTCAGCATAACCTATTATCCCTTTCTCCCTCATGTGCATATAACTTCTCCTTCAGTATACCTATGCTATTTGCATTATCTAATCCTTGAGGTAGTGACTTTCTTGCCACTCTTTGGACGAAGATGTTTCTTTGTCACATAATGCCAGGCGACATTCCCGATCAAAAGCACCAGGTAGCGCGTTCTCATCCTGGCATTCAAAACTGTACTCACTTCCAAAAATTGTTTGCATCATTTCAATCAGTTGGTAAAGTTCTTACATTTTTGTAGTCATGTGAGTTTGTGTTTTTCCGATCTCAGGAGGTTTTCACTTGCCTAAACCTGCGCAAGTTCATAAGGAGCTCTTTTCTCATTTTGCCATCGCTCATCTTCTCTCTTTTGTTTGCAAAGATTTGATCAGACACGGCATGACAGAAAACAAGGCTCATTGCTGTAATACACAGTGCTCTGTTAATAAACCTGGCAACACATCCTCAGTCCATGCATTGCAGCAGCAAAACATTTTCACCACACAACTTGTAATTAATCAAGGCTGTGCCTCACTTTCCAACAGCACAGGAATCCACTTGATGCTTCAAAGCTTTCTGCATTGAACTCTCTAGCTTTTAACAGGCTGCCAAGAACCAGGATTTTCTGAGCTCTCCTGTGATTAAACTGCCTACACAGTACTTAATTTACATTGGCCATCTTACTTTCACACTTTCATTTCCGAGCTCAGTTCTAATTTCTTGCTCAATTTTTCAAGATGTCTGCTGAACTTTTCAAAATTCAAGAAAACAGAAATTCATAATACCAAATTCTATCAGGCCCAGCTTTTGAAACCCCAAACCAATCTAACTGTTCAAAGTATTTACCTGTTCATGAAGCAAGTCATGATGCTTTTTTGACTTCTATTCCTCCTCACCCGTACAACAGGGCGGCACGGTGGCACAGTGGTTAGCACTGCCGCCTCACAGCACCAGAGACCCGGGTTCAATTCTGGCCTTGGGTGATTGTCTGTGTGGAGTTTGCACTCTCCCAGTGTCTGGGTGGGTTTCCTCCGGGTGCTCTGGTTTCCTCCCACAGTACAAAAATGTACAGGTTAGGTGGATTGGCTGTGATAAATTGCCCCTTAAGTGTCCAAAAGGCTAGGTGGGGCTACTGGGTTACGGCGATAGAGTGACCTTAGGTAGGGTGCTCTTTCAGAGGGTCGGTGTGGCGAATGGTCTCCTTCTGCACTGTAGGGATTCTATGAAACATAAAACAAATGTGTGGAAATCAGGTCAAACTGGTTCTTAAGCGTGTTAAACCTTGAACCAATCAAATTGGGAGGTAGAAGTCCCAGGGTTGAATTTTCCAGCAGATTCCCCAGCGAACGCAAAATGCCATTGACATTGGCGGGACTGGAATATCCTCTCCCTAGATGCAAAAGTGCAAGTCTTAAATCAACTTTTGTGAGAGTCAAATTTGCACACAAGCAGGAATTACAATAAATGAAAGTGAAATAGAAGTGTTCAGAAAACGTTGGATAAACTCAGCAGGTCTGGCAGCATCTGTAGAGGGAGAAACACAGTTAACATTGAGAGTCTATTGACCCTTCTATGAAACTGAAAAGGGATAGAAATGTGATGAATTCCACACTTGGAGAGGAGTGTGGGGCAGAATGGCCAGTCAGTAATAGTTTGGAGCTAAGGAGAGATTGGTAAAGATGTCTTGAACATAAGACAATGGGGCTGTTAATGGTGCTGTAAGCGATTGATGAGTATTAACAGTGGCAAAGGTAGGATAGCAGAATGTGTTAATAGGAGAACATAGGTTAGTGCTCAGTGGGAACAAGACTGAACAACAAGGGACAGTGGCCACGCGGGGAGGGGTGGGATTACATTGGGACAAGCCAGGGGAACCAAATAACAGAAAACAAAAGCGGGGAGTAAAGACGAAGAGGAAAGTTCACAGTCGAAAGTTGTTGAACTCAAATGTTGAGTCCAGAAAGCTGTAATGTGCCTGAAACAGGAGGAACTTTTGACAATGGGGGGAGATCTTAAAAATGGTTGTGAGAAACAGGAAACAGAATCACAGATGTTAATCTAATTGGCCTGTAATTATCCAAATTAGCTCAATTTTCCTTTCAAAAAATTGTTGGGTCACTTTCCATTAATCTGGCACTCAACAGGTCCCTGAGATATTATTTCTACAGCCTCTGGAATTTTGTCCCTCAGGACCAGACACTTGTGCTTTTTCTTCTTTTAGTTAAACTAATTTGGCTAACATATAACTTTTATTTCTAATATTATTCAGCTTATTCAGTCATAACAGGATTCATATCTTCTTCCGTTTGGTAAAAATTACCAGTAAGTACTTTTCAAAATACATTTGGTCCTCTCAAAGGTCCCACTCACTTTGAACAATCTTCTTTCAAGTGACATACTTTTGAAATACTTCACTGTTGCTTTGATATTTTTAAAAAATCCTCACCTTTAGCTTTCCCATCCCTCTCGTAACTTTATGTGCTCCAGGCTTTACAGAGTCCCAAATGATCAGAATTTGGCTGAAATCCTATCTCTGATTTCTGCAATCATCACATTTGAGGTTTTACTTGGAAGTAATGTGGATGGTTAAAGCTAAATGCTGAACTATTTAGCAGAGGTGAGACAAATACTGCAAGGAATCACACAGGCTTGATTAACCAAGCACAGTCAGCTATGCTGGATACTGATATCTTGGCACAAGATTCACTCATCTGACCAGGGCCAGGGAGTAGTGTGTTTTCAGGCAACGGAATACATCAGAAACACGTGGAACAGTGGCAAGTCATGTGCCTAATCTCTTAACAGCATGGTCTAGGAAAACCAAATATTCAGGCCAGACTTTTGACCCCACCAGTGAAACGCTGAGAGGAATGTAGGTAGAGTCCTCATACCTCAGAAAACACTTCAAACTTATAGATGCACTTAATGCCACTGACTTTCATAATTAACCATTAACGGGTCCATGAAATGGTACAAAAACCAAGTCCATGCAACACCTTGTACTAGACAAGATAAATTTGTGCTTATACTCAAGGGAGGCATTAAAGGTCCAATCCCAGTTCAACTTGGTGGTGGGACAGACACTCAGAAACAGATAGAGGCAAAGCCTATGTAATATCTAGCCTCTGTCAATGAACACTGGTGGAGTAAGAAATGTGCCCTAAGAGGCAAATATGCCAAGATGATGCCAGCTAGGCAGAACTTGCATCCTTTGGTGTGCAATGAAATAAGACAACATCAAAACTAAGTACCAAGGGTGCTGGCACAGAGGTGGCATGTCTGTCAACCAGCTCTCCATAGATCCCATGGAATAACAAAACCAGAGAAGATTTGCAGACATAATGCTGTGCTAAATATGGGAACACAGCCCTCAAAATAATGCACTGGACTCGCACATGGAGCTTTTGAGGTGGTGGTGAGAGGGTTCTAATGTGACAGTACTAAAGAATACTTGTCTGTGAGGTTTATTGGACCTACCCTTGCCAGACGATGCACATGGTGATAATCAGGTACATTTACTTGCATAGCATAACACTTCGAAAAACTGTAAACCGTTTGACAGGGATTAATAGCGATTAGTACAGAACCTTCAGCAACATTCTGTGATAGGTGTCTAACTCAATGCAAATTCTTCTAGCCACCAACAACAACGGGATTACACAACAGCATTTACTTCAGAAAGGTGGAGAACAATGACAGATTTTCTGATTGTACCCCAAAGACGTATTTTGTTTTCTTAGTTATTGGACAGGTTCTTCGAGAATGAAAATTCTGCTCATGGGGGTGACTGAAATCAAGGAAAATAATTTGGGCAAAAATTCAAATTAGTTAAGCAGGATTGTTGGATAACCCCTTATGCTTTACAAAACACGGTCCTGTAACTTAAAAAATATATTTTCATTGGCTAATAAGGGAGATTAAGTTCTAGTTCATTGAAATTTTCTTTACAGCTCAATGTCAATTAAGATTTACTTCAGTAAGAGACTTTTAAGCGAGGCAAATCTTGACTGATGTCAAACATGAGTTACTCAAAAGTTGACAGCAGTACATTATTAGTTAGATGCAGGGCTCATAGGGAGCTAAACTGAACTATAATTATAGACAAATTAAAATTAAAAATTACCAGCATAATGGCAAGCAGTTTGAAGTTTTAACAAGTTTTATTTACATTATACAAACTCAGGTTTTCCGAAAATCAGAATCGTCTGAAAATCGTACATTTTTGATACTTAGTTAAATATGTGACGACGCACCTGTTTTATAGGTATCTAATAAGACAGGCAGTGCAGACATATTTTGAGGTAGACATTCACAAGCAATGTTGGTATAGGCATTAAAACAGGCACAGAGGACCTGTGCCTCAAATAGGCATTAGTGCCTTTGAATCTAGCAATAAGAGGCCTAATTCCTATTTATGTTTCGCCCTCCCTATATGTAATTGGTTGATCCTAAATGCAGTCATCACGGGTGACACACAGCTAAAACTATGGTTTTTCAAAGTGCGGTTGGGGGCGGAGGGGGGCACAAGGTGATCAGGCCACACGCCCTGTAGTACACATGACGCCAAGTGCCCTCTATGTACGTGTTTTTGCCGCCAAATCATAGAGGAGAATTCCAGCAGGTCCCCCCGCCACGCCAGGGCACAAGGTGGAGAGGTTGATCTCCATCCCAACAGGATCCCCCTTCAGGTGATCAACAAGACGAAGGCTACAAGATATACCTCTGCACCCATTTCCAAACCCGGCTGGTCCGACACCCCGAATATGGCCTCCCGAGGGCCCGGGTCAAGTTTCACGTGCACCACTTTAGAGATTACCCTAAAAACCTCCTTCCAGTAATCCTCCAACTTTGGACAGGAACAAAACATATGAACGTGGTTTGCGGGGCGCCTCCCGCAACGCTCACACACATCTTCTACCCCTTCAAAGAGCTGGCTCATCCTCACCCTTGTGAGGTGCGCTCTATACACCACCTTCAGCTGTATCAGCCCCAACCTTGTGCATGAGGTGCAGGCGTTCACCCTCAGGAGAACCTCACACCAGAATCCCTCCTCTGTACCCTCTCCCAACTTTTCCTCCCACTTTGCCTTGATTCCATCCAGCGGTGCCTTCTCCTCTTCCAAAATAGCCCCGTAAACCACCGACACTACCCCTTCTCGAGTCCCCCTGTCGTCAGCACCACCTCCAGCAACGTGGAGGCCGGCTCTACCAGGAAGCTCTGTATCTCCTTTCAGGCAAAGTCTCAAACCTGCATATATCTAAATATTTCCCCATGTTCCAGCCCAAACTTCGCTCCCAGCTCCTTCAATCCTACAAACCGACCCTCAAGAAACAAATCTTTTAGTGTCCTATTTTTTTTTCTCCTCCCATCTCTGAAAATTCCATCCCACTGCCCTGGCTCAAATCTATGGTTCCCCCGAATCAGCATTTCCTTTGACCCGGTCCCCAACCCAAAGTGCTGGCGAAACTGCCTCCAAATTCTCAACAAAGCTATTACTACCGGACTCCATGAGTATTTCCCCGGGCCGTCAGGAGCGGGAAGAGAGAAAGCTATCTGTCCAGGTTTGCGAATTGCATCAAGTTAGGTGAAATAAGGCAGCACGGTGGTCTAGTGGTTAGCACAACCGCCTCACGGCGCTGAGGTCCCAGGTTCGATCCCGGCTCTGGGTCACTGTCCGTGTGGAGTTTGCACATTCTCCCCGTGTCTGTGTGGGTTTCACCCCCACAACCCAAAAATGTGCAGAGTAGGTGGATTGGCCACGCTAAATTGCCCCGTAATTGGAAAAAATAATTGGGTAATCTAAATTTATTTTAAAAAAAGTTAGGTGAAATAGCATATAGCACATAGGAGCGGAAAGTTGCAAAGAAGATTTAGGTGAGTGGGGAAAATTGGCATTGGAGTTAATGTGGAGAAGTGTAATGTCATCTCCTTTGGTTGCTTATCCAACTGTTTCTCAAAATGGTTAACTGACATGGTTAACTGACATAGCTTTAAGTGCTTTTGCTAAATTCCTGTTCCACATAAGCATTTCTCTGCAGATTCTAATCTTGAGTCTCAGTTAATGCTGGTTAATCTTTGCATCAACTTGTTTTGTGATCACAGACCAAGTTAATTAGCCTTCTTATATTGATAACATCGTTCTGTTTATGCTTTACAAATAAACCTGGATTATTTTCAACTTAATTCAGTTATGGTTGCTTTGTAACTTAAAGCAATTAGACCCAAAATCATCATGTTTCTCTAAATTTTCTTTGAATCATCAGTGGGAATAATTTTGAGCTTTGCAGCGTGGGTGAGAACCTGGCAGACCACACTGGCAGCCTTTTAGAGCATGCCCTACGTTGATTTCAATGGAGGACAGACTACACTATAAATGGTCAATGCTTTTCCTTTCTGACTTGTGCTAAATAAACTTATTTTCATGTTTCTGCTTCAAATGTGCATTACTTTCCATTTATCTATATTAAAATCTACCTTAATTCATAAGCCCATCCATGATAATCGACGGTTTCTCTACCTGAAGGGATACATATAAAACTAAATTGTACTCTGAGTGGGGGACTTCAATATTCATCTTCCAGGAGTGGCTTAGCAGCACCACCACAAACTGAGCGGGCTGGGTCCTAAAGGACTTGGCTACTAAATGGACCTGCGACACGTGGTGAGGGAAACAGCAAGAGGGAGAAACCTATTAAAAAAAATATATATATTTTTATTCTCCTACTTTTTCACATTTTCATCCAAATTTACACCCACCAATAAACAATCAACAGTAACAAATACAATGTAAATCCCCTGGCCAACAATCTCTTCCTCCCACCAATCCCCAAACAACCCTCAACAGTTTCAATACAAACATCAAAGCAAAGGAATCAGGAATCCATCACCCCATGCATAGTCACCAATAACATACACAGTTCAAACCCCTTCTCCCTCCCCCTCCCCCTCCCCTCCGTGTTCGATGTCGTCCAACTCCTGAAAGTGCATAATAAACAAAGCCCATGAATTGTAGAACCCTTCCATCCTTCCTCTCAACTCAAACTTCACCTTCTCGAGTGTTAAAACCTCCAACAGATCCCCCCGCCACGCCAGGCCACAGGATGGAGAAACTGACCTCCACCCCAACCGGACCCGCCTTCGGGCGATCAGCGAGGCGAAGGTTAAAACATCTGCCTCTGCACCCGCTTCCAAACCCGGTCGATCCAATACCCCGAATATCGCTTCCAGAGGACCCGGTTCAAGATCAATACGTACCACCTTCGAAATTACCCAGAAAACCTCCCTCCAATACCCCTCCAGCTTTGGACAAGACCAAAACATATGAACATGATTTGCCTCCCCCCCCCCCCCCCCCCCCCCCCCGCAACGTTCACAAACATCCTCTACCCCCTCAAAGAGTCGGCTCACTCTTGCCTTTATGAGGTGCGCCCTATACACCACTTTCAGCTGTATCAGCCCCAACCTTGGACACAAAGTTAAGACATTCACCCTCCGGAGCACCTCACACCACAACCACTGCCCCATGCTCTCTCCCAGCTCTTCCTCTCTCTTTGTCATATTCCCCTCCAGTGATACCTTATCTTCTCCCAGAAGCACTCCATAAATAGCCGACACCACCCCCTTCTCCATGCCCCATGTCGTCAGCACCTCCTCCAACAGTGTGGGGGCCGGCACCACCGGAAAGCTCTGTATCTCCTTCTTCGCGAAATCTCAGACCTGCATATCCTAAACATTTCCCTCTGCTCCAACCCATATTTCGCCCGCAGCTCCTCCAGTCCCGCAAACCAGCTCCCTAAAAACAAATCCTTTAGTGCCCAAACTCCCCTCTCCTCCCATCTCCGAAAACTTCCACCCCACTCCCCTGGCTCAAATCTGTGGGAATAGAACTGAAGGTATGTGCTTCAGAACCTTCCATGCCCCTAGCCAAGCAGTTTCACTTCAGGTACAACACTGGCATCTACCCGCAACGTGGAAAATTGCCCAAGTATGTTCTGAACACCAGAAACAGGACAACCCGGCCAATTACTACCCACTCTTGATCATCAGTAAAGTGATGGAAGGGGTCATTAACAGCTCTACAAGTGGCACTTTCTCAGCGATAGCCTACTCACTGATGTTCAGTTTTTATTGCACCAGGCTCCTGACCTCATTACAACCTTGGTTTAAACATGGGCAAAAGAGCTGTACTCTACATGTGAGGTGAGAGTGACTGCCTTTGACATCAAGGCAGCATTTGGTTGAGTATGGTATCAAGGAATCCCAGCAAAACTGTACTCAACAGAAATCAGGGGGAAAACCCTGCACTGGTTAGTCATAACTGGCACAAAGGAAGATGGCTGTGGAGGTTCAAGGTCAATCATTTCAGTTCTAGGGTAGTGTCCGAGGCCCAACCATCTTCAACTGCTTCATCATAAGCTAAGAAATGGGGATGCTTGCTGATAACTGCACAATGTTCTGCATCATTCACAGCTCCTCAGATACCGAAACAGTGCTTTAAGAGCTGGACAGTATCCAGGCTTAAGCTGATAAGTGATAAGTAAAATTTGCACCACGCAAGTGCCAGACATTGACCATCTTCAACAAGAGAGGATCTAACCATTGGCCCTTGACAATCAATGGCATCACCATTGCTGAATCCTCCACTATCAACATCATTGACCAGAAACTGAACTGGACTACCCATATAAATACTGTGGCTATAACAGCAGGTCGGAGGCCAGGAATCCTGCGCGGAGTAACTCACCTACTGACCACCCCTCCCCCCCACCAAAGCCTGTCCGCCAACTACAAGGCGTCAGGGTGTGATGGGATACTCTCCACTTGCCTGGATGAGGCACACAAGATGTTCAACACCAACCAGAACAAAGAAACCTACGCAATTGGTACCCTGCCCACAAAAATTAAATCCCTCGACCAATGACGCACAGTAGCAGCCGTGTGTACCATCGACAAGATGCACTGTAGGAACTCATCAATGCTCCTTAAACAGCACCTTCCAAACCCACAACTGCAATATTTGGAAGGACAAGAGCAGCTGATACCTGGAAACACCACCTTTTGAATGTTCCCCTCCAAGTCATTCACCATCCTGCACTGAGTGTGTACCTACATCTCAGGACTGCAGCGATTCAAGAAGGCAGCTCATCACCGCCTTCTCAAGGGCAATTAGGATGGGCAATAAATATTGGCCAAGGACTTCCGGTTGCGGCTATGCCTAGGTACGTCGCACGGTCGGCAGCTCCCGCCGATAACGGACTTTTGGGCCCTTTTAAGGAGCTCCAGCAGTACTTTGACGACGATTCCGTGTAGAAGCGTGTAGAAGCGGTGTCTTGTAAAGATACTAGCTTGGGTCACTGATAACGGCACCGTTGCCGCCTCCGCCGACGTGGTATACCACGAGCCCGGTGGTGGCGACATTGAGGATCTGGGGGCAGCGGAGACGGCACGGGGGGAGGTAGGGGCTTCGGTCTGGGCCCCGATACAGAATAATCACAGGTTCGTTCGCGGTAGAATAGACGGGGGGTTCCTAAATTGGCACAGGGTGGGTAGCAAAAGGATGGGGGACTTGTTCATTGATGGCACTTTTGCTAGTCTGGGATTGGATTGGATTGGATTTGTTTATTGTCACGTGTACCGAGGTACAGTGAAAAGTATTTTTCTGCAAGCAGCTCAACAGATCATTCAGTACAGGAAAGAAAAGGGAATTAAACAAAATTCAAGAAAATACATGAGAATACATAATAGGGCAACACAAGATATACAATGTAACTACATAAGCATTGGCATCGGTTGAAGCATACAGGGTGTAGTGTTAATGAGGTCAGTCAATAAGAGGGTCATTTAGGAGTCTGGTGACAGTGGGACAGAAGCTGTTTTTGAGTCTGTTCGTCCGTGTTCTCAGACTTCTGAATCTCCTGCCCGATGGAAGAAGTTGGAAAAGTGAGTAAGCCGGGGGGGGGGAGGGATCCTTGATTATGCTGCCCGCTTTCCCCCGGCAGCGGGAGGTGTAGATGGAGTCCATGGATGGGAGGCAGGTTCGTGTGATGGACTGGGCGGTATTCATGACTCTCTGAAGTTCCTTGCGGTCCTGGGCCGAGCAGTTGCCATACCAGGCTGTGATGCAGCCCGATAGGATGCTTTCTATAGTGCATCTGTAAAAGTTGGTAAGGGTTAATGTGGACATGCCGAATTTCCTTAGTTTCCTGAGGAAGTATAGGCGCTGTTGTGCTTTCTTGGTGATAGCGTCGACGTGAGTGGACCAGGACAGATTTTCGGTGATGTGCACCCCATGGAATTTGAAACTGCTAACCATCTCCACCTCGGCCCCGTTGATGCTGACAGGGGTGTGTACAGTACTTTGCTTCCTGAAGTCGATGACCAGCTCTTTAGTTTTGCTGGCATTGAGGGAGAGATTGTTGTTGTCACACCACTCCACTAGGTTCTCTATCTCCCTCCTGTATTCGGACTCGTCGTTATTCGAGATCCGGCCCACTATAGTCGTATCGTCAGCAAACTTGTAGATGGAGTTGGAACCAAGTTTTGCCACGCAGTCGTGTGTGCACAGGGAATACAGTAGGGGGCTAAGTACGCAGCCTTGCAGGGCACCGGTATTGAGGACTATTGTGGAGGGTTAGGTACGTTTTGGCGCGGCCGTTGTGGCGCGGCCGTTTTGGCGCCAGCCGTTTTGGCGCCGGCTGTTTTGGCGCCAAAATAACA
Organism: Scyliorhinus canicula; assembly: GCF_902713615.1. Taxonomy (NCBI): domain Eukaryota; kingdom Metazoa; phylum Chordata; class Chondrichthyes; order Carcharhiniformes; family Scyliorhinidae; genus Scyliorhinus; species Scyliorhinus canicula. The sequence continues at coordinate 26,054,950 of NC_052155.1, forward strand.
TTTCTTTATTTGTGAATTAGCCTCAGGTGAGTTGGCTGCTGGTGCGGGTGCGTTGAGTTGGGTGCTGGTGCGTTCTATCACCATCTTTTTATATATTTTTTAACTAAACCAATTCACATACCCATATGATGGCTGAGGCAGTATCAACGAAACGTGGTAAAGAAAAATTTGTTCATAACGGATTCCTTTACGTCTTTGACAAAACAAGCAAAGGTGACAGCGAAGTGAAATTTTGGCGTTGTGAGCAAAAAAATCGGTGCAAAGCACGTCTCCATACTAAAGCTGCAAACTACAGGATATATGTCCCTCAACCAGGAGTGGAAGAAATTTTTTTACTTTGTGATAGCGGACCAGGTCACGACCGGATATTAATCTTCGGAAGACAGAGCTGGCTACAGCACTTATTGACATCTGATATGTGGTTTGCAGATGGCACATTCAGTATTGCTCCCAGCCTCTTTTCTCAGATATATGTAATTATGGTAAAAAAACACGGAGGAGTTACCCCTACGGTTTATGCTCTTTTGCCCAACAAGCAACGCACCACATATGCGAGAATGTTCGCATTATTGAAAGAAATCGAACCCAACTTGAAACCCAGTTCAATCGTCTGTGATTATGAACAAGCTGCGCACAGTGCTATGAAAGACATATTCCCTGATGTTCAAATAAAAGGATGTTTTTTTCATTTAGCTCAAAATATGCAAAAACATCTAGCTAGTATGGGGTTCCGTAGTTTGTATAACACTGATCCAGATTTTGCGTTAAAAGCTAAAATGATTATTGCCATTGCCTTTGTACCTTTGAACAAAATCGATGAATATCTGGATGCTTTAGCGACCCAACTGCCGCAAGAACTTCAAGATTTACTCAACTGGTTTGAAGATACATATGTTGGTCATCTGAACAGACGAGGAAATGGTAGACAAACACCTTTATTTCGCCCTGAGATTTGGAACCTTTATCAGAGAACATTAAACGGGGAAGACCGCACAAACAATAATGCGGAGGCAGCCCACCGTCGATTGAAATATGAACTTGGCATGCATCATCCCACCATATGGAAACTAATTGATGGCCTGCGTAAAGTACAGAAAGGTAGAGATGCATATTATGAAAGGTTACTAGCCGGCCATGAACCGCCACAAAAACTAAAAAAGTATAGAGATGCAGATAAAAGAATACATGAAACTGTTCTTAAATTTGAAAACATGGATGCTATCGAGTACTTGAGGAGCCTTGCTCATAATTACCAAATGAACTAAACTAAAGGTTTTTTAACTTTAGTTTTTAACTAAATGAACTAATTTAAGGTTTTTAACTAAATGAACTAATTTAAGGTTTTTAATTTACAATAAAGATAAAAGAATACATGAAAGTGTTCTTAAATTTGAAAATTTGAGTACTTGAGGAGCCTTGCTCATAATCACCAAATGAACTAAACTAAATGAACTAATTTAAGGTTTTTAAATTTACTTGCAACAATTTGCAACAAGTTACTAGCCACAAAAACTAAAAGAATTTCTGTCGTCTGCGCCCATTGTCCCATGGCGCCCAAACGGCTGCGTCCAAACGGCCGCGCCAAAACGGCCGCGCCCAATTGTCCCATGGCGCCCAAACGGCTGCGTCCAAACGGCCGCGCCAAAACGGCTGCGCCCAATTGTCCCATCCCCATTGTGGAGGAGGTGTTGGTGTTCATTCTTACTGATTGTGGTCTGTTGATCAGAAAGTCAAGGATCCAGTTGCAGAGTGGAGAGCCAAGTCCTAGGTTTTGGAGCTTTGATATGAACTTGGCTGGGATTATGGTGTTGAAGGCGGAGCTGTGGTCAATAAATAGGAGACTGTTGTAGGAGTCCTTGTTTTCGAGATGCTCTACGGATGAGTGTAGGGCCAGGGAAATGGGGTCTGATGTGGACCGGTTGCGACGGTATGCGAATTGAAGTGGGTCAAGGCGTTCCGGGAGTATGGAGGTGATGCGCTTCATAATCAGCCTCTCGAAGCACTTCATTACAACTGACGTCAGGGCCACCGGGCGGTAGTCATTGAGGCACGTTGCCTGGTTCTTCTTTGGTACTGGTATGATGGTGGTCTTCTTGAAGCAGGTGGGGACCTCGGAGTGGAGTAGGGATAGGTTAAAGATGTCTGTGAATACCTCCGCCAGCTGGTATGCGCAGGCTCTGAGTGCACGACCAGGGATCCCGTCCGGGCCCGTCGCCTTCCATGGGTTCACTTTCAGGAAGGCCGATCCGACTTCGGAAACTGTGATGGTGGGTATGGGTGAATTATGGGCTGCTGGGGCACTCGACAGCGGATTGTTGGTTACCTGCTCAAACCGAGCATAGAATGCATTAAGTTCATCAGGGAGGGGTGCGCTGCTGCCAGAGATACTGCTCGGCTTCGCTTTGTAGCCCGTTATGTTGTTTGGTCCTTGCCACAACCGCCGAGAGTCTGTCTGTGACTCTAGCTTAGTTTGATATTCTCTCTTGGCATCTCGGATGGCTTTGCGGAGGTCGTACCTGGATTTCTTGTATAGGACAGGGTCGTCTGCCTTGAACGCCTCAGATCTGTCCTTCAGTAGAGAGTCAATCTCGCGGCACGCAGTCGTCCACACATTTGCTGATGAAGTTTGTGACGGTGGTGGCATACTCATTTAAGTTAGTCGCTGAGTTCTTAAATATGGACCAGTCCACTGTCTCTAAGCAGTCACGTAAGAGCTCTTCTGTCCCCTCGGACCAGCACTGCACAACCTTCTTAGCTAGATTCTCCCGCTTGAGTTTCTGCTTGTAAGGCGGGAGAAGGAGCACAGTCTTATGGTCTGATTTCCCAAAATGTGGTCGGGGGATGGAACGGTAGGCGCCCTTGATTTTTGAGTAGCAGTGGTCAAGAGTGTTGTCGCCCCTGGTGGGACAGGAGATGTGCTGGTGGAATTTTGGCAGTACACTCTTGAGGTTCGCTTTGTTGAAGTCTCCAGCCACTATGAACAAGGCCTCCGGGTGTTCTGTTTCATAGTTGTTTATGACTGTGTACAGTTCATCCAGCGCCTTCCTCACTTCTGCCTGGGGTGGGATGTAGACCGCTGTGATAATGGCTGAAGTGAACTCATGTGGAAGATAGTATGGGCGGCACTTTACAGTCAAGTATTCCAGGTCTGGGGAGCAGTAGGTCGCCAGGGTCACCACATCCAAGCACCAGGAGGAGTTGATGAGGAGTCAAACCCCTCCACCCTTTGCTTTGCCTGAAGATGCCGTGCGGTCTGCCCGGTGAATAGAGAAGCCTTCAGGTTGTATGGCACAGTCCGGTGAGGCGGGGGTGAGCCATGTCTCTGTGAAACAGAGCACACAGCAGTCTCTTACTTCCCTCTGAGAGGTAAGTCTGGCGTTAAGTTCATCCAGCTTGTTTTCAATCGCTTGGACGTTTGCCAGGAGTATGCTGGGGAGAGGTGCTGGAGGAGAAATTTGGGTTACCCCCGGGGAACACCTTTAGGTACATGCAGGTTCGGGCGTTCGTGAAAAAGCACGTGGGGGAATTCCCGCTGCTGCCTTCCCGGAGGATACAGGACAGGGTGGTCTCGGGCGTGTGGGTAGGGGAATGGCAAGATATCGGAAATATATCAGGAGCTACAGGAGGCGGAGGAGGCCTCGGTGGAGGAGCTGAAGGGCAAGTGAGAGGAGGAGCTGGGTGAGGAGCTGGATGAGGGCCTGTGGGCTGATGCCCTGGGCAGGGTCAATTCCTCCTCATCTTGCGCCAGGCTTAGCCTGATTCAGTTTAAGGTGGTCCACCGGGCGCATATGACAGTGGCGAGAATGAGTAGGTTCTTTGGTAGTGGAGGACAGATGTGTCAGGTGCTCAGGGAGCCCAGCAAACCACGCCCATATGTTCTGGGCATGCCCAGCACTGGCAGGATTTTGGAAAGGCTTCGCAAGGGCTATGTCCAAGGTCTTGGACACTCGGGTAAAACCGAGTTGGGGATAGCGATATTCGGGGTATCAGATGATCCGGGAGTGCAGGAGTCGAAAGAGGCCAGAGTTCTGGCCTTTGCCTCCTTGGTAGCCCGGAGAAGGCTCTTGTTAATGTGGAGGGATGCGAAACCCCCAAGCGTAGAGGCTTGGGTCAGTGATATGGCGGGATTTCTCAAGTTAGAGAGGATAAAGTTTGCCTTGCGAGGGTCCTTGCAGGGGTTCTCCAGGCGGTGGCAACCGTTCCTTGACTTTCTCGCGGAACGTTAGGTGGAGGTCAACAGCAGCATTTGTAAAAGGCAAATACCCCACCTTATTTTGTTAAAGGGTTGAACTGTTAAATGGTTAAGTTGTTTTCTGTTTTACTGTTATGTTTTCTTTTTGTTATTTTCTTTTTGTAGTGGCTTGTAAAAATTATTGAAAAATTTTGAATAAAAACAAATAAAAAAATAAATAAATATTGGCCAAGACAGCGATGCCCACATCTCACAAATCAATTTAAAAAAATTAAATAAATCACGCTTTCAACTCTAGTGTCGCTTTGGAAGGAGAAAGATATTCCATCAATAACAAGGATCCACATAACTGCTTAGTGCAATAACTTGTAGTTCATTAAACAAATGAAAAAAAGAGTAATAGACAAATTCCAGGTGGATTTATAATCACTTCACAATGAATAGAATCTGTTCACATAAACTATTGAAATAAATCTAAATTTAGGCATATACAGTTTCAATTTAATTATTTTACAAGATGATAGCAATACCAGGGCAGCCTAGACAATTTTCATTTTTCCTCTGGTATGGTGACAGGCTACATGCTACTGTACACTCATTAGTGGTCAGAAATACAGCATCCAAGTACTATAATTGCTGAATCGATGTAATTTATCATTCTAAGAGCAAAACATAACTTCTCTCATCGGTTTTAATTACACAGGAACACCAGAACCCTCTGAGAGTTCATGAAAGCATTTCAAGAATAAAATATTGATCTCTGTCCATTCCTTTCAAATGGCAGTACATCCTATCGTTGTCTTTTTAAACTTGTAAAAGGTAAAGTCCCAGGAGACTATAGGCTGCTTTCCCCTTTGAGGGGGGAGAGCTGACTGGTGCTGATTTAACCTGAGGATCACCACACCTCAGGCAAGGGGCAGGGTTGAGAAGGCGGGGCATTCATAAATAATCTCAGCCAGTATGGGAATTGAATGCGCACTGTTGACCTTGTTCTGCATCATAAACCAGCAGTCTAACCAAGTGAGCTAAACTGGGAACCTCACATGGTTGCCAAATAAAGACAATTCTAAATTTCAACTCATCAGGTTATATAGATCGATGGCATGAAGCATGACATTTAAAAGTGATTTTTCATTACATTTTTCCAGTGTTTTTACTAGCTTATTTAGCATGTAGCTCACGAACCAAGATTACATAATCAACAAAAACATTCTGATGAACAGAATGCATATCAGAAGCTTTTCTAACCAGGAATGGATTTTTTATCCTTTTATTCAATACAGGGCTATATCGAACTCATAGCCACTTCCCGACCCTCATTGTCCTTGCGCTGCTATAACAGCCTTGTCCAACCTGCAGTCCCAGGTTGTGATGGGCCAGTGAGATTTTTCCAACAGTAAACTTATCAGCAGCAAACATAGGTGAGAATGAATGTGAGATTGGAGGAGCAGTGAACACTGGCAACTGCGTGTGTATGTTGGAGATAGTATGTGGGGCCTCTGCTCAACACGATTTTCCCCTGCTGTCCGGCATTGCTAGGCCTTAGGCATTACTACAGATCTCTCTTTCACTCTCATTGTACGACATCACTCCCCTGGTGACCGTGTGAGAGTGGGGGGGATGGCTTGCCAGAGGGGCATGGGCGAGGGTCTGCGGGAACAGAGTGGCTTATTGGAAGAGACGAGCGAGGACCTGCATGGGAGCAACATGAATGTCCACAGGAGGGTCAAGTGCCGTGTGGGGCGAGTGGCCAGTGAATGCATGCTCGGTGGGTGTAAGTTTGTGTGTATGTGAGGGGTGTGAGCACGTGTGTATGTGAGGGGGTGAGTCTGTATGTACGTGTGTGAGAGACACAATAGTTTGTGTCTTACTCACCACAGGGCTCCTTCCTCATTCACCTTCACACCCACATCCCAACTTGCATTCTCACCCACTCTCACAGTGGGTGAGGGGAGTGAGTATGCATCCTGAGGCTGGGGGTGAACTGAACACACACACTTACCCTTTCACACTCTAACGGTCATCTTTCTTCAGTCCTCATTAGTTCAAATGTTCAATTTATTGTTTAGAGATTTTGTTTTGCTCAGTAACTTGTTTCTTTTCATAAAAAAGCTTTTATAAAAAAAACCATGCTCCTGGTTATGCCAAAGCTTATCTTTCCGAAATTTGCTCATCATTTGCTTGCGAAAAGTCGTAATGTTCGTCCCCCCCATATGAAAAGGTTGAACAAGCCTACTCTACAACAAAGCCTACTCTACAGCAAAGCCTAATCTACAGCAAAGCCTACTCTACAACAAAGCCTACTCTACAACAAAGCCTAATCTACAGCAAAGCCTACTCTACAGCAAAGCCTACTCTACAACAAAGCCTACTCTACAACAAAGCCTACTCTACCGCATAGCCTACTCTACAACAAAGCCTACTCTATAACAAAGCCTACTCTACAACAAAGCCTACTCTACAACAAAGCCTACTCTACAACAAAGCCTACTCTACAACAAAGCCGACTCTACAGCAAAGCCGACTCTACCGCAAAGCCGACTCTACCGCAAAGCCTACTCTACCGCAAAGCCTACTCTACCGCAAAGCCTACTCTACCGCAAAGCCTACTCTACCGCAAAGCCTACTCTACCGCAAAGCCTACTCTACCGCAAAGCCTACTCTACCGCAAAGCCTACTCTACCGCAAAGCCTACTCTACCGCAAAGCCTACTCTACCGCAAAGCCTACTCTACCGCAAAGCCTACTCTACCGCAAAGCCTACTCTACAACAAAGCCTACTCTACAACAAAGCCTACTCTACAACAAAGCCTACTCTACAACAAAGCCTACTCTACAACAAAGCCTACTCTACAACAAAGCCTACTCTACCGCAAAGCCTACTCTACCGCAAAGCCTACTCTACAACAAAGCCTACTTTACCGCAAAGCCTACTCTACCGCAAAGCCTACTCTACCGCAAAGCCTACTCTACCGCAAAGCCTACTCTACCGCAAAGCCTACTCTACCGCAAAGCCTACTCTACAACAAAGCCTACTCTACAGCAAAGCCTACTCTACCGCAAAGCCTACTCTACAGCAAAGCCTACTCTACAACAAAGCCTACTCTACAGCAAAGCCTACTCTACCGCAAAGCCTACTCTACCACAAAGCCTACTCTACAACAAAGCCTACTCTACAACAAAGCCTACTCTACCGCAAAGCCTACTCTACAACAAAGCCTACTCTACAACAAAGCCTACTCTACAACAAAGCCTACTCTACAACAAAGCCTACTCTACAACAAAGCCTACTCTACAACAAAGCCTACTCTACAACAAAGCCTACTCTACAACAAAGCCTACTCTACAACAAAGCCTACTCTACCACAAAGCCTACTCTACCACAAAGCCTACTCTACAACAAAGCCTACTCTACAACAAAGCCTACTCTACAACAAAGCCTACTCTACAGCAAAGCCTAATCTACTGCAAAGCCGACTCTACAGCAAAGCCGACTCTACAGCAAAGCCGACTCTGCAACAAAGCCTACTCTACAAAAACGAACAATTTCTGGAGGACTCATAAGGGAAAGGTACTAAAAATAAACCCCTATCAAAAAGCATTACATCAAGGGTGGAAGAGTGAATTACTAAGGGACTTTAAGGTTAAAGGTGAGAGGAGCAAAGTTTAGAATTATGTGCAAGGAAAGCTTTTTATACCGAGGGTAGTGGAACTCGCTGCCGGAGGAGCTGGTGGAAGCAGGTAACAGTGATGTTTAAGGGACATTTTGAAAAATACATGAAATGGATGGGAATAGAGGGATATCGGCCCCAGAAGTGTAAAAAGTTTTAGGTTGGACGGCAACATGATCGGCGCAGGCTTGGAGGGCCGAAGGGCCTGTTCCTGTGCTGTACTATTCTTTGTTCTTTAACAGTAACAGAACTGGCCCACTGAACTTTGATACTATCTATGTTTCTGAATTTGATATTGTTTTAATCAATACAAAAATGTGTACAGCATTTATATATTGTATTTCATAATAAAAAACAATGTGCATTTATAATATGCCTTACATGATCTCAATATATCCCAAAGTACTTGAACAGTCAAAGAAGCATTTTAAAGTGTAATCACTGATGTTATAGAAGTCTATTGTGATAGAACATAGAACAGTACAGCACAAAACAGGCCCTTCGATGAATTAGGAATGTCAGATATATATATTGTATTATATGTAGTTGCTGCAGGAATGGTTAAAAGTCCGGGTCTGCAGTGTTTTTACAAGTCCTGGTTGAAAAGCAGATCTTTAGCTACAGATGTGAAATTAAAGCAACGTAAGGGCTAATGGAATTTTGTTTATATAAAGAAAGTTCCCTGGGGAATAGATTAAACAGACATTGGGCACGATTCAGAGGACTTAAAACAGTCTATTTTCAGGCGTGTTTGGCAGGATGATTCTCGGTGGCTGCAGCACCAACAATCACCCTATTCAACGCCACCTGGCTGTTGTTTTGGCCCTGTTTTCCCCTGCCGAGGTGGCACTTAGGGCGCCATGTTGGCACAGTGGTTAGCACTGCAGCCTCAGTGTCAGGGACTCGATTCTTACTGTCGGTCTGAACTTTTCACATTCTCCGTGTGTATGGGTTTGGCCAAGGTGCTCCGGTTTCCTCCCACAGTCCAAAGATCTGTAGGTTAGATGGATTGGATATGCTAAATGTTCCCTAAGTGTCCAAAGGTTGGGTGGGGTTACACGGATGAGGCAGGGGATTGGGCCTCGGTAGGGTGCTCTTTCGAATGGTTGATGCAGACTTGATGGGCTGAATGGCCTCCTTCTGCACTTTAGAGAGTCTATGATTCTGGAGAGATTTCCTGCAAGCGAACTGATCTCTCCAACAGCAACAGTTATTTGCAGAAGGGCGTGCCATTTTGAGCGGCACCCCGAACTCTCCAACAACCCCCTTTCAGGCCCCTCCCCCTGCTTCCTGGACCCTCTCACCCTCCTCAACCATGTCGAGGCCACTGGGAGTCCCATCTCATCCCGACTCCAATTGGAAAGGCCCCCCCGGGCTCTGTGTCCTGGCAGTGCTAACCTGGCACCTGGGAACCCTGAAACTGCTAGCCTGGCACCCAGGGTGCCAGGCTGGTAGTACCAGGGTGCCCAGGTGCCAGGGGAGTACCATGGTACCATCCTACCCTGGAGCACACCACCCTGCCCTGTACCAACCATCGAGGGGTCTTCAATGGTCTGCGAGACTCCCCTGAGGTGCCATAACGCCTGGTTGCGTTTCTGTGGACTAGTACTAAACGGTGCCCTGGAGATGTCTCACAGCTGCCGTCATTGAGTCCTGGGCGCCGGGTGAATCCATTAGGCTCATTTAAATATGCAGATCTGGATCTTGTCCAGTGAGGATGTGATCCGGATTGTGCCTGGCAAACTGAGTCAGGTGACTCCCGATCGGCCCAATGCCTGGCACGGAGCCCGATTTTGGGCTCTTGCGCGATTCACTTGTCGTGCCCGGATCTGCCCCGGGTGCAACGGTGTCACTGAATCGCGCCCATTGTGTTTGGCCTTAATAAGATAATGTAGTTAATGGGAAGAGCCAGGGGCTGAAGCAGGCAGGTGTTGAGTTTCAGTTCAGTGAAAGATTGGGATGTGAACAGAACAGCAGTTTCTGAAAAGACTGGCAGGTTAAACCGTGGTCTCATACAGACAAGAATCTGCAAATTGTTTCCTGAAGGATCGCTCTCTCCCAAAACACTTTAACCAAGACATCTCTGTACATTAAATATTCCTGGTTGGCTGACTGTATTTAAAAGTGCATCTCTCCTCAGTTTGGGTTTTCTTGAGTGGGCATAGAACAGTTAGGAGTTAGTGTTTCATTGTCATTGCTAGCATTGTTTAACTGGTAATTGTAAGATATTTTCTCTATGTTCTTAGTTAATAATACTGTTTATAATAAAGATTGTTTTAATATACCACATCCCTATTTGTGCGTGGAATCACTTCTGGAGCGAAGTATCCTTTACTCACAGCCTTACAAATTAAATTAAATATTGGGGCTTTTGTCCAGTATCCTAGCAACTGTTGGGGTCTGGTCCGGGATAGTAATACTATGCAATAGCCTATTTACACAAAGCTGGATTCCAGAAACAAGAATGTGATAATGACCAAATAATCTGTTTGTTTTTTGACATTGGGTGAGGGATAATCATTGGGCAATACTCCAGAATTTCCCTGCTCTTCTTTGAAAAATACAATGGGAAATTTTATGTCCAACTGCATAGGTAGACGGGACCTCAGCTCAGAGCCTCAGCACTGCCCTAATTGCTGGACTAATTATGGGCTTCAGTCAGAAAAAGAAGTCAAATCATAACTGAAACATAGGAACGAGAGTAGGCCATTCAACCCATTCAGCCTGCTCCATCATTCAATACAATCACGGCTGATCATCCACTTCAATGCCTTTTACCCATGCTATCCTCATACCCCTTTATCACATTGCTATTTAGAAATCTTTAAATCTCTATTTTAAACATTCGTAATGACTAAGCTTCCATAGTTCTCAGGGGTACAGAATTACAAAGAATCGCAACTATCTGAGTGAAAAGAATTCGTCTCATTTAAGTTCCAAGTGGGATCCCCTATCTTGAAATTATTTTCACTCGTTCTAAACTCCCCAACCAGGGGAAACACCTTGCCTGCATCTACCCTGTCTCTCTTTATGAATTTTGTGAGTTTCAATAAGATAATTTCTCATTCTTCAAAACTCAGAGGAGATGGTGGTGCAGTCACTGGACTAGGAATCCAGGAACCCTGGGTACTGCTCTGGTGATGGTGGAATTTGAATTCAATAAAAATCTGGAATTAAAATTCGAATGATGACCATGAAACCATGTTGATTGTTGTAAAAAGCCATCTGGTTCACTAATGTCCTTTAGGGAAGGAAATCTGTCATCCTGGCCTACATGTGACTCCAGACCCACAGCAATGCCCCTTCAAGGACAATTAGGGATGGGCAATAAATGCTGGCACATCCCAGGTACAAATCTGGTGAACCTTTGTTGCACTACCACTATGGCTACTATATAATTTCCTTTCTGGGGGATGGTCGGTTAGTTCAGTTGACTGGACGGCTGGTTCGTGATGTGAAACGACGCCAACAGCGCGGGGTCAATTACAGTTGAGGTTATTCATGAAAGCCCGCCTTCTGAACCTTGCCCCTCGCCTGAGGTGGGGTGACCCCCCAGATTAAACCACCACCAGTCAACACTCAAAGGGGACTGTGGAGGCATTTACCATTTTCTAAAAGTATCCTTTCCAAGGTAAGCGGACCAAAACTACACACAGTGCTCCAGGTGCAGTCTAGCCAAGGTTCTGTACAACAGAAGCAGGACTTCGCTACTCCTGTACTCAAATTCCCTTGTGATAATGGCTAATAGTCCATTGCCCTTCCTAATAGCTTGCTATAACAATAATAATCTTTATGGTCACAAGTAGGCTTACATTAACACTGCAATGAAGTTACTGTGAAAAGCCGCTAGTTGCCACATTCCGGCACCTGTTCGGGTACACGGAGGGAGAATTCAGAATGTCCAAATTACCTAACAGCATGTCTTTCTGGACTTGTGGGAGGAAACCAGAGCACCCGGAGGAAACTCACGCAGACACGGGGAGAATGCAGACTCCGCACAGACAGTGACCCAAACCGGAAATCGAACCTGGGACCCTAGTGCTATGAAGCAACTGTGCTAACCACTGTGCTGCTTGCTGCACCTACACGTAAAGCCTTCAGTAATTCAATGACGAGGACCTTTGTACATTTACACTTTCTAATCTCTTGCCATTTAAGAAATACTCTGCACCATGTTTGAAAACCTGCTGGGCTATGGGGCGTTTGCTCAACCCTTGGAAGTGGACAAGGCACATAGAGTGCCTGCGATAAAGCTGCGCCTGAATTTGCCATAGAGGACGATGGTGGTGCGAATGCACGGTTCCTGGATAAGGAACAGATTTTGCGGTGGGCCAAGCAGATACGGAGCTATAAATGGGATAATAAAGAGCTGCGCATCTATCAAGACTTAGGTCCGGAACTGGCCAAAAGAAGAGCGAGCTTTAATGGGGTAAAATCGGCCCTCTTCAAGGGGGTGAAGTTTGGTATGTTGCATCCAGCTCATTTGTGGGTCACCTACGATGGTCAAGAACATTACTTTGGAATGCCGGATGAGGCGATGGACTTTGTTAAGGACAAAAGACTGGCAGGTGATTGAAATGAAAAATGAAATGAAAATCGCTTATTGTCACGAGTAGGCTTCAATGAAGTTACTGTGAAAAGCCCCTAGTCGCCACATTCCGGCGCCTGTTCGGGGAGACCTGGCACCCGCCGGCTTCCCCATCGAGCCCCCCCCCCCCCCCCATCTACCGATGCTCCCCTCCCCGCACCAACTGCTGACCCCGACAGCGCCCCCTGCCCCCCAGCCGGCGCCAGCACCAATTACCCTAGTCACCCCGGATACACCCCCCGCTCCAAAGCGGGCAGAGGCTCAGTCAACCGTTCTCCCGGATAGACCATCTAATAGTCTCTGGCGGATAAGGAACAGATTTGTGGGCACTGCATGCCTGCAACAAAGGCGTCTCGGATGAGGAGTTCCGTGTGCTCATTAGCAGACACTTGTGGGCAGCCGCAGTTCCTCCCTAGTACAAGGAGGGCACGGTAAAAATCGTCCAGTGACTCACCAGGGATCTGCTGCCTTGTGGCTAGTAAGTGCCGAGCGTAGACTTGATTTACTGGCCGGATGAAGTGACCTTTAAGGAGGTCCATGGCCGCGTCGAAGTCAGCCGTGTCCTCGGTGAGCGTATATATGGCGGTGCCGATGCACGAGTGGAGGATGTGTAGCTTCTGCTCCTTCGTCGGGACGTTTTCTGCCGTACTAAGGTAGCTGTTGAAACAAGCCAGCCAGTGCTTAAATGTGGCTGCTGCATTCGCTGCGTGGGGGCAGAGTCGTAGACACTCCGGCTTGATGCGGAGCTCCATCCTTTATAATCTTGTAGATTAAATTGATGCGCGATCAATGAACACAGAAACGAAGGAGTGGCTGGGAAAACTCGGGTTCTTATACTCAGCCTTGTAGGCAGAGCTACCTTCCTCCCGACTAATGAGAAGACAACACTTGGGCCAATGGGCAGCGAGCCTTCTACACCAATAGCAGCTCACACTCTCAGGTACCGTAATACCCCTAGTCATACTACCACAATTCTCAAAAAACCCAACAGGTTCATCAAACAGGGTTTCTCATTCAAATATCCATGGTGACTCTGCCCAATAAGATCACTATTACCCAAGTTTCCATTTATCACATCCTTTAGAATACATTCTAGCAACATGGTAGCACAGTGGTTAGCACTGTTGCTTCACAGCGTCAGGGTTCCAGGTTCGATTACTGGCTAGGGTCACTGTCTGTGTGGAGTCTCTGCACGTTTTTCCCATGTCTGCGTGGGTTTCCTCTGGGTGCTCTGGTTTCCTCCCACAAGCACTGAAAGATGTGCTGTTAGGTGAATTGGACATTCTGAATTCTCCCTCAATGTACCCGAACAGGTGCCGGAATGTGGCGATTAGGGGCTTTTCACAGTAACTTCATTGCATGTGTTAATGTAATCCTACTTGTGACAATAAAGGTTATTATTTCAAAGAGCAAAGAACAGTACAGCACAGGAACAGGCCGTTCGGCCCTCCAAGCCTGCACCGATCATTATGCGCGTCTAACCTAAAACCTTTTACACTTCTGGGGCCGATACAGTAGTCCCCCGTTATACCGCGCTCCGCAATACCGCGGTTCGCGATATACCGCGGGGGGGCTGATGGACCCCGACTGTCAGTTGTGTCAATTTCAGCGGCCGGCTCCGGAGAAGGAAGCTGCTCTCACTGAAATAATCAGCCGGCCGCTGAAATTGACACTGCCCGCTGCTCTCTCCCCACAATCCAACTTTTAAGTTTTAATGTTTCTGATTGGAGGGAGAGAGCAGCCGGCAGTGTCAATTTCAGCGGCCAGCTGATTGTTTCAGTGAGAGAGCAGCTTCCCTCTCCGGATCAAAGTGAGCCGTCCGCTGAAATTGACACTGCCGGCTGCTCTCTCCATACAATCAGAAACATTAAAACTTAAAAGTTGGATTGGAGGGAGAGAGCAGCGCGCAGTGTCAATTTCAGCGGCCGGCTCACTTTGATCCAGAGAGGGAAGCTGCTCTCACTGAAACAATCAGCTGGCCGCTGAAATTGACACTGCCGAGGGGGGGGCGGGTGTTGGGGGGGGGAGAAGAGGGGGGGCGGGTGTTGGGGGGGGAGAAGAGGGGGGGGCGGGTGTTGGGGGGGGGAGAAGAGGGTGGGCGGGTGTTGGGGGGGGAGAAGAGGGGGGGCGGGGTGTTGGGGGGGAGAAGAGGGGGGGCGGGTGTTGGGGGGGAGAAGAGGGGGGCGGGTGTTGGGGGGGAGAAGAGGGGGGGCGGGTGTTGGGGGGGAGAAGAGGGGGGGCGGGTGTTGGGGGGCGGGTGTTGGGGGGGAGAGGAGGGGGGGCGGGTGTTGGGGGAGGGAGAGGAGGGGGGGCGGGTGTTGGGGGGGGAGAAGAGGGGGGGCGGGTGTTGGGGGGGAGAAGAGGGGGGGCGGGTGTTGGGGGGGAGAAGAGGGGGGGGCGGGTGTTGGGGGGAGAAGAGGGGGGGCGGGTGTTGGGGGGGAGAAGAGGGGGGGCGTGGTGTTGGGGGGGAGAAGAGGGGGGCGGGTGTTGGGGGGGGAGAAGAGGGGGGGCGGGTGTTGGGGGGGAGGAGGGGGGGCGGGTGTGGGGGACCCCACTGCGGGTGTGGGGGGGCCCCCCCTGCGGGTGTGGGGGGGACCCCCCTGCGGGTGTGGGGGGGACCCCCCTGCGGGTGTGGGGGGGACCCCCCTGCGGGTGTTGGGGGAGAGAGGAGGGCCCTGCGGGTGTTGGGGGACGGGGGGGGGGGGGGGAGAGGGGGGGGGGGGGAGGGGGGCGAGCCGGAGGGTGTGAGGTGGGTGGGGTGGGGGGAGGGGAGAGGAGGAGACAGAGCCCAGTGGGTGTTGGGGGAGAGGAGGATACAGAGCCCAGTGGGTGTTGGGGGAGAGGGGGCGAGCCGGAGGGTGTGGGGGGAGAGGGGTCTAGTTGGAGGATGTGGGGGCGATCCGGAGGGTGTGGGGGGAGAGGGGGGGAGAGGGGGCGAGCCGGAGGGTGTGGGGGGAGAGGGGGCAAGCCGGAGGAAAAAAAAGAAAGTGACACTGCCGGCTGCTCTCTCCCTCCAATCAGAAACATTAAAACTTAAAAGTTGGATTGGAGGGAGAGAGCAGCGGGCAGTGTCAATTTCAGCGGCCGGCTGATTATTTCACTGAGAGCAGCTTCTCTCCGGATCAAAGTGAGCCGGCTGCTGAAATTTTAACTGGATCCACGATGGGGGTTTTAAATTTATTTTAAAATCTATGCTAGCGCTTCCCATTGTGAGTCTACGGGGGTCTGACCTCTCCCCCCGCCCCCCGTAGACTCACAATGGGAAGCGCTAGCATAGATTTTAAAATAAATTTAAAACCCCCATCGTGGATATCCGCGGCTCGTTTACAACGCGGGTGGGGGTCTTGGACCCCAACACCCGCGTTATAAAGGGGGACTACTGTATCATTCTATTCCCATCCATTTCATGTATTTTTCAAAATGTCCCTTAAATATCACTGTTACCTGCTTCCACCAGCTCCTCCGCCAGCGGGTTCCAGGCACCCACTACTCTTGGTATAAAAAGCTTTCCTCGCACATCATTCTAAACTTTAGCTCCTCGCACTTTTTAAACCTTAAAGTCCCCTAGTAATTGACTCTGGGAAAAAGCTTCTGACTTTATCCATGCCCTTCAAATTATTTTTTTTTTTTATAAATGTTTTTTATTGAGTTTTCATATTTTATATATGACAAATTACAAATTATTAGAGAGAAAAAAAGAAAACACAAAAATTTAACATGTATATTTACAGGTAAACATCTTCATAACAACAATTGTGGCCGCCCCCTTTAGCCGGCATACATATTTTACATTCCCCAATATGGCCGAGGCACATGTTTTTAGGCATTTATTTATAGTTTGGTTTTGGGCCTTAGCTTGCCATCAAACCCCCATAACAAACCCGTTAGCCCCCCGGCTACCTTCCCCCGATTCCCGTCCATTTTCCCCTGATTCTTGGCCACCCGACTATTCTTCCTCTTGTACGTTGGCCACAAACAGGTCCCGGAACAATTGCACGAATGGCTCCCACGTTCTATGGAAGCCGTCGTCTGACCCTCGGATGGCGAATTGATTTTCTCCATTTGGAGAGATTCCGAGAGGTCGGACAGCCAGTCTGCAGCTCTGGGCGGTGCTGCTGACCGCCAGCCAAACAGGATTCTACGGCGGGCGATCAGGGAGGCAAAGGCAAGGGCGTCCGCCCTCCTCCCCAGGAATAGATCTGGCTGGTCTGAAACCCCGAAGACCGCCACTATCGGGCATGGCTCCACCCTCACCCCCACCACTTTGGACATAGCCTCGAAGAAGGCTGTCCAGTAATCCACAAGTCTGGGGCAAGACCAGAACATATGGGTGTGGTTGGCTGGGCCTCTTTGGCACCGTTCACATCTGTCCTTCACCTCCGGGAAGAACCTACTCATACGGTTTCTTGCTAAGTGGGCTCTATGTACCACTTTTAGTTGCATCAGGCTGAGCCTTGCACACGTGGAGGTGGAGATGACCCTATGCAGTGCTTCGCTCCAGAGTCCCCACCCTATCTCCATCCCCAGGTCGTCCTCCCATTTCCTTCTTGTTGCGTCCAGTACGGTGTCGTCCCTTTTTACCAGTCGGTCATACATGTCGCTACAGTTCCCTTTCTCTAGGATACTTGCGTCCAGTAGGTCTTCCAGTAGTGTCTGTCATAGCGTTTGTGGGTACGTCCTTGTCTCCTTTCGTAGGAAGTTTTTGAGCTGCAGGTACCGTAGCTCGTTCCCCCCAGCTAGCCGAAATTTCTCTGTCAGTTCGTCCAGTGTTGCGATCCTGTCGTCCGTGTATAGGTCCCTGACTGTCAGTGTCCCCCGTCCTGCCTCCACCTTTTGAAGGTGGCGTCAGTCAGTGCTGGTGTGAACCTATGGTTGTTGCAGATGGGAGCCTTGTCCGACATTTTGGTCAGGCCAAATTGCTGCCGCAGTTGGTTCCAGGATTGGAGGGTGGCTGTCACCACTGGGCTGCTGGAGTGTTTTTTGGGTGGGGATGGGAGTGCTGCCGTGGCGAGGGCCCGGAGGGAGGTCCCCATGCAGGAGGCCTCCTCCGCACGCACCCACTCGGCTTCTGGCTCCTGGATCCATCCCCTTACTTGCTCGGCTGTTGCCGCCCAGTGGTAGAATTGTAGGTTTGGGAGGGCTAGCCCCCCCCCCGGATTTTGTTTTTTGTAGGACCTTCTTTGGGATACTAGCATTTTTACCCCCCCCATACGAAAGCCATGATAAGTTTGTCCAGCGCTTTGAAAAAGGCCTTGGGGATGTAGATCGGAATGGATCTAAACAGGAAGAGGAACCTGGGCAGTACGTTCATTTTGATCGTCTGGACTCTCCCCACGAGGGAGAGCGGGAGTGTGCTCCATCTTTGCAGGTCCTTTTTAACTTCCTCCGTCAGGCTGGTGAGGTTCCATTTGTGGATCCCTTTCCAGTCATGGGCTATTTGGATCCCCAGGTAGCGGAATTTGTGTCGGGCTTGTTTGAACGGCAGCCCCTTTAGTGCTGCCCCCCCCCCCCCCCCCCCCCCCCCCCCCCCCCCCCCCCCCCCCCCCCCACCCCCCCCCTTGCGGGTGTACTGGGAAGATCTCACTTTTGCTCATGTTGAGTTTGTAGCCCGAGAAGGCTCCAAACTCTTTCAGGAGCGCTATGATTCCGTCCATGCTGCTTTGTGGGTCCGAGATGTAGAGGAGCAGATCGTCCGCATAGAGTGAGACTCTGTGCTCTCTACCTCCCCTTCGGATCCCCCTCCAATTTTTTGCTGCCCTGAGCGCGATTGCTAGCGGTTCGATTGCTAGTGCGAACAGCAACGGGGACAGTGGGCATCCTTGTCTGGTGCCTCTGTGCAGCTGGAAGTATTGGGAGTTGGTATTGTTGGTCCGTACACTCGCCATGGGAGCGTTGTATAGGAGCTTTACCCAAGCGGTGAACCCTGTTCCAAGCCCGAACCGCTCCAGTACCTCTATGAGGTATTTCCATTCGACTCTGTCGAAAGCCTTTTCTGCGTCCAGGGAGACCATCACCTCTTGTGTTCTCTCCCCGGAGGGGGTCATTATCACGTTCAGCAGGCGCCTGATGTTTGCGGTAAGCTGTCTACCTTTGACGAAGCCCGTCTGGTCCTCTGTGACCACCTCAGGTACACAGTCTTCTAGCCTTTTGGCTAGGATTTTGGCCAGTATTTTGGCGTCTGCGTTCAGCAGAGATATGGGTCTTATGACCCACATTCCGTTGGGTCTTTGTCTTTCTTAGGTATCAGCGAGATTGAGGCCTGTGCTAACGTGGGTGGCAGTGTGCCCCTAGCTAGCGAGTCTGTGAACATCTCCCGCAGGTGCGGGGCCAGCGCTGTCGTGAATTTTTTGTAGAAGTCCGCCGGGAATCCGTCCGGTCCCGGCGCCTTCCCCGTCTGCATGGAGCTAATGCTGTCCATGATCTCTCCCAGTGCTAGTGGTGCTTCCAGATCCCGTTTTCTGCCCTCTCCCACGACTGGTATGTCCAGTCCATCAAGAAACCGGTTCATCCCAGCCTTCCCCATTGGGGGCTCTGAGGTGTACAGCTCTTGGTAGAAGGCCTTGAAGGTTTCGTTAATCCTCTCTGGTTCCGTTTCCAACGTGCCTCTGGTACCTCTGATTTGCGCAATTTCTCTGCTGGCTGCCTGCTTTCTCAGCTGGTGTGCCAACAGGCGGCTGGCTTTGTCTCCGTGTTCGTACAGGGCCCCGCGTGCCTGGCGGAGTTGGTGTACTGCTTTCCTGGTGGAGAGCAGGTCAAAGTTCCTTTGTAATTCTTTTCTCTCTGCCAGGAGCTCTACGGTCGGGGCCTCGGAGTATTTGCGGTCTACCTCCAGTATGGAGTCGACCAGCTTCTGCCTAGCCACCCTTTCCTCCCTATCTCTTTGCGCTTTGAAGGCAATGATTTCCCGTCTTAGTACGGCCTTAAGCGCTTCCCAGAACGTGGAGGATGAGACCTCCCCGTTTTGGTTGTTCTCCGTGTACTCCGCTATGGCCCGTGCTATCCTTTCGCTGAAGGCCTTGTCAGCTAGTAAGGCACCGTTCAAATGATTTATATATACTACAAACAGCAAAGGTCCCAGCACTGACCCATGTGGAACACCACTCGCCACAGCCCTCCAATCGCAAAAACCCCCTTCCACTGCTACCCTCTGTCTTCTATGACCTAGCCAGTTCTGTATCCATCTTGCCAGCTCACCTCTGATCCCACGTGACTTCACCTTCTGTACCAGACTGCCATGAGGGACCTTGTCAAAGGTCTTACTGAAGTCCATGTAGACAATAGAGATGAGCATATGAACAACCTGAACAAAGTACTCTGCCATTTTTTCCAAGGAGGCGCCCGGCTAAAGAGGAAAAAGTGCATGTTTTGCGCTAGAGCGATGGCCTACTTAGGTTACAGGGAAGACAGTGACGGACTGCACCCAAAGGAAAATGAAGTCCGGGCCATAAAAGGGGTCCTGACCCCAAAGAACACCACTGAATTCTGGTTGTTCCAAGGCCTGGTTAACTACTATGGGAAGTTCAATGCAAAGCTGGCCACTTTATTGGTTCCACTCCACATATTGTTCCAGGATGCCTGTGGGTGCGACTACAATGCGGACTTTGCAGAGCCTTTCATGGGGTCCTTGTTCCTCACCATTGTGGATGGCCACTAAAAGTGGCCAGAGGTGTACAAGATAGCCTCGACAACATCCAGGGCTACGGTAGAAAAGCTCCGGTGCTCATTCACACCCGTAGGATCCTTGAGTTCCTGGTAATTGATAATGGGATGCTCTTTACAAGTGAAGAATTTGCCGCGTTTGCAAAAAGAAACAGCATCTGGCACATTGGAACTGCCCTATACCATTTGTATGGGTCCTTCGTGTTTGTTTCCTGTTTATTCCCTTATTTCCCCTTTCTTTTGTTTTTGCTGTTACAATTTTGATCCATGGAAGATTAATGTACCTGTGACTTTAATTCGAGCAGAAGTCTGTGCTGGTTTAAACTGGAGATTGACCAATGACAGAGATGGGCTGTGACTCAGTTTGACTGACTTCGTTGGTGGCCAATGAATTGGCCCAAAACGCCGAGACGTGGCCCGGTAACAGGCGGTGATTGGGTACGATCACACTGATAGGCTTTTGATATCACAAGGCTCGTGTTTTCATTTCACTTTTCATTCTGCAGTCTGGATGGAGGATTTCATCTAATTCTCTCCCAAAAGATCCAGATGATATCTCTTCACAAGGCCACTGAGGGCTGATTCACTCTCTCCAGCAAGGCTGGGTGTTATTCTCTCGAGACTGAAGTCGGACCACAGGCTGGAAGCAGGGCTTGATGTGAGACAACGTGTCTCATGAAAGAAATGCGCCTAAATGTGAACCTTCATCAGCCATTGAAATGGAGATTAGATTCCGGAAGGCACCAAGAATTGGAAGAAGCTAGCCTTCTGGCAGATGTCACTCAGTGTTAACTTAACTTAGTTTAGTTTTGTTGTAAAATCACTGATTTATTCACCATTGAAGCTTTAGTAACAGTTGCCTTTAATCGGAGAGCTGGATGGCAATGTTCTGATCTTTCGCTGTGGGTTAGGGTTGTCCCCAGTAAAATTAATTGTTTTGTAATTTTTTTAAACCTCATTGTTGTTCTGTAGCATATGGCTTGCTATGTTCAATGACGATAAAGACTGTTTATCAAATTGTATACATATTAAGCTTAAGTTTGTTTTTTTCATTATTGACAATAAAATGCGAAAGACAATTTTCATTTGAAAAAAAGTATATTTTGGAAAATTCTTCTGATCATTAAAATGAATACACTGTAATACACTGAAGTGTATTTAATAAATATTCCATCGCAAATGTCCCCTACCATCAATTAATGTAAATGAGGGCTATGATGATGGCAGCGTTGCCAATGGCTCCGAGGAGGTATTCAGGGAGCCTGGTGGTAAAGTCCACGGTGAAGATATGGAATCAGTTGAGGAGGCATTTTAGGGTGGAAGGGTGCTAACGCTACTGTGCGAGAATCATGAGTTTGAGATGGGGGGGATGGATAGTGTAGACAGGAGGTGGAGGAAAGTGGGGCTGGTCAAAATGAGGGATCTGTATTTGGAGGAAGGGTTCGCCAGTCTGGAGGAGCTAAGAGAGAGGGTAAAGTTGCCGAGGGTGAGTGAGTTCAGGTATTTGCAGGTTAGGAACTTTGTGCGAAAGGTCTGAATGGATTCCCTAGGTTGCCGGGATACACCCTGCTGGAGTGACTGCTGCTTCTGGATGCGGAAGGGGAGGGAAGAATTGGGGATATATACAAGTGGCTGGGGAGCAGGGAGATGAGCACGTGGTGAAGTTCAAGGAGAAATGGGAAGCGGAGTTGGGAGGGGAGATCAATTGGGGAGTATGGAGTGAGGCACTGCGAAGGGTAAATGGGACTTCGTCTTGTGCAAGGATGAGCCTGATACAATTTAAGGTGGTGCACAGGGTGCATATGACTCGGGCGAGAATGAGTGAATTCTTTCAGGTGGTAGCAGATGAGTTTGACAGGATGTGGGCGGGGGCAGCGAATCACGTGCACATGTTTTGGGGTTGTGAAAAATTGGGAGGATTCTGGGTGGGAGTATTTGCAGTCTTAGCCAGGATAGTGGAGGAGAAGTGGACTTGGACCCTTTGATGCCGATATTTGGGGTTTCAGAGAAGCCAGAGCTCATGGAGTAGAGGAAGGCTGATGTCGTGGCCTTCGCCACTCTGATTGCACAGCGACAAATTTTATTGGATTGGAATGGCGGTCGACATCGCCACCGGGGGCAGTGGCTTGGTTGGGCGACCTGTACGACTTCCTGCAGTTGGAGAGGATAAAGTACGAGTTAAGGTGCTGTGCAGGGGGTTTGATGAAAGGTGGGGGATGTTTGTGACCATGTTTGAAGAGCTGTTCAACGCAGGGGTGGGGAAGTGGGTGAGAAAATAGGTATAGACTGTATAGTTGATTGCTGGGAAGTATGTTTCTCGGGGTGTTTAGTGCTGTAACCTGTTTTGATACATGTTTGTAATAAAATATATTTTAACAAAAAATTAATTACTGTAAAGCTAATAGGTCTTCAGTTCCCCATTTTCTTACTCTTGTTGTGGGGCAAACGTTTCTACCTTCCAATCTGCAGGAACCGTTACAGAATCTATAGAATTCTGTAAGATGATAGCTGTAGTAATCCACGGGAGGCAGGAGTTCCGTCACCACACCAATATTGATTTACAATAACAATATTACAGGAGCAGCTACAAACAGTGCTGCTAGCAGTTCAGTCAACTGAAGACTGGCTCACAAAGCCTACACAGGTGATTATATGGGCCCCCTCAATGAGCTATCATTGAGGGAGCTCATACTCCAATTGGCCAATCAATAAAGCCAATTGGAGTTCATTACAATAGCCAAAGCATCCACTATCTCCATAACTACCTCTTTTTACACTCTGGGATATAGAATATCAGATCCTGGAGACTTACCAGCCTTCAGATCCATTACTTGCTCCAACACAACCTACTTACTAATACTAATTTCCTTCAATTCCTTGTTTTGCCTAGTCCCTTGGATCTAAAATTCTGGGGTATTTCTTGTATCATTCTCAGTGAAGACAGACACAAAATAATCATTCAAATCATAGCATTTCTCTATATCCAATTATAAATTCTCCTCTGTTGGTGCCTTTAACTCATACGCCATGTTGCAAATGTTGCATGCATTCAGGTCGAGTGCCCCCAACTTTGTCTTTCTGACATTATTCCACAATCTAAGCTTATTTGATGCTTGCATTCATTTCAACTACCTTCTAATTTAACTTGCCACCTCTCTACTTCCTGTTACCAGCTTTACTTCCTTACAATTTGAGCTACACTTTAGATTCCCAGCCCCTTACAAGCTAGTTTAAACGCTCCCCAACAGCACTCACAAACCTCCCTGCTAGAATGTTCATTTTTTTATTATTTCATGTGAACGTCGCCGGCTGGGCCAGCATTTTCTATCCATTCCCAATTGTCCTTGAACTGAGTGGCTTGCTAGGCCATTTCAGAGGGCAGTTAAGATTCAACCACATTGCTGTGGGTCTGGAGTGCCATGTAGGGCAGACCCGGTAAGGATGGTAGACTTCATCCCCTCAAGGACATTAGTGAATCAGATGTTTTTCTTTAAATGACAATCGACCATGGTTTCATGGTCATCATTCGACTTTTAACTCCAGATTTAAAAAAATATAAATCCCAATCCTGTTAAGGTGTAACCCGTCCACCTTGTGCACGCCCGATCTGCCCCCAGAAACAGGTCTCAGTGCCTCAGAAATGTGATGCCTTCCCTCCTACATCAATTCTTCAGCCACATGTTCAATCGATCAATCCTCCTCTTCCTATGTTCACTAGTACGTGGCACTGGGAGTAATTCTGAGATGACTAAACTTTATTTTGTTCAAAACTTAACCGTAAGAAAATGAGAACTTCTTCCTACCTGAGCTGCTGTTTTAGTTCATTGAACCGTGGTCTTCTGCTCGGATCATATGCCCAGCATTTTGTCATAAGGCTGTAGAGCGTTGGGGGACAGTTTGGAGGCATTGGTAACCGCTCACCGTTTTCAATTCTACCAATTACATCGTTATTTTTTACTCCTTGAAAAGGTTTCACTCCATACATTAGAATTTCCCACATACAGACACCTAAAATATAGAAATAAAAGTTAAAACATTTAAATTTTTATATTAAATTAATGTAGCTAAAAGGTGGACTCTCTTTTCAGCAGTTTGCTTAGAGAATTGGTTTAGCCAGAGAAAACACGTAGCTTTGTAAACATGTTTAATACTTTATGCAAAATCAGATTGCTTCACGATCCTCCAACTTCCCCTGATCAAAGGCACTAGGCTTCCTGATATGTTGTCCATTCCATTAGTTAGAAATGCCCAATGTTATGCGTTATAATCACAATGTCAGGCCGAGCATTTTCATTTAGAATTTCTACTCAATACACTGCTACAAGCAATCTATAATATACTTTAGAAAAATTGACATTGACTCCCTCATGAGCTTACGTAGCTTCCCCTTAAATCTGGCCCAGCTGCTTCATCTACTCCTCGAGGTAGCACATTCCATATTCTGACCATTCTTTGGGTAGTTTCTCCTGAATTTCCTTCTGGATTTATTAGTGACTATCATATAGTTATGACCCCGCTGCCTGATGACACCCCTGCTGCTGATACAATTGCAGGGGATACTGGAGTGAGAAGGTTGCTGGTAGATTGTCCACTAGCACTAATAAGACCCCCTTCTCCAACCTGGTTGACTGGGGAGCATTAAATCCAGCCCAAGTGTGGTCTTATCAACAGTAAATGCAAATTTAGCACAACATTTCTCGCTTTCCTATTCTATCATCTAACAATAATTCAGTGTTTGCTTTGCTTTAAAAAAATCCTTAATACCTTTTGTCACAACTTTTTTTTAGTGATTTCTGTATCTGTACCCTAGGGGCAGCACGGTAGCATGGTGGTTAGCACAATTGCTTCACAGCTCCAGGGTCCCAGGTTCGATTCCCGGCTTGGTTCACTGTCTGTGGGGAGTCTGCATGTTCTCCCCGTGTGTGCATGGGTTTCCTCTGGATGTTCCGGTTTCCTCCCACAGTCCAAAGATATGCAGGTTAGGTGGATTGGCCATGTTAAATTGCCCTTAGTGTCCACAAAATTGCCCTCAGTGTTGGGTGGGGTTACTGGGTTATGGGGATAGGCTGGAGGTGTGGTTGGGTAAGGTGCTCTTTCAAAGAGCCAGTGCAGACTTGATGGGCCGAATGGCCTCCTTCTGCTCTGTAAATTCTATGATTCTATCATTTCTTTTCTCCTTTGCCTCAATCAGGCTCTTATCAAGCAAACAGTATGAAGCCTCTTTCTTCTTCTTACCAAAATGCATTACCTCTCCCACAATGGTCCAAATACACAATCATTCTAAAGGTTTACTGATGTTTCTCAGCGTGAACTATAGCTCCCAATTTTAGTCTATTTCACTAATGTAAATCGTGAACACTGTGCTGCTGGCAGGGATCTCTGTGCAACACCACTTCCCAATCTTTTGTCTGTCAGAGTAAACAATCTTAACTGCAACACTCACTTTTCTGATTTGTAGCCTGCTTGCTATTCTGCTACCTATCCCAATTAAACATGTTCTGGCCATTGTCATTTGCCTACAATTTGGTACCTTATTGCAGGCTTTTTGGAAACACAAATTTATTCCATTTTTTTTGCCATGCAGGGATTTGTGTTGTAAAGCAGAACTATTATAGCCACATGCATTAGGCTAGATGAGAAAAATTAGATCCGAAACATCAAGTGAATGTGTTGACGCGGCCGGACATTTTCTGAAAGGATTTAACCCGCAAGTTACATCAAAGGAGGGCCTTAAAGGAAGAGACAGAAGTGAAGATAGGAAACGTCGGTGGAGGGAATTCCAAACCATACATCACAGCCACCAAAGGTTGCACAGTAGTGGTGAGTCCCAAAAATGTCAAAGTTCATGGGGTGTGAAGGGGTTACGTGGACTGGAGGCGGCTAGAGAGCAAGGGTGTGGCCAAAATGGGATATAAACACAATACTGTGATTTATAAACTGGAAGCACGGGCGAAACAAAGGAGTCAATGTAGTTCAACATGTTCATGAGGTGATAGAAGAGGAGTAACTGGGGCAGTGTAAATAAATGCAGCAGTTTTGGATGAACTGGTTGAACATGGGAGATTTATCAACAGGGCACTGGAATTGTCAGGGCTGGAGGGAGGGTTGAGGGTCTTTAGCAGAGGGCAGAGACAAGCAATGTTAATGGAGATATACAAAAGTTTTCTTTATTATGGAGAGTACAATAAATCAGAATCCTAATTTGGGATTGAAATGCATGAAGAGATTGTGAATAGTCTGGTTTGACCCAGCCAACGGTAGGGGAGAGCAATGCATCATTGGCAACCAAGGGAAAAGAGTGATAGCGTGGGTCAAAGGTGAAGGCTTCTGTCTTTCCATCATGTTACCTGGAGGAAGTTATATAGAATCATAGAATAGAATCATAGAATCCCAACAATGCAAAAGGAGTCCGTTCGGCCTATCTAGTCTGCACCAACCCTCTGAAAGAGCACCTTACCTAGGCCGAGCCTGCTTATCCCCGTAACCCCATCTAGGGGCAATTTAGCATGGCCAATCCACCTAACCTGCACATCTTTGGACTGTGCTAGGAAACCAGAGCATCTGGAGGAAACCCACGCAGACATGGGGAGAAAGTACAAACTCCACATAGACAGTCACCGAGGCCGGAATCAAACCCGGGTCCCTGGTGCGGTGAGGCAACAGTGCCACCGTTCTGCCCAGATGTAGCTCAACCAACAACGAATATTGGCCTGATACTCTGACAACAAAGTTACAGCAAATGAACTGAGACAGTTTGTGGCGAGGTAGAGTCGGGTGTTATTAATGTTATGGTGCAGGCCAGAAAGATAATAATAATATTATCTTAAAAAAAAAATAATCGCTTCTTGTCACAAGTAGTCTTCAATGAAGTTACTGTGAAAAGTCCCTAGTAGCCACATTCTGGCGCCTGTTCGGTGAGGCTGGTACGGGAATTGAACCCGCGCTACTGGCACTGTTCTGCATTACAAGCCAGCTATTTAGCGCACTGTGCTAAACCAGCCCCTAAGAGAAACCATTGGTGGAGACTGTCTAACTTCAATCAAATTGCTCAGAGTAGAAGCAAGTGAGAGGAAACAGAGTGGTGTGGTCAGTCAGGTCAAAAACTACAGGCAGACAGATGAGCGATTATGCATTCTGGTCATAGTCACAGAAGATGGCAGGGATAGAACCCTGGATGCAGTAATTTCAGGAAAGATGGGTATGAATTGGGGGTGAGATAGGGAAAATCGAACATTCAAGAGCATTGGGATGTTGCATTAACTTGGTATGTCATAGAGCCATAGATGTTTACAACATGGAAACAGGCCGGGTGGTAAATGTCACCACAATCCCAGAGGATATAGGCTGCTGATCCCTTTCAGAGCTGACTGGCTCTTAACTTGAAGGCCACCACACCTCAAACGAGGGGCAAGGTTGAGAAGGCATGGCCTTCATGGATAACTTCAACTGGAATTGAACCGGCTCTGCTGCCATTGCATCACCAATCGGCTGGTTCTGCACTACTAAATGGAATATTTGTCTTGAAAATGATTGAGGGGTTTAAGCGTACAAAGAAACTATATTCTCCTTTGGGAGAACCTGGAATAAGAAATATTAATCCTAAAATTAGAGCCTGGCCATCTAGAAGTGAAATCAGAAAACACTTTTTTGAAACAAAAAGGATAGTGGAATCCGGAACTCTATTCAACAAGGCTATACTGTGTCAATTGAAATTTTCAAGCCAGATATTGGTCGACTTTTGTTAGGTGCGGTTATTGGGAGATATGGATATAAAAGGGGGTTAAATGTAGTTGAGTACTGGTCAACCTTGATCAAAATGAATGGTAGTACAGGCTCCGAATTGACAGGAAGGACACCGGGAGTGTTAGCCTGAGCACAGGGGGAGGAGGCTGGGGATGTTGGTCATTTTGAAAAGGAGAGGAATGTTGTCGAAGAATAATGAATAAATTACATCAGCCATCATGGGAGCCAAAAAGGGAGGTTGCACAGTCAGTAAGTGGATAGGATTGAGAAAGCAGGTACTAAATCTAACGGATGATAAGCTTGGACAGGAAAGATGAGAGGAAAAATAGGAAAATACACTAGGATTTGATTTAGGTTGGAGAAGGTTTGGGTTAGTTGGCAAGGGAATTTAATTCAGGATATAATCAAGTCAGTCTAAGGAGTAGTGCAGTGGAAAACCTTAAGGCAGTTGAATTAATTGTCTGAATCTCAGTGATAAAGAAGTCCATGATCTTCTTGCACTCCTTGTTGGATGTGAGGGTGTAAAAGATAGGGAGAGGGGTCTAAGGAGATAACTGTATTTCATTAAAAAATCAGGCAAAATGCACATGAATGGAATCAAAACAAACTTACCAAACATCCATACATCACTAGCTGAGGTAAACCGGCGGAAGTTGATTGATTCAGGAGCCATCCATTTGATGGGTAGCTTCCCTTTCGAGGCTGCCAAGAGAATGACACAGGTTCACAAACATCACAATCTATGCCTTTTTTTCCATATCCATTCATGCTCATTAATTACACAAATTTAAAGTAAGTCCTCACAAAAAGTAGTGCAATCCATGTGCACAATATAAGGCCTGAGTTTTTACTTGGAGCGCAATCGGGAATGTGTGTCTGCTGATAGCTGGTCACGATATTGGTTCTGCCAAGGTGAAGTTAGCTCCAGGTTTCTGCTCAAACACAGTTGCAGAAGCCAGAACTTAAAATCTCCCTTGAATCAGTACAATCAGAAGTGTGAGTGAGTATAATTCATTAATGACTACACCAGGGGTACAAATGGCATAGTGGTTGCCATTGCACAAGCTATCTAGAGGCCTGGAGAAATGATATGGAGACATGAGTTCAAATCCCACCCAAGCAATTTTGGAATTCAAGTTCCATTAAATAAATATGGATTAAAAAATTAAAGTGACCATTGAACGACTGGATTGTTCTAACAACCCATCTGGTTCACTAATTTCCCTGAGGAAAGGAAATGTGTCTTCATCACCTGGTCTGGCCTGGCTAATCTGTGACTCTGGACCGAATGCTGTTTGGTTGACTCTTAAATGCTCTGTGAATATAGCCTAATAACCTACTCTGCTGTATTCAAGAAGATAGGTCACCACCACCTTCTGCAGGGAAATAAGGCAGGAGCAACAAATGCTATCCTCGTCAGTATTGTCCAAATCCCATGAATACATTTTTTAAACAAAAGGCAAATAAGGTGTCAAGATAATTGAAAATGTGTTCAAATAATTTGAGGACTTGGTGCAGTTGGAGAAACAGGATGACCAATTATTTAAATTGGCTGCTAATCACCAGTCTCATGTACCAAGGGCAGATGAATAACTGAATTTAAAGTTCTCATTGCATAAGCATGAGTAACAGACCCGAGAGAGATTCAATGGATGGGTCACTGGAGCTACACCACTAAGTATGGATTAACATCTGTGGATGTAATTCTGGGAATAACGTGGTAAACACTCCTAAATGGATACAATGGGTAAATGGTCAAGCCAATCTGGGAGTGCGGTCAATTTTGAGGTTGGAAGTGACTTGAATTGACTTTTGAACCAATGCACAAGATTGCAGAGCCACACAGTGACTATGGGCATAACTAAATTACGTTTTAAATTTTGTAATCCTTTGGGTTACTTTAGTTGTGTTTATACTTGGATGACAAACATGTGGAGATTCCAGGCCATTGTACTTATTCTGAGGACCAGGAAAACGTGGGGCTTTCTTTTTCAGATCATATGTCACGATGCTGATGTAGAATTACTTGTAATAATGTGATTGGGTGCATGTTAATCTTTAAAAAAATATATTTTTATTAAGGTATTTGAAAATTTTTATAAAAATAACATGGACAATGACATTAACGTGGTATAATAAACCTTTCCCCCCCATCTCAATCTCCACACACCCCAATCATATAACAACAATCCGCCCCCCCCCTGCAATGCTGCATCTGCTGACATTTTAATGTTCCCTGAGAAAATCGACAAATGGTTGCCACCTCCGGGTGAACCCAACCATTGACCCTCTTAAGGCGAACTTTATTTTCTTGAGACTGAGAAACCCAGCTATGTCACTAACCCAGGTCTCTACACTCGGGGGCTTCGAGTCCCTCCACATTAACAAGATCCATCTCCGGGCTACCAGGGAGGCAAAGGCCAAGACGTCAGCCTCTTTCGCCACCTGAACTCCCGGCTCTTCCGACACTCCAAAGATCGCTACCTCCGGCTCGGCACCACCCATGTTTTTAGCACTATGGACATTGCCTCAGCAAAACCCTGCCAAAAACATGCCCAAAACACGTGGACATGATTTGCTGGGCTTCCCGCGCACACGTATCTTCTACCCTGAAAAACCTGCTCATCCTAGCCGCTGTCATGTGTGCCTGGTGGACTACCTTAAATTGTATCAGGCTAAGCCTGGCACATGATGAGGATGTATTAACCCTGCTTAGGGCATCCGCCCAAAGACCAGCCTCTATCTCTCCTCCTGGCTTGTCCTCCCACTTGCCCTTACGCTCCTCCACCGGAGTTTCCTCCACCTCCGTAAGCTCCTGGTAAATATCTAATACCTTCCCCTCTCCCACCCAGGTGTTGGAGACTACTCTATCATGTATCCCTCGTGGCGGCAGCAGTGGGAAGGCCGGCACCTGTTTTCTCAGAAAGTCTCGCACCTGCAAATACCACAATCCGTTCCCTGCTGGCAATTCAAATTTATCCTCCAAGGCTTTCAAGCTGGGAAAGTTCCCATCTATAAATAGATCCCCCATTCTTCTAATTCCTGCCCTTTGCCAACTCCGGAACCCACCATCTAGCCTACCTGGTACAAACCGATGATTATTATAAATCGGGGTCCAAACCGATGCTCCCTCCACTCTCTTATATCTCCTCCACTGCCCCCAGATTCTCAGAGCCGCCACCACCACTAGACTTGTGGAGTATCGGGCCGGCGAGAACAGAAGAGGTGCCGTTATCAGTGCCAACCCACCCTTCCCCCGACTGCGCTCCAGCAACACTTCCTTCACTTGCGGGGTTTTACCCGCCCACACAAATCCCGAAATAACCTTATTCATCCGCTTGAAAAAATCTTTTGGGATGAAGATGGGGAAGCACTGAAAGACAAACAGAAATCTGGCGAGGACTGTCATTTTCACAGTCTGTACCCTCCTCGCCGGTGATTGCGGGAGCATGTGCCATCTCTTAAAGTCCCCTTCCATTTGTTCTACCAACCGGGATAGGTTTAGCTTGTGCAGTGCCTCCCATTCCTGGGCCACCTGGATTTCCAGATATCGAAAACTCTTCCCCACCATTCTAGGTGGCAGCTCTCCCAGTCTCTTCTGTCCTCGTGCCTGTATCGCAAACATCTCGCTTTTCCCCATGTTGAATTTATACACCGAAAATTCCCAAATTCCCCCAGGATTCGCATTACTTTCCCCATCCCCTCTGGGTGTATGATAATCTGAGACAGACTAAGGTCCAGCAACTAAATTGATGATGTTTTTGATATTCTGCCATTTTTTACATCTTCAGATTCTTCATGTTTCCATTGTGCAATAATTGCTGACAAGGACCACACAACAAGAACTGCAAATGACTATGTCGTGAACAGCCAACAGTACTCTACGCACGTTTGAATACTTGTAGAAATGGGGAATGTATTCTATGTAAAGTGAGTGCTGAAACATTTCAAATAAATGGTGAAGGAATCTGTTGGACCAGTATTAAATCAACCAGGTTAACAATTTGCTGTATCAAAAATCTAATTGTTTTCATATTTCAAATAACTCATTGTTAGCATAGATTTTCAGAATGTTACTTGCAGAGTAAAAAAATACTGCAGATGTTGGTGATGTGAAATTTAAAAAAGCAAAGCACTGAGAAACTCAGTAGGTCTGGCAGTATCTGGGATCAGAGGAACAGAACAGAGAAACGGAGTTAATAATTTGAGTCCAACATGACTCTTCTTTGGAATAGTCCCGACTCAAAACGTTAACACTGTTCCTCTCTCTCCAGATGCTGTCAGACCCGCTGGGTTTTCCGGCCTACCTATTGTTATTTACCGAGCCTGCCTTATCCAAACCTTTATAGTTTCCTTTTTACTCTGATCCCCACCTTTGTAATAAGTGCTGTCTTCCATGTATCTCGATAAACCAAAGTCTCCTAACTTTACACAGTCTAATGAGGATACCAATACATTTCTGGCAGCAATATCCCTGTAAAGGAAAAGAAGTATAGATTAAAATACTTATATTGTTCCTCTGAAGAAATGCTGATTTGGTTAGATTGATCCTTTTCAGTTCTTTCAGGTGAAAGGACCATTCATAGAACATAGAACATAGAACGATACAGCGCAGTACAGGCCCTTCGGCCCTCGATGTTGCACCGACATGGAAAAAATCTAAAGGCCATCTAACCTACACTATGCCCTTATCATCCATATGCTTATCCAATAAATTTTTAAATGCCCTCAATGTTGGCGTGTTCACTACTGTTGCAGGTAGGGCATTCCACGGCCTCACCACTCTTTGCGTAAAAAACCCACCTCTGACCTCTGTCCTATATCTATTACCCCTCAATTTAACTCAACCGGGATCTGGGATTCATGTCGCATTACATTCGGCCCCCACCAACAAGCCTGGACTTGCAGAGGCCTACCGACTGAACTGGCTTGGGACAATTCACACCTCTTTAACCTGGAGTTACCTCTCTCTCTGCATCTTTGATGATTTGATTGCCTGCAGGTGCTCGCATTCCGGGGCATCTCTGACTGTGTCTATATAAACATTTCTGGAACAAGCCTTTCCATTCACCTGAAGAAGGAGCCGTGCTCCGAAAGCTCGTGTTTGAAACAAACCTGTTGGACTTTAACCTGGTGTTGTAAGACTTCTTACTGCCCTCAATTTAAGGCTATGTCCCCTCGTGCTAGCCACCTCCATCCGCGGGAGAAGGCTCTCGCTGTCCACCCTATCTAACCCTCTGATCATTTTGTATGCCTCTATTAAGTCACCTCTTAACCTTCTTCTCTCTAACGAAAACAACCTCAAGTCCATTAGCCTTTCCTCATAAGATTTTCCCTCCATACCAGGCAACATCCTGGTAAATCTCCTCTGCACCCGTTCCAAAGCTTCCACGTCCTTCCTATAATGAGGCGACCAGAACTGTACGCAATACTCCAAATACGGCCGTACTAGAGTTTTGTACAACTGCAACATGACCTCATGGCTCCGGAACTCAATCCCTCTACCAATAAAGGCCAACACACCATAGGCCTTCTTCACAACCCTATCAACCTGGGTGGCAACTTTCAGGGATCTATGTACATGGACACCGAGATCCCTCTGCTCATCCACACTACCAAGAATTTTACCATTAGCCAAATATTCCGCATTTCTGTTATTCTTTCCAAAGTGAATCACCTCACACTTCTCCACATTAAACTCCATTTGCCACCTCTCAGCCCAGCTCTGCAGCTTATCTATGTCCCTCTGTAACCTGCAACATCCTTCCGCACTGTCTACAACTCCACCGACTTTAGTGTCGTCTGCAAATTTACTCACCCATCCTTCTGCGCCCTCCTCTAGGTCATTTATAAAAATGACAAACAGCAACGGCCCCAGAACAGATCCTTGTGGTACGCCACTCGTAACTGAACTCCATTCTAAACATTTCCCATCAACTACCACTCTCTGTCTTCTTTCAACTAGCCAATTTCTGATCCACATCTCTAAATCACCCTCAATCCCCAGCCTCCGTATTTTCTGCAATAGACGACCGTGGGGAACCTTATCAAATGCTTTACTGAAATCCATATACACCACATCAACTGCTCTACCCTCGTCTACCTGTTCAGTCACCTTCTCAAAGAACTCGATAAGGTTTGTGAGGCATGACCTACCCTTCACAAAACCATGCTGACTGTCCCTAATCATATTATTCCTATCTAGATGATTATAAATCGTATCTTTTATAATCCTCTCCAAGACTTTACCCACCACAGACGTTAGGCTCACCGGCCTATAGTTACCGGGGTTATCTCTACTCCCCTTCTTGAACAAAGGGACCACATTTGCTATCCTCCAGTCCTCTGGCACTATTCCTGTAGCCAATGATGACCTAAAAATCAAAGCCAAAGGCTCAGCAATCTCTTCCCTGGCTTCCCAGAGAATCCTAGGATAAATCCCATCCGGCCCCGGGGACTTATCTATTTTCACCTTGTCCAGAATTGCCAACACTTCTTCCCTACGCACCTCAATGCCATCTATTCTAATAGCCTGGGTCTCAGCATTCTCCTCCACAATATTATCTTTTTCTTGAGTGAATACTGACGAAAAGTATTCATTTAGTATCTCGCTTATCTCCTCAGCCTCCACACACAACTTCCCACCACTGTCCTTGACTGGCCCTACTCTTACCCTAGTCATTCTTTTATTCCTGACATACCTATAGAAAGCTTTTGGGTTTTCCTTGATACTACCTGCCAAAGACTTCTCATTTCCCCTCCTTGCTCGTCTCAGCTCTCTCTTTAGATCCTTCCTCGCTTCCTTGTAAATATCAAGCGCCCCAACTGAAACTTCACGCCTCATCTTCACATAGGCCTCCTTCTTCCTCTTAACAAGAGATTCCACTTCTTTGGTAAACCACGGTTCCCTCGCTCGACCCCTTCCTCCCTGCCTGACTGGTACGTACTTATCAAGAACATGCAATAGCTGTTCCTTGAACAAGCTCCACATATCCAGTGTGCCCAACCCTTGCAGCCTACTTCTCCAACCAACACATCCTAAGTCATGTCTAATGGCATCATAATTGCCCTTCCCCCAGCTATAACTCTTGCCCTGCGGGGTATACTTATCCCTTTCCATCACTAACGTAAAGGTCACCGAATTGTGGTCACTGTTTCCAAAGTGCTCACCTACCTCCAGATCTAACACCTGGCCTGGTTCATTACCCAAAACCAAATCCAATGTGGCCTCGCCTCTTGTTGGCCTGTCAACATATTGTGTCAGGAAACCCTCCTGCACACATTGTACAAAGAACGACCCATCTAATGTACTCGAACTATATCTTTTCCAGTCAATATTTGGAAAGTTAAAGTCTCCCATAACAACTACCCTGTTACTTTCGCTCTTTTCCAGAATCATCTTCGCCATCCTTTCCTCTACATCCCTAGAACTATTAGGTGGCCTATAGAAAACTCCCAACAGGGTGACCTCTCCTTTCCTGTTTCTAACCTCAGCCCATACTACCTCAGAAGAAGAGTCCCCATCTAGCATCCTTTCCGCCACCGTAATACTATCCTTGACTAGCCGCGCCACACCTCCCCCTCTTTTGCCCCCTTCTCTGAGCTTACTAAAACACCTAAACCCCGGAACCTGCAACAACCATTCCTGTCCCTGCTCTATCCATGTCTCTGAAATGGCCACAACATCGAAGTCCCAGGTACCAACCCATGCTGCCAGTTCCCCTACCTTATTTCGTATACTCCTGGCATTGAAGTAGAAAATACAGAAAAAGATGATTGTATCAATTCTCTGTGTGACCCATCCAAACATCTATAGGTATGTCATGTTAGCCTTTTCACTGGATAATGATCTTCTCTTTGTTAAATTGCATTTTAAAGGTTTGTAAATTTGACAGTGGTATTCATTTAGGTGATCCATCAAACGAAACACTCATGATTTACAGAATACAATTTGCTGCAATATCACACAATTTAACACAAGCCTCAATCAACAGCCTTTACTGCTGTCCTTCTGCTCTCCAACGACTAATCCCACTGCCAGGGGGCTGATTCTACCGTCAATTTTGGTGATATCAAATTTATCCCCTTTCATTTGTGACAATTGTTACTGTCTACCCGCTCTATTAAAGGGCATGTTGTTACTCATGACTGAAGAGTGGGGGCAGCACGGTAGCATGGTGGTTAGCATAAATGCTTCACAGCTCCAGGGTCCCAGGTTCGATTCCCGGCTGGGTCACTGTCTGTGTGGAGTCTGCACGTCCTCCCCGTGTGTGCGTGGGTTTCTTCCGGGTGCTCCGGTTTCCTCCCACAGTCCAAAGATGTGCGGGTTAGGTGGATTGGCCGTGCTAAATTGCCCGTAGTGTCCTAAAAAGTAAGGTTAAGGGGGGGTTGTTGGGTTACGGGTATAGGGTGGATACGTGGGTTTGAGTAGGGTGATCATTGCTCGGCACAACATCGAGGGCCGAAGGGCCTGTTCTGTGCTGTACTGTTCTATGAGTATGAAACAAGCCATTGATAATTTTATTTACATATCAGAAAAATACCTTGTTTGGATGGGTCACACAGAGAATTGATACAATCATCTTTTTCTGTATTTTTAAGGTGACAGTCCTCCTGCCAGTAGACATTTGCAATGGAGTATTTATTAAATACATTTCAGTGTATTACCTCAATTTTAGTTTTCAGAAGAATTCTCCAAAATTTACTTTTCTTTTTCAATACAAATTGTCTACAGCATTTTCTTGTGAATAACAAATGAAAACAAACTGAAGCTTAATATATGTACAATTTGATGAACAGTCTTCTTTCTAGTCATTGAACATAGCAAGCCATATGCTATGGAACAACAATCAGGTTTAAAAAAGCTACAAAACAATTCATTTTACTTGGGGCAACCCTAACCCACAGCGAAAGATCAGAAACATTGCCATCCAGCTCTCCGATTAAAGGCAACTTTTACTAAAGCTTTAATGGTGAATAAATCAGTGATTTTACAACAAAATTAAACTAAGTTAACACTGAGTGACCTCTGCCAGAAGGTTAGCTTCTTCCCATTCTTGATGGCTCCCAAGATCTAATCTCCATTTCAATGGCTGATGGAGGCTGTTAGTTTTCTTGGTGCACTTTTATACTGCACGCTTATTTAAAGCGACTTGTCACCAAGAGGCAAAGATTGACTTTCTTCTGTCAATCATTTGTAATCCAGCAGGGGGCACTCTGATTCCAAAAGGTGACTTTTTTATTTGTATGTCGGGATATACAGTATAAGGTTAAGTTCTGTTTATTATTTTCTTTAATAACATGTGGAACATGAAACATTTAAGGATGCTCATCTCTGCCAGTCATCAAGCACTTTACATATATTCAGTTTCTCAAGTAGGAAAATAAAATGTCTGAGACTTGGAACATGCCACGTAACAGTATGGTATGTAGCACTTCCAAACTACCTCAGAGTCTAGTGGCATTTTGTTTCCAATTCAAACACCATTATTTCCACTGATTAGGAGCTAAACCAGGGACTGGTTTATCACAGGGCTAAATAGCTGGCTTTTAAAGCAGGCCAGGGGCACGGGTTAAATTATCGTACCAGCCTACCCGAACAGGCGGCGGAATATGGCGACTAGGGGCTTTTCACAGTAACTTCATTTGAAGCCTACTTGTGACAATAAGCAATTTTCATTTCATTTCATTAGTTAGTAAATGGTTAACAATGCCAGTGACGCCCACATCCAAATCAACATTCCAGCAGTATTCTTTCCTCTAAACGACAAGACTAAATTGCACATTCACTCACCGATGTACAAATCTCTTACTCTCCAGATAAGAGAGCGCTGTGCTGAGCTGATAGGCATACAGAATTAAGGAGGCCAAGTCCAAGTTGTATTTTCTTACTTGTAAAAATGACCGTAACTGAATAAAAAACAAAATCCGATTTTAGAAAAATTGGCACTTTCCTGTTAAAAATCAATTCTAAACGTATTACCATTTTGAAACAAGTATATTGTAAGTGCATCATATTGTAAACCGTATTTGTATTTTGTGTAGGTTTAATTTCAAAATTAACTTTCAAAATTAACTTTAGATAAATATTAGTCTGAAATGCCTTATGTGTAAATTTCTTTATAATTTGGAAAAAAACTGATCAAATTAAATTACTGAAGAAAAGTCGTGAATTTCAAATGATATAAATCACTGGTTACATCATAGTTAGAATACTCTAGTGTCCAATTTTGGAAGCCTTACTTGGGGAAGGATGTGATAGTTTTGGAGTGGTCCAGAAAAAAATCACTAAGATGATGCCATAGATGAGAGACTTTTATTTATGAGTTCAGAGAAACTGTGGTCTTTTTATTGGAACAAAGAAGATTAAGAGAAGATCTGATAACAGTGTTCAAATCTTTCTCAGATTTTATAAAGCACAGTGGTTAGCACTGTTGCATCACAGCCCCAGGGTCCCAGTTTCAATTCCCAGCTTGGGTCACTGTCTGAGTGGAGTCTGCATGTTCTCTCTGTGTCTGCGTGGATTTCCTCAGAGTGCTCCGGTTTCCTCCCACAGTCCAAACATGTGCAGGTTAGGTGGATAGGCCATGATAAATTGCCCTTAGTGTCCAAAAAGGATCGTGGGGTTACTGGGTTACGGGGATAGGGTGGAGGCGTGGGCTTAAGTGGGTGCTCTTTCCAAGGGCCAGTGCAGACTCGATGGGCCGACTGGCTTCCTTCTGCACTGTAGATTATATGATTCTATGAAATGGTGAAAAACATTTCCAGTCTTTCAAGAGTCACCGAATCTTTATGGTTTATGGCAGCCTTCTGCCTCATAATGGTGGTTTGCACTGTGGCCAACTCTGTTAAACATCACCTGGTGTGGCTCATGATTCTCACTCTGGTGTGGTAATCTTTGCTTCATTTGCTGCAGATGAACATGGCAATTGGTGACATTGATGAGTTAGCAAGAATACGTCTGACACAGCAAGGGTGGAAACTGTTCAACTTTTTCCCAGTCTAGTATATCCAGGTCTCGCCACTGTAGGAGTGCACTGAGGATGCAAGCTTGGTAGAATTGTAGTTGGTGTTCTCTGTCAGGTTGTTGATGTCATACTCAGCTTGGACATTACAGTTGCAGCTTTCGTGATGCACATGTTAATTTCAGCATCGAGTGACAGGTTGCTGATGATCATATATGTGAACCTATCAACAATCTCCAGCATCACACTGAGAGATGGCAGTATTGCAATATCCTGGATCATGACATGCATCTCCCTGATGCTGATAATCGAAACAAACTTTTTACAGCTGAAAGAGTCTGTCCATTTGCTACTGCAAATGTTTCTCAGTATGGAATGCTCATATGGCATTGTCAGTGTAGAACAGCTCTCTGATGAGGACTTGGAATACCTTTCTATTAGATCTCAATTAAGCCAGGCTTAATAGCTTTTCATCAGTCTGCTTTGTAAGTAGACATCCTGTGTAAGTGATTTAATGGTATAGAGCAGCAGCAAAGAGAAAAATATGCCAAAAGGTGTCGGTGTCAGAACGCAATCCTGTTTGACCCCATGGCAGATCACAAAGGATTCCGATGTTGCCGCATCATAGCTGATTTTGCCCATTACGTTGTCATGGCAAAAAAAACATATCAAGCAGCTTTGGTGGGCAGCCAATCTTCTCCAGCAGCTTAAATAGACTACCCCTGCTGAGATGGTCAAATGCCGTGGTGGCATCAATGAATTATTTATATATAATAACTTCACATAATAATAATATAATAATTAATATTATTAACTTCCTTAAGTCATGACATTTCATTTGCAGCTGAAAGACTGAGAAGATCATGGGCGGATTCTCTGTTGGCTGACGCCGAAATCGGGAAACTCGACTGAGGGAGAATATGTTTTGCTGCCGAAATTGCGGCAGGTGCTGATTTGACACCGAATCGCAATTCTCCGTCACTTCGACAGCGGCGTCTATGTGGTCTGGAACGCATGTACAGTAAACCCCGTTTATATATCATTAATAGGCCTGACCCAGTATTCTCCAAGACCTTTGTAATTCTCTGCCTCCGAGGGGCTGAATTCACGATGGCATGGTTCACTCGTGCTTTTAAAAATCATGAAACCGACGTCATTGCTGCTGAGGGAGAGAGAGGGGGTATGGAATGCGTCCAACATCACCAGTTTGCTGACCGTTGTGCCGCTGGCCGTGAGGGCTTCTACCAGGGCTGGGGGTGTAGTAGTCGGAGGATGCCAGGAGGTGGGCTGTGGGGTCGGATTAGATGGGCAGAGAACACCATTGCTGCAGCCGGAAAGTAGCCATGCAGCTGCGCACACCGCTGAAAGCCCACTGTGAACTCAGAGCCACAAGTCGTATGGATGTTCCCCCTGGCAACCCGGCAGGTGCCCTCTGGCCCCAGCCGACCCATCAGCGGGATGGGGCACGCTCCAGCACAACCAGTGCCATCTTGTTGGCTGGGATGAGTGTGTTTGGGGATTGTAATGTATATATGCAGCTGAAGCTTGTCAGCCATCCAAATGTTAATCAAGGACCTGGCGAATCCTGCACCGTTTCTCATTGATGTCAATTGTGTTTCAGTTGGAGCCGGTGATAGCCCCTCCACAGTCGCTGAATCGGTCCAGGTTTGGGGGCAGTTTTCCTGTTGTGAAAGTCCATGAATCCTGCCCTGGTGTCGGAGAATCCAGCCTAATGTCTTTTATAGATTTTGCTGTTCGGAAACCACACTGGAATTTGGGGTGAGGTGTGTTCAACAATGATCTGCAGTCTGACAAGAGCAACACAGCCAAATACCTTACTCCACAGTGCTTAGCAGTGGGAACTCTTCGGCTGCGATTACATAGATACATGGAAGATAGGAGCAGGAGGAGGCCTTTAGGCCCTTCGAGGCTGCTCTGCCATTTATCATGAGCATGCCTGAGCATCCAACTCAATAGCCTAATCCTGCTTTCTCCCCATAACCTTTGATCAGAATCACCCCAAGTGCTATATCTAGCTGTCTCTTGAATGTATTCAATGTTTTAGCATTAACATTAACTTCCTGTGGTATTGAATTCCACAGGCTCACCACACTTTGGGTGAAGAAATGTCTCGTCATCTCTGTCCAACATGGTTTACCCTGAATCCTCAGACTGTGGTTCCTGGTACTGGACCCACCCACCATCGGGAACATCTTCCCTGCATCTATCCTGTCTATACTGTTTGGATTTTATAAGTCTCTATGAGATCCCCCCTCATTCTTTTGAACTCCAGCGAGAACAATCCCAACCTAGTCAATCTCTCCTCATATGACAGTCCCGCCATCCCTGGAATCAGTCTGGTAAACGTTCGCTGCACTCCCTCGAGAGCAAGAACATCCTTCCTCAGAAAAGGAGACAAAAACGGCACACAATATTCTCGGTGTGGCCTCACCAAGGCCCTGTATAACTGCAACAACACATCCCTGCTCCTGTACTCAAAACCTCTCGCAATGAAGTCCAACATACCATTAGCCTTCTTTACCGCCTGCTGCACCTGCATGCTTACCTTCAACGGCTGGTGCACAAGGACACCCAGGTCCCGCTGCACACTCTCCTCTCCCAATTTACAACCGATCAGGTAGTCATCTGCCTTCCTGTTTTTGTTTCCAAAGTGAATAACCTCACACTTATCCAAATTATACTGCATCTGCCATTGATTTGCCACTCGCCCAACCTGTCCCGATCATTCGGTAGGATCTCTGCATCCTCGTCACAGTTCACCCTCCCACCCAACTTGGTATAATCTGCAAACTTTGTGATGTAATATTTTGTTCCCACATCCAAATCATTGATATATATTATGAATATCTGGGGTTCCATCATCGATCCTTGTGCACCCCACTAGTTACTGCCTGCCAATTTGAAAAGGAGCCATTAATCCCTCCTCTCTTTATTTCCTCTCTGCCAAGGTTGCCCTTGTTCTTGTAGAGGGTCACAATCTTTGCAGCACACATATCCCAGAGCACTGCCTCCTTTCTCCAGTAGAGACAGAGAAGTTTGTGCAAGTGTTGCGTGATTGTCAATTTCCCATGCTTTATGAGTTCAGGTAGTATATTATTAGCACCTGGAGCTTTGCCAGTGGAAAGCAAGTCAATAGCTTTGTGAAGTTCCTCCACTGTGGATTCGATATCCAGATTTGCCATGACATGCAAGCTTTCTATGGTCTCTGGAGCTTCCTTGGTATATAATCCATAGTGTCCCATCCACCTCTTCAACTGTTTATTGAAGTTCGTAATAACTTCCTCAACTTCGTTTTTGAAGGAGTTGTTTTCTTTGCAAGTGACCTGTTGCCTTTCTGATTCTTTCATACATACCCTGTGTCAAAGGACACCCACATATTCTGGCAAAGTTGTGACTCGTAGTTATCAGCACACCGCTTAACAGTCTGTTGGACTTTGAGTGTCTCTTTAGTACATTTCAGAGTCTTTTCTATCGGATCTCTTTTGCAATTAATGAGAGCGGCTTCAATGACATGTTCCATGACAGTGGTGTTAACCTCAAAACCAATCAGCATTTTTCTGCTCGCTTCCCCCATGTTGAGAGTGCGCTATGGTCACAATGCATAAGAAATAGGACGAGTAGACCATATGGTTCTTCTAGCCTAACCTGCCATTCAATACGAACTTGGGCTTCAACTCCACTTCCTTGCCCGTTCCCCATAACTCTCGATTTCCTGAGGCACCGGAAATCTATCATCCCAGCTTTAAATATTTTCAATGATGGAGCATCCACTATCCTTTGAAGCAGAGAATTCCAAAGATTCACCTCATCTCGGTCCAAAAGATTCCACAACTAGTGGAAATGGAAACAACCATGTAGATGGTGCCTTATACTCTGTGTGGGAGTGCCTCCGAGTGCCTGTTCAACTGAGTTGAGGAACAGTTGTTTTTAAAAAAAATATTTTTATTCAAACTTTTGATATTTTAACATTTTAAACATACAACATAACACAGAAAACACAACACAAACCCTTATACTCCCTCCTCATAACCTCAACAAAACACCCTATTTTGCCCCCCCACCCTTAACAGCTGACGGTAACCAGCTCCTTGAAATGCAATACAAACAAACCCCATCTCTTATGGAACCCCTCATCCGGGCCCCCCCTTCAAAGTAAATTTTACCGTTTCCAGACACAAAAACTCCATCAAATCCCCCAGCCTCACTGAAGCACAAGTCGGAGAAGCTGACCTCCACCCCAACAGGATCCGCCTGCAAACGATCAGAGAGGCAAAGGCTAAAACATCCGCCCCTGCTCCAGTCTGCAGCCGGCAAGTCCAACACCCCAAATATGGCCCCCAGGGGACTGGGCTCCATAAGCACGTGCAAGATTACTAAAATGGTGCTGAAGAACGACCTCCAACTTAGGGCCTGACCAGAACATATTTATGTGATTGGCTGGGATTCTCCCACACACCTTCAAACAACCAGCTTACCCTCGACTTCGTCAGGTGTGCTCTATGTACCACCTTTAGATGTATCAATCCCAGCCTCGCACAGGAGGTGCAGGCATTCGCCCTGCTCTGCACCTCACACCACAATCCGTCCTCCAGCGCCATCCCCAACTCCTCCCACTTGATCCTAACTCCCTCCAGAGGTGCCATATCCTCCCCTAAAATCCTCCTGCACATCGGCGAGATGATCCCCCCCTCCAGCCCCATCACCGACAACACCCCTCCAACAATGAGGAGGGTGGTGACATCAGAAAAGTCAGATAAACCTTTTTCGTGAAATCCTGCACCTGCATATACCTGTACACCTTCCCCCACGGGATCCCAAACTTCTCCCCCACTTCCTCCAAACTCATTTCAATCACCCTTTGCTCCTCCCATCCCCGAAATCTAGCATCCATCCTCGCTGGCTCAATCCCATGGCTCCCTCGGATCAGTATCAACTTCAACCCCGCCTCAACCTAAAGTGCTGCCAAGATTCCCTCCATATTTACAAAGTGGCCACCACCACTGGACGCCAGAGTATTTCCCTGGGGCAAACGGGAGCGGCACCTTTGCCAGCGCCCACAACCCCAACCCATTACAAGAGTCTGTCTCCATCCTCACCCACAAAGCCTTTGGCTCCCTACTCCAGCCCAACACTCTCCGCCCAATAATAATACCTCAGGTTTGGAAGGGCTAGGCCCCCTGACTGTGGTCCTCTCTGAAGCACTGTCCTTCACAGGAAAGGATGTCCCGAAGCGTGGTACATTGGCGAGACCATGCAGACACTGCGACAACGAATAAACGGGCATCGTGCAACTATCAACAGGCAGGACTGTTCCCTTCCAGTTGGGGAACACTTCAGCAGTCAAGGACATTCAGCCTCTGATCTCCGGGTCAGCATTCTACAAGGAGGCCTTCAGGAGACGCGACAATGCAAAATTGCTGAGCAAAAACTTATAGCTAAGTTCCGCACGCATGAATGCGGACTCAACCGGGATCTGGGATTCATGTCGCATTACATTCGGCCCCCACCAACAAGCCTGGACTTGCAGAGGCCTACCGACTGAACTGGCTTGGGACAATTCACACCTCTTTAACCTGGAGTTACCTCTCTCTCTGCATCTTTGATGATTTGATTGCCTGCAGGTGCTC
Source organism: Scyliorhinus canicula (assembly GCF_902713615.1). NCBI lineage: Eukaryota > Metazoa > Chordata > Chondrichthyes > Carcharhiniformes > Scyliorhinidae > Scyliorhinus > Scyliorhinus canicula. Next base: position 26,099,414 of record NC_052155.1, read on the forward strand.
GCATTCCGGGGCATCTCTGACTGTGTCTATATAAACATTTCTGGAACAAGCCTTTCCATTCACCTGAAGAAGGAGCCGTGCTCCGAAAGCTCGTGTTTGAAACAAACCTGTTGGACTTTAACCTGGTGTTGTAAGACTTCTTACTCTGCTTCTAATCCTTGACGCCTTACCTGCCCACACAAATTACAAAATCAACTGTTCCACCCCACAAAAAACCTTTTCAGCAAAAAGATCCGTAGTCACCGAAATAAAAATAAAAACCGCGAAATGTTCATCTTTACCGCCTGCATCCGGCCAGCCAACAATAGAGGAAGGCCATCCATCTCAATAAACCGGCCTGGACCCTGCCCACCAGGCTTGTAAAATTCAATTTATGGAGCCGGGCCCTATCCTAAGCCAACTGCACTCCCAATACCTAAAGTGGCCACCTGAAATGACAACGCCCCCAAACCTACTCCCACCCCCAGAGAAGAAACCATAAAACACACATTTTTCCATATTTAACTTACTGCCTAAAAAAGCCCCAAATCTCCTAAGCAGTCCCATTATATCCCCTACTGAAGAGCCCGGATTGGTGATGTACAGCAACAGGCCATCAGCATACAGAGATACCCTGTGCTCCTCCCATCCCCTCCCGCCCTGGCTATCCCCTTCCATTTGTCTGAGCACCTCAATGCCATTGCCAAGGGCTCTATCGCCCGTGCAAACAGGAGGGGCGGCATTGGGCATCCTTGCCTCGTTCTCCTGTGCAACGGAAACTACCCTGAATTCACCTCGTTTGGTTCCTTATACAGCAACTTAACCCATGCCACAAACTTGGGTCCAACCCCAAATCTCTCCAACACCACAAACAAATAGCCTTCTCCACATCCAGTATCACCATCACCTCCGGTTCCTTCCCTTCTGCCGGAGAATGCACCACATTCAACAGACAACTGCCTACCCTTTACAAACCTTGTCTGACCCTCCCCAATTATCCTTCAACCGAAGCACCACCACCTTAGCCAAAATAGTGTCACCCACATTTGGCAGAGATATTGGCCTATATGAGCCACACTCCACTGAGTCATTATCGTTCTTCTTAGCAGCAATGGCATGGATGCCTATCCCATTGTTTCTTGCAGTGCCCCCTTAGCCACCGCATCCTCAAACATCTCCACCAACAGCAGTGCCAGCTTGTCCAAACACTTTTTATAAAATTCCACTGGATACCCATCCGGTCCCGGTGTCTTACCCATCTGCATCTGCTCTATCGCCGCCCGCACCTCTTCCAGTCCCACTGGCTCTTCCAACTTCGCTGCCTCCTCCTCTCCTACTTTAGGACACTCCACCCGCCTCCAGAACTCCTCATGTCTGACTCATCCTCTGGAGGCTCCGACCTATATAACATTTTATAAAACTCTGAATGCTTTGTTCCCCGGCCACCACCGACCCCCTGCCCCATTCCGAGCAGCCTTCTGCTGGTGGAGCTGGCTTCTCCCTAAACTCGCACACAGTCCCCTTCACCCGCCTCAAATGCCGAACCGCCTTTCCCGTGGATAGAAGGTTAAACCGTGCCGATAATTCCTTTCTCCTCACGTGAAGGTCTGGAATAGGATTCTCCACATACTTTCCATCCACCTCCAAAGTTTCCTCTACCAGCTGCTGCAGCTCCTCTCTTGCCTTAAATGAGTTGATCTTGCCCTTTACTGCCACCTTCAAAGCTACCCATTCCACTGACGGTGATCAATCACCTTTCCCACCTTAGCACAAAACTCTGGTCTGCCAACAGCCCCACATCCAACCTCCACGCAGGGGTCTGTGCTGGCCCCTTCTTCAGGACCACATCCATCCAATGTGGAACATGGCCCAAGATAATAACCACCAAATATTCTGCTTTCCTCATCCTGGCCAACAGCGCCTTCCCCATAATAAAAAAGTCAATCATTGAATACACATTGTGTGCTGGTGAAAAGAACGAATACTCTCTGTCCCATGGATGCAAAAAAACCTCCACGGGTCTGCCCCCCCTACCTCCCCCATAAACACCGCCAACACCTTCGAAGCACCGCCTCCCCCTACCCAGAGTGGAAGACTTGACTCACCCAACCCTTTTGAAGCCTTACCTAGTCCTTCACACTCAGATGGGTCTCTTGCAGCAGCACCAGATTAGCTTTCTAGCTCTTCAAAAGCGAGGCAACCCTCGCTCGCTTCACCGGTTCTCCCAGCCCTCGCAAGTTCCCAAAAGGACCAGGGGTCTCTCACTACAATCCCTCCCCCCCTCCTCCTATCAGTCATCTACTCCTGGCTCGCCCAACAGGTGGGACATAGCCCTACCCCTCGTTACTGTCACACACCTACCTATTCATCCCCTCCCCCCGTTCCCAGAAACCTCCCAGCCACTTCCTCTCAAAACCACATCTTCCAATATCTTCCTTTCCCCCCACCATTTACACCTCCCAAGCCCATCAAAACCTATCCATATAGGTTCCGACGGCTACGGACCCTCCCCCGACCTCGCTCCCAATCACTCGCCAACTTACATTTGCTAGCAAGGTGGCCCCTGCCAGAACCTCCTCCACCACATGCCCAATATCAAAAAGAAAACCAACACAAAGGCCCCCCCACACCCATAACGTCCAAACACCCAACTCCATAATCCCTCAAATCAAGAAGAAACAAATCCCAACAAATTACCCCAATGTCCCAAAATCATCCTCTCCCAAACACAAACCGAAAGAAGGAAAAAGATAAAAACCAACAAAGTCCAAACTCAATTCAATCCCAGTCCTTCACAAATGCCTCCACCTCCTCCACCGTCTCAAAGTAATAGTCTCTGGAGTTATGTGTGACTCTCAGTCTCGCTGGGTAAACCACCCCAAACCTCATGTTGCTTTTGTACAACGCCGCCTTCACCCGGCCAAAGGCCGCCCAACCTTCTTAGCTCAGCCGTGAGATCCCGGTATATACAAATACCACCGTCTTTCCAACTCACTTGATTCAGCTTCGCCCATCTGAACACTTGTTCCTTCACGTGGTGACTGTGAAAGCAGATGATCACAGCTTTCGGTGGTCCATTCGCCTTTGGTTTCAGCCAGAGTGACCAGTGAGCCCCGTCTAGCTCGTAGAGGGAGGGGTTGTCCTCCTCCCCCACCAGCTTGGCGAACATCTCCGCAAAGTACTCCGTCGTCCTCTGCCCCCCCATAGCCCCTCAGGCAGTCCCATGATCCTCAGATTCTGCCTTTGTGACCGGTTCTTCAGGTCCTCCACTTTGGCTCTCAGCCCTTTGTTACTCTCCACCACCCTCTGCAGCTCCGTACCCATTGAGGTGAACTGGTTGTTGTGCTGCGACAATGTCTCCTCCACCCCCTTTAACACCTCTCCTTGCTCCCACACCTCCGTTGATGTCTTTGCCAAAGCCTCCTTTATCGGGGCAAGAGTCTCATCCACCCACCCCTTGAGCGAGGCTAGCATCTCCTTTCGATACCTGTTGAAGTACTTGGAAAACAGTCGCTCAAACTCCCCCGCCATCACTTCAGCCAGCTTATCCACTGTAATGGGGGCAGCCCCACCCAGCGAGCTCGATCCGGCCATCTTTCCTCCCACTGAACTCTCCATTGAGCTTGCCGGCGGACTATTCCTTTTTTCCCAGATTCTTTTGCTGGCACTTCGACATCCTTTGGTTGCTGCAACTTTTCTAACAATCAATCATATAAAATTCTCACTAAAGTCTTGGCAGAAAGGGCCAAAAAATGAAAGCTCCAGCAGGAGCCAACCAACATGCGACCTCCATCTGCATGTTGCCACAGGAAGTTGTTTTTCATCTGGGTAGTTAGCATGGTTGGTGTTGGTTTGAATGAAAATCTTCAAGGGTTGCATTATAACCCTGGTGTGTACTAGGGAGTGATCTGCATCAGTCAGCGCAGTGGTAGCTGTGTGTGTTAAGCATCCTGTCAAGTTACATCTGGTGGTGATTAGCTGGGCCCAATACCCTGATGTTGGAAGTCACCGAGACACCCTGTGACTTGGTTTGTTCTGAAAGAAGGCATTAGTTACAGAAAGCTCATGATAGAAGCAAAATGAATGCAGTGTCTGTTAGTTCTCATTGATCTTTTCTAGGCTATTACGTCTGATGCAGGGAGGCCAAGCGAAGTGGATGGTAGGTTATGATTAGGGATTTTGCTGAGAGCAGCCTCGAGCTCCTCATAGTACTAGTCTTTTGCCTCTGTAGTATAGACTAACTCGGGAGCAAAGACACTCATGAAGTTAAAGGGCACCAATTGAATGAGGGGATGGGGGGAGGTGGTGCATGGAGAAAAATAACCATTTTATGGGGGGTTCTATCATCATCATCAAGAGTGGAGTTCCTCACAGCAAAGCCAACATCTTGTGAACATGTTCCTGCAGAACTCTTACACTGCCAGATGAACCCATCAAGTTCCATGTTGTTCAGAGCTGTCATGTGCACGTTATCAACCAACTGAAAGTCATCAGTCAGTTCCGAGCACATGGTCCTGACATTTCAGCTTGCCAATCGAAGAGTTCACATTTGCTTTGTTGGTTTGCCTGATACAATGGATTCTGTGCATTTGTTGAGCAGAATAAGTTTCACGCACACACTGAAGCACCCGTTCCCTATTCCAGTCAAGAGGGGCTTATCACGCATAAAAGCTGTCTCCAGTGTTGTGTTAATGCTCCAGGGAAACTGGACTGTTCCAGGGCACAAGCATGGACAAAATTTATGAAGACCTTGGACTTCCCAAATGTCGAGGTCTTCCCCTCAGCTTTCCCGGTTGACCCTAAAGGAATGCAATGCACTACGTTTGGCACTGGATTGGTTGCAGGAGTTTCTGGAAAGATGATAGATTTAGGTATCAGTGTGCCTTTGGACTCCACTCCAGATTTTTGTCAGGGTTTACTTCCTTATCCTTCAACTTTCCCGAGGTAACCAAAAGGTAGTGGAGCTATTTTCCAATAGCTGGTAGTTTGGTTCATGAGTGTCAACATGTGTTCAAATGCCAATGGGCCTGCACAATGCACGTCTGGGTGCCAAACCCTCTCGGAGTTCCTCTGAAGCTTCAGCTGGGGGCCACTTGGGATCCTGTTTCCATGTGTCACCACGAGGAGGCACTGTTATGGACTCAACTCACAGAGAAGGACTCACACATTAGGCTCACTCTTTTGCATTGCTACGAGCCAATGGTGTGGGCAGAAAATGAGAAGCAAATTAGCACACAAAAGCAGGAAGCCTGCTAACTCCCTTCACACACATACAAGGGCTGGTTTAGCACAGGGCTAAATCGCTGGCCAGCAGCACGGTTCAATTCCCGTACCAGCCTCCCTGAACAGGCGCCGGAATGTGGCAACTAGGGGCTTTTCACAGTAACTTCATTTGAAGCCTACTCGTGACAATAAGCGATTTTCATTTTCAAGGTGCATTGACAAGTTGACACATCACTAAAAAAAGAGCAAAAATTTAGATCACCACTAAAATAACAAAGGGACAGGCTTTTTTTTTTATAAGCAGAAGGTTGTTAGGACATGGAATATACTACCAGAAGCAGTGGTAGATAAACATTTGAATAATTTAATACCGCATGCAATGTCAATAAGCGGCCTTTGCAGCATCTTATTAAATGTCCTGTGATAATTTATGTACACAGCCACTAAATATCCTTCATTAATTCTCCATGAACTCTATTAAGTTTGCCAGACATCTCTTTTTATAAATATGCGCTGGAAATCCTGAACTAATCCATGAAATTCTAAATGAATTCATGTTCGAAAAACACGCATCACCAAATAAGACTCTTTCATTGCATTCAAATGTTTCTGATGCATTTGTCAGTGCAAATGATCATACCTCTCCAAAGGTACACAGTTCCATTATTATCCAGACCGGATTTTCTGTAATTACGCCGATCAACTTCACTATATGAGGGTGGTCAAACTGCCGCATCGTCACTAAGAAAATAAAAAAGAATTTTTTAGTGAAGACATGTTATGTTAACTGAATCAAAGAGGAAGGTCAAAACTATTGAGGAACACAGGGTCAGAAGCGGACTATTAAGTCCATTGAATGAGTTCAGTCAATCAATTAGATTGAGGGTGATCTGTAACCCAATTCAATTTATCTGCCTTTTCACTATGTCCCTTGAAATCCTTACCGAACAAAAGCCTATCAATCTCTGTCTTGAAAGATTCAATTGACCGAGAATCGGCAGCTTTTTCATGGAGAAAGAATATACGAAAAATTAACAAGTGCGTACTGGTCTACAAGTCTATCGCAATGAGTCTATATCAAATATTTTACTATATAATGGCAGAAAATTAGTTTGGCCCACCACAGTTCTTGTCATTATCAATACCTATATTCAGCTGAGCCACCAGAGAAAATGTGTTAAGAGCCTGACTATTCCCTAAAGAAAGTGTAGGAAAAAAAACACCATCCAAATCACCCGAAGTTGCTATTCTGTGCCCAATCAGAGAGCTCAAAACCTAGCCATAAATATTACGCCTGAATGAGTGACACATCCAATGTTGAAACTGGAAGCAAATGCAAATCACAAAGCAAAGCTTTTAAAGCCAGTGAAGTTAATTTGAACAATCAAGTTAGCTGCTTAACCTTCAATACAAAAAGTTGGCCAAAATAGGAAGAATTTATTTGACGGTCAAAGAAAATCTGAGCATTTTTTCTGTAAACAACTGTTAACTGCTGAAATACAACATCAAAACAAAATTCCTGTGAAGTGACACCATCCCTTCCATCGTATAAATGCATCCCTCAAGCTAGTGCCTTAGAATGATGGTGCAAAATCTGATTTAATAATCAAGAAATGACAACTGTTATAACGGGGAGGTGCAAGTTGGGGTGGTTTGGGAAACGCTAAAGGCAATAGTCAGAGAGGAGCTGATATCTATTCGGGCGCACAGGGAGAGGGGGAGAGGGTCGAGAGAGAGAGGCTGGTGGAGGAAATGGTAAGGGCGGATAGGAGATACGCAGACACCCCGGAGGAGGGGCTTTTGAGGAAGCGGCGTAATCTCCAAGCGGAATTTGACATTTTAACCACACGGAAGGCGGAGGCGCAGTGGAGGAGGGCGCAGGGGGCGGTATATGAGTACGGGGAGAAGGTAAGTCGGATGTTGGCTCACCAGCTCCGGAAGCGGGAGGCAGCTAGAGAAATTGGGGGAGCCACGGATGGAGGAGGGAACTTGGTGCGGGGTGGAAAGGACATCAATGGGGTGTTCAGATCCTTTTACGAGGGGCTGTACCGGGCAGTGCCCCCCAGGGAAGCAGGTGGGATGGACCGCTTTTTGGATAGGCTGGAGTTCCCAAGAGTAGGGGACAAGTGGGTGGAGGGTTTGGGGGCCCCAATTGAGTTGGAGGAGTTGGTGGAGGCGTTGGGAAGTATGCAGACAGGGAAAGCGCCGGGGCCTGACGGGTTCCCGGTGGAATTTTACAAGAAATTTTCAGATTTGCTGGGCCCTCTGCTTGTGAGGACCCTGAATGAGGCGAGGGAGGGGGGGGCTCTGCCCCCAATGACGTCCAGGGCAATTATCTCTTTGCTCCTGAAGCGGGACAAGGACCCCCTTCAGTGTGGGTCTTACAGGCCGATCTCGCTCCTTAATGTAGATGTCAAGTTGTTGGCAAAGGTGCTGTCCAGGAGGGTGTAGGATGTGGTCCCGACGGTGATTCATGAGGATCAAACGGGGTTTGTAAAGGGGAGACAACTGAATGCCAACGTGCCAATGTCATGATGATGGCGCCGGCGGCTGGGGAGTCAGAAATAGTGGCGTCCATGGATGCGGAGAAAGCTTTCGATAGGGTGGAGTAGAGTTACCTGTGGGAGGTGTTGCGGAGGTTTGGGTTTGGTGAGGGGTTCATCAACTGGGTGAGGTTGCTGTACAGCTCCCCCGTGGCGAGTGTGGTGACGAATAGGAGGAGGTCGGCGGACTTTCGGCTTTCCGGGGGACGAGGCAGGGGTGCCTCTTGTCTCCCCTGCTCTTCGCGTTAGCGATTGAGCCCCTGGCCATGGTGCTGAGGGACTCGAAGAGTTGGAGGGGGATTGTGCGGGGGGGGGGGGGGGGGAGGAGCACCGGTTGTCGCTGTACGCAGATGATCTGCTGTTGTATGTCGCGGACCCAGCTGAGGGGATGCCAGAGGTGCTGAAGATACTTGGAGTTTGGGGACCTTTCGGGCTATAAGCTCAATGTGGGGAAAAGTGAGCTGTTTGTCCTGCACCCGGGGGATCAGGAGAGGGAGATAGGTGAACTCTCGTTGTAGAGGGCTGAGAGGAGCTTTAGGTATCTTGGGGTCCAGGTGGCTAGGACCTGGGGGGCCATGCATAGGCTTAACTTTGAGGCTGGTGGGGCAGATGGAGGAGGAGTTTAGGAGGTGGGACGCGCTACCGCTTTCGCTGGCGGGCAGGGTCCAGTCGATTAAGATGACGGTGCTCCCGAGGTTTGTGTTTCTTTTCCAGTGCCTCCCCATATTGATCCCAAAGGCTTTTTTCAGAAGGGTGAATAAGTCGATTCTGGGGTTCGTGTGGGCGCGGAAGGCCCCGAGAGTAAGGAGGGTATTTTTGGAGCGAAGAAGGGAGGTAGGGGGCCTGGCGCTGCCCAACCTGTGTGGATATTATTGGGCGGTGAACGAGGTGATGATTCGCAGGTGGGTGACGGAAGGGGAGGGTGATGCATGGAAGAGACTGGAGGTAGCGTCCTGTGCGGGTACGAGTCTGGAGGCTTTGGTGATGCCCCACTTCCACTCCCCCCGGCAAAGTACTCCACGAGTCTGGTGGTGGTTGTGTCCCTCAAAATCTGGGGACAGTGGAGGCGGCATAGGGGGGAAGTGAAGGCCTCAGTTTGGGCCCCGATACGGGGCAATCACCGTTTTGCGCCGGGGAGAACGGGTGAGGGATTTGGGAGTTGGCACAGGGCAGGCATCAGACAGTTTGGGGACCTCTTCCTGGATGGGAAGTTCGCGACTCTGGAGGAGCTGGTGGGGAAGTGGAACCTCCCCCCTGGGAACGCTTTTAGGTATATGCAGGTCAGGGACTTTGTTAAGAGGCAGGTGGCGGAGTTTCCGCGGCTGCCACCAAGGGGGGTGCAAGATAGGGTGCTTTCGGGGACGTGGGTTGGTGAAGGAAAGATCTCGGCTATTTACCAGCTGATGCAGGAGGAGGAAGCCTCAGTAGAAGAGCTCAAAGCGAAGTGGGAGGAAGAGCTAGGGGAAGAGATTGAAGATGGAACGTGGTTGGACGCCCTGGAGAGGGTGAATTCCTCCTCCTCTTGCTCACGGCTCAGCCTAATTCAGCTGAAGGTGCTGCATGGGGCTCACATGACAGGGGCAAGGATGAGCCGGTTCTTCGGAGGGGAAGACAGGTGCGGGAGGTGTTCGGGAGGCCCGGTGAACCACACCCATATGTTCTGGGCTTGTCCGGCCTTGGAGAGGTTTTGGAAGGGGGTGGCGAAGACTTTGTTGGAAGTGGTCGGGTCTAGGGTCAAGCCGGGATGGGGGCTCGCAATCTTTGGGGTAGCTTCGGAGCCGGGGGTGCAGGAGGCGAGAGAGGCCGGCATTCTGGCCTTTGCGCCTCTAGTAGCCCGGTGCAGGATTCTGTTACAGTGGAGGGATACACGGCCCCTGAGTTCGGAGGCCTGGATCAACGACATGACTGGGTTCATTAAGTTGGAGAGGATGAAATTTGCCCTGAGGGGGTTGGTACAGGGGTTCTTTCGGCGGTGGCAGCCCTTTCTCGACTTCCTGGCGAAGGGGTAGAGAGTGGTTGGTCTCAGCAGCAACTTGGGGGGGGGGGGGGGGGGGGGGGGGGGGGGGGGGTGTTTGGGGATGGTTAGGGGGTTTGTTTTTGCGGCGGTGGGTTTGCTATGTTGTTATTTTCTTCTTTCTTGTATTGCTGTTGGTTTTTTGTTATTATTTATTTTGGGGGCGGGGTGAGTTCTTTTCTTGTGTTGGTGTGGAAACACGCCTTGTTTGTTTTAAATTGTGGGGAGAAAATTTGTTATTGAAAAACTTGAATAAAAATTATTTAAAAAAAAAAAAGAAATGACAACTGTTGATGTAACTGTGCCCAAAATATAGGACGATAATACTACTACTACCTAGTGTGATGGAGTGGTCGAACATAGGTTCACATGCTGAATAGAAGGTGCAGCAACTCCCAATAGGCACAGTGGGAGAACATGGGGCCCCTGGGCAATATATTTCCCTTTTAGCCAATTAATGAGCTCATTGGAGCCAATCTTTACATGGTCTTTAGAGTGATACATTACAAGCATACACCTTCAACCTCAACCACACAACAATTTCAATAACTAGGAATGAAATGGAAGTCATATTCTGGGGAAGAACAGTACACAAAATATTTTCTTCTTTAGCATTATTAAACAGTACTAACTATAACCAGTATAATGTGACAATGTGGATAGTAGAGTGCAAATCCAAAACTCTGCTTTGGACGAAGAAAAGTGCAATTATAAAGCTTCCTATCACATCTCCAGGAGATCCCCTTGCAAATCACAATTTTTGAAATGAAGGAACTTTTTTTAAGGAACATTTTATTGAGGCATTTAAAATTTTAACATTTAACGTATTAACATTCTAAATAACAGAACAGTCCGACACACGCAAGAAACCCACAGTAACATACCCAATTTCCTCCCACCCTAACTTCTAACTACTCATATATTAGATTCCCTACCCTTATTCTCCGCTTCCATGCTCCCCCCCCTCCCCCCCACTTAAGGTCAGTTTTCCTTAAAGAAATCGATGAACGACTGACACCTCCGAGCGAAACCCTGTATTGAACCTCTTAAGGCAAACTTAATCTTCTCTCGCCTGAGAAACCCTGCCAAGTCACTGACCCCCCACTCCCGACTTTGGAGGCTCCGAGTTCCTTCATCCCGTCCACCAGGGAGACAAAGACCAAGATGTCAGCCTTTCTACCCCCCTGGGCTCCCGGATCTTCCGACACTCCAATATTGCCACCTCTGAACTGGGAGTCACCCTTCCTTTCAGGACCTCTGACATTACATTTGCGAATCCCTGCCAAAATCCTCTCAGCTTTGGACACGCGCAAAACATATGTACATGATTCGCCGGAACTTCCCCCATACCTATCCTCCACCTCCTCAAAAAACCTACTCATCTGGAGCACAGTCATTTGAGCCCTGTGTGGACCACTTTGAACTGGATCAGGCTAAGCCTGGCAAATGAGGAGGATGCATTGATTTCTCCCCCCCCAACTCATCTTCCCATTTCCCCCACCTCCCCGATTGGGACCCCTTCCCACTCCATCAATTCCTTGTACATTTCCGAGACCCTCCCTTCCCCAAACCCTGTTTTTGACATCACCTTATCCTGCAGTCCCCTTAGAGGGAGGTGAGGGAAGCTTGGAACCTGCCTCCGGACAAAGTCCCTTACCTGTAGGTACCAAAATCGGTTCCCACCCGGTAACTCAAACTCCTCCTCTAGCTACTCCAGGCTCGGGAAACCCTCCTCAATGAAAAGGTCCCCAAATCAATCCCTGCCCGCTGCCACCCCCTAAAACACACATCCAGCACCCCCCGGAGCAAACTAGTGATTGTCACAGATTGATGACCACACCGACGCCCCCTCCAGTCTCATATGCTGCCTCCATTGCCCCCACACTCTCAGGGCTGCCACCACCACTGGGCTTGTGGAGTACCGAGCCAACGAGAATGGCAGAGGGGCCATCAACAGAGCCTCAAGACTTGTGCCCCTACACAATGCTGCCTCTACCCGCTCCCACACCGACCCTTCCCCCACTACCCACTTCCAAACCATCGCAATATCAGCCGCCCAGTCGTAATGAATAAAGTTCGGAAGAGCCAAGCTGACTTCCCCGAGCGCCCGCGCAAGAAGGATTTTCTTCACCCTCGGGGCTTTCCCAGCCCATATAAAACCCGGGATCATCGCGTTCATTTTCCTAAAAACTTCCTTGGGGATAACGACTGGGAGACATTGAAACACAAACAGCAATCTTGGGGGGACTGTCATTTTCACAGTCTCTACCCTCCCCGCCAATGACAGCAGGAGCACGTCCCACCTGCGGAAGTCCCCTTTCATCTGCTCAATCACCCTGCTCAAATTTAGTGTATGAAGCTGACCACAGTCCCTTGCTAACTGAATCTCCCGATACCTAAAACTCCTTCCTACCACTTTGAACGGCATCTCCTTCAGTCTCTTCTCCTGCCCCCTTGCCTGGATCGCGAAGAACTTGCTCTTGCTCACGTTTAGTTTGTAGCCTGAGAACCGGCCAAATTCCTCCAGTATTTCCATAATTCCTGCAAACCCCCTGAACAGGTCTATTATTATTTTTTCTTTTCATAAATTTAGATTACCCAATTATTTTTTCCAATTAACGAGCAATTTAGCGTGGCCAATCCACCTACTCTGCACATTTTTGGGTTGTGGGGGCAAAACCCACGCAGACACGGGGAGAATGTGCAAACTCCACACGGACAGTGACCCAGAGCCGGGATCGAACCTGGGACCTCAGTGCTGTGAGGCAGCTGTGCTAGCCACTAGGCCACCGTGCTGCCCTAACAGGTCTATTATATACAGGAGCAAATCGTCCGCATAGAGCGCGACCCTCTGCTCCACCCCCCCCCCCCCCCCATACTATCCCCCACCAAATGTTCAATGCCCTCAACGCCATTGCCAAAGGCTCTATGGCCAGGGCAAACACTAGTGGGGACAGTGGGCCCCTTTGCCTTGTCCCTTGCACAGACAGAAATACTCTGAGCGGACCCGGTTGGTCCTTACATTTGGCACTGGTGCCTGATAAAGCAACCGGACCCAATCCACGAACCCCTGCCTGAACCGAACCTTCCCACGACATCCCACAGGTACCATCACTCCACCCGATCAAAGACCTTCTCTGCATCCATGGCTACCACCACCTCGACCTCGCGCCTCTCCATAGGCATCATTATCAAATTTAGGAGCCGTCTAATATTGGAAGCCAGGTGTCGTCCCTTCAAAAATCCCATCTGGTCCTCCCCTATTACCTCCGGGACACAATCCTCTATGCGCATGGCCAAGACCTTTGCTAACAATTTAGCATCTATATTCAACAGGGAGATCGGTCTATACGACGCACAATTCTCCGGATCCTTATCCCGCTTCAACTTACACAGGCAAATGTGACGGTCAATTTGTACACTGCAAAGCACAGCAATTAATCAGTTTTTGAAGGAATGTTGGCTAGAATGCATTTATAGGAAGTGCTACGGAAACTTTTATATCAATCATTTTTTTAAAATAAATTTTGAGTGCCTAATTAATTTTTTCCAATTAAGGAGCATTTAGCATGGCCAATCCACCTAGCCTGCACATCTTTTGGATTATGGGGGTGAAACCCACACAAACACGGGGAGAATGTGCAAACTCCACATGGACAGTGACCCAGAGCCGGGAATGAACCTGGGACTGTGGCGCCGTGAGGCAGCAGGGCTAACCCACTGCGCCACCTTACTGCCCTTCTTTTATATCAATCATGGTTTAATGCCTCACCAAGAATATTGAACAACAATAATGCATACACCTTTAGTACTTAAGAGTCAGATTAGTGTATGTGTTCAAATGCTGAAATAGGGGGCTAGAACTTGCTAAGTAGACTAGTGCCAAAGGATTTAAGCTAGTACGACAGAGGAAAGAAAAATCTAAAAGGGGAATAAGAAAGAAAGGCAAAAGTGACAAGGAATGTCGGAAAAATCAAGAGAAAAAACAGATCAGAAGAAGGGCAGTGTAATTGCCAAGAAAAACATAGGATGTGGAGGCAAGGATTCGGGCTTCAGTGTACATACAATAATAAATGAAGTATTGTCAATTTGATCCTGAGCAAAAATGTCGAAGGCAGGGTATGATGTAATAACATTAATAGGAGGGGAGTCAGAAGGTTGTCGGGTCAAGTCCCACCCCAGGAATTTCAACACAAATTCTAGGTTGGCGCTTAGTGCATTACACAGGAAGTGCTGTACTGTTGGAAGTGCCTTCTCGCCAGCGGGACCTTACAGTTGTGCTTAAATCGACCCCCCCCCCCCCCCCCCCAGCAGCCAATAGCTCTCCACATCGGGGGGGGGGGGGGGGGGGGGGGCTACTTGCTACTTTACAATAGTGAGCACATTTCAAAAGTACTTCATTGGTTCCAGAGCACCTTTGGGCTGCCCTAGGCTGAAGTGCACTGTCTACCTGCAAATCTTTCTTTCTTTATTCCTGAGCATGACCATGAAGCTGTCAGATTGTTGTAAAAGCCCAACTGGTTCATTCATGCCTTTTAGGGAAGGAAATCTCCTATGTTTATCAGGTTTTGCCTCACTTTCTCAGGGCAACGAAATGCAAGCCTTATCACTGACACACACACGTAAAATAAAATTTTATTGCAGCCCTCCCCACCCCATGTTCATTAAAACTTTGCTTATATAGAAAATGATCTCTGCAAAAACTTCACATGGAAAAAAAAAATTACTTTGTTAGATATAATTCACTATGGACTATTGAGGCTCAGAATAATATCTGGCATCAGTACACGAATGGCTGTGTTCTCCATTATAATTTTAGGCTCGCCACAAGATATTTCCGTCTGTATATTTTACAGACTTCAACTTAGTTGAAGGCAGTTTTCGTTTCGAAACCAGAAGCATGGGGCTGCTCCCAGTCAAATAAACACATCACTAAAGTGAAGGAAAAAGCAAGCCTTGTAAGACTGCCAAATTCTTTTCTCTTACCAAATCTTTGCTATAAAGACATCAAAAGCAGCCTCATAGTTAAAAAGGGGCCACAACATTTGCAACAGTCTTGTCAAAGGGGAGGCTTGCTATGCAGCAGTTTGCCTGCCTAGCTTTTTAATAACGCTCTCACTATGCTCAATTGCTGGCTTAATATCCCAACATAGAACATAGAACATAGAACAGTACAGCACAGAACAGGCCCTTCGGCCCTCAATGTTGTGCCGAGCCATGATCACCCTACTCAAACCCATGTATCCACCCTATACCCGTAGCCCAACAACTCCCCCCTTAACCTTACTTTTTTATTAGGACACTACGGGCAATTTAGCATGGCCAATCCACCTAACCCGCACATCTTTGGACTGTGGGAGGAAACCGGAGCACCCGGAGGAAACCCACGCACACAGGGGGAGGACGTGCAGACTCCACACAGACAGTGACCCAGCCGGGAATCGAACCTGGGACCCTGGAGCTGTGAAGCATTTATGCTAACCACCATGCTACCCTGCTGCCCCAACTCTGACCTTCACCAGTCCTACTTTGAATATCACGTTACAGTAAAAAGATAGAGCGAGGTAGCTGAGTCAAATGTTATTGCATACATCTTGCTGTAACAAACAATTCCTCTATTCATAAAAGAAGCAGTCACAGGGGGCAATTAAACTTTTTAAAAATCTGAGTCTGTTCTGGGCAGGATTAGCGGGGTCTTTCCCGGCATTATGACACTTTGTTGCTACTTGAGCTCCCTGCGGGGAACGCCCCCCCCCCCCCCCCCCGAGGTTGCACTTATCTCTCAACACCCCCCCCCCCCCCCAAACAGGGTCACCCACCCACCCCCAAACCCATCTATAAGGGATCCCTCGGTCCCCCGCACCCTACCTCTCACATGGGCAGGGCACCCCTGGGCCTGACCCCTGGTGTGGTCAAAATGCCACCTGAGCATTCTGTCAGTGTGAGGGTGGCTCCTGGATGGCATTGTCAGGGTGCCCAGGATAGCAGTGCCAGGGTGTGAGGCTGGCAGTGCCAAGGTGCCCACATGGCATCAGCAGTGCCAGGGTGCTACAGTGCCCAGCTGGTGAGGCTGATAGATGCCGGGTGGCCGTTCGATTTGACATCAGCACGGTTAAGTGAGTTTCTAAACACACTTAACTATGCGAGTCTGGTTCCTGTCCTCTGTGGGCAGAATCCAGATTGCAACGTCTTGCAAGATCTGGTTAGATCTCGCGATGTGTAACAACCATAGGGGATCCTGGGGGAGGTCACTTCCGGGATTTACCGGCTGCGTCCCTTCCTGATTCTGGCGGGTTGCGGCTGGTACATCTCTTCCACAGTTTTTAACACAGCAATTCAGATTTTGATGAGAACACTTCTGTCAAGCATCACAATGAGGTAATGTGCCACAAAAAATGCTGACAAATGCAAGCAGAACCAGACAGATTAATCAATTTTAATAAACATTAATCACTTGTAGCTTTCCAAACAGCGAGTTGGGAGGATATAATAATTCCCAATAACAGTTTTCTATCAAGTTTCCTGGGCAGCACGGTAGCTCAAGTGAATAGCACTGTGGCTTCACAGCGCCAAGGTTCCAGGTTCGATTCCCTGCTGGGTCACTGTCTGTGCGGAGTCTGCACGTTCTCCCCGTGTCTGCGTGGGTTTCCTCCGGGTGCTCCGGTTTCCTCCCACAGTCCAAAGACGTGCAGGTTAGGTGGATTGGCCACGATATATTGCCCTTAGTGTCCAAAAAGGTTAGGAGGGGTTATTGGGATAGGGTGGAAGTGAGGGCTTAAGTGGGTTGGTGCAGACTTGATGGGCTGAATGGCCTCCTTCTGCACTGTATGTTCTATGAAGTAATATTTAGCATATTTGAATATAGTTTGAAATATCCAATAAACATTATCTTTCTAAGGCTGAGGATAGGAATGTAGATGGGAGCCAAAAAACGAGAACACAGCCTCAGACTGAAGGGAAAAATGAAGAATAGAAATGGCAGGGTTCGGGAACATGGATGATAAGGGAAAGTGTAAGCTTAGTCAAATGGAAAATGGAGTAGATAGGTCTAGGCATCTAAAAACTGATGAAGCCCTTGAGGCGTACAGTTAAAGAAGGAAGGAACTTTTAAAAAATATATATATTTAGAATATCCAATTATTATTTTTTGAATTAAAGGGCAATTTAGCATATCCAATCCACCTATCCTGCACATATTTGGGTTGTTGGGGTGAAACCCACCCAGACACGGTAGAATGTGCCAACTCCACACGGACAGTGACCCAGGGCCGGGATTCGAACATGGGTCCTCAGCGCCGCAGTCACAGTGCTAACTACTGTGCCACCGTGCTGTCCTGAAAGTAGGAAGGAACTTAAAGGTGGAATTAATAATAATAATTTTTATTACTGTCACAAGTAGGCTCACATTAACACTGCAATGAAGTTACTGTGAATTAGGAAGGCTAAAAGGGTCCATGAAATGTCTTTAGCAAACAGGGTCAAGGAAAATCCCAAAGCCTTTTAGGCATATATTATGAACAAGAGGACAGCAAGAGAAAGAGTAGACCCACTCAAGGACAATGGAGCAAAGTTATGCATGGAACCAGAAGAAGTGGGTGAAATCCTTAATGAATACTTTGTATCGATATTCACCAGGGAGAAGGACATGACGTATGTTGATGTCAGGGGTAGGTGTGTGAACGATCTGGAGAACGTCAATATATCAAAGGAGGAAGAATCCTAAATTGCATTAAGGTAGACAAGTTCCTGGGGCCGGTTGGGACCTATCCCAGGTTACTGTGGGAGGCAAGGGGAGCAATAGCTGGGGCCTTAACAGATACCTTCACATCTTCTTTGACCACAGGCGAGGTTCCAGAGGACTAGAATAGCCAATGTTATTCCCTTGTTTAAGAAAGGATGCAGGAACAATCCAGCAAATTCTAGGCCAGTGAGCCTGACATCAGTGGTGAGGAAGCTTTTGGAAAAGATACTGAGGGACAGGATATATGCACATTTGGAGAAAAATGGACTAGTTAGTGACAGGCAGCATGGTTTTGTATGGGAAGGTCATGTCTCAACAACTTGATTGAGTTTTTTAAAGAGGTGACAAAGAAAATTGATGAGGGAAGGGCTATGGGTGTAGTTTATATGGGCTTTAGTAACGTATTTGATAACGTCCCACATGGCAGACTGATACAAAAACTAAAATCACATGGGATCGGCGTGGGCTGGCTAGATGTATACAGAACTGGCTTGGTTATAGAAGAGTAGAGGTGGAAGGGTGTTTTTCAGAATGGAGATCGGTAGCTAGTGGTATTCCGCTGGGATCAGTGCTGGGACCGATGTTGATTGTAGTATATATAAATGATATGGAGGAAAGTGTGGGTGATCTGATTCGTAAGTTTGCAAATGACATGAAGATAGTGCTGAGGATTGTCAGAGGATACAACAGGAGATAAATAGATTGGAGACTTGGGCACAGAAATGGCAGATGGAATTTAATCCGGACAAATGTGAGGTGATGCATTTTCGAGGATTAAATCTAGATATGAATTATACTGTAAATGGCAGAACTCTTGGGAACATTAACATGCAGCGGGATCTGGGCGTGCAGGTCCACAGTTCTTAAAATTGGCAAATTAGGCGGCCAAAGTGATTGAGAAGGCATATGGCATGCTTGCCTTCATCAGCTGGGGCATTAAGTACAGGAGTTGGGAAATCATGGGCGAAATTCTCCGACTCCCGCAGGGTCGGGGAATCGCCCGGGGCCGGCGTAAATCCCGCCCCCGCCATGGCCGGAATTCTCTGCCACCCGGGAATCGGCGGGAGCGGGAATCACGCCCCGCCGGTCGGCGTGCCCCCGCGCCGATCAGCGGCCCCCCCGCACCGATTCTCCGGCCCGTGATGGGCTGAAGTCCCGCCGCTGACAGGCCAATCCCGCCGACGTGGTTTAAACCACCTCTGTGCCGGCGGGATTGGCGGCGCGAGCGGGCCCCCACGGTGGCCTGGCCCGCGATCGTGGCCCACCGATCGGCGGGCCTGCGCATGCGCCGGTGGTGACGTCAGCGGCCGCTGACGCTCCGGCACATGCGCAGACTCACGCCGGCCGGCGAAGGCCTTTTGGCCTGCCCCGATGCCGGCCGGCGTAGCACCAAAGGCCATTGGCGCCATTCGGCGGAGCGCGAGTCACTCCGGCGTGGGCCTAGCCCCTAAAGGTGCGGAGAATTCCGCACCTTTGGGGAGGCCCGACGCCTGAGTGGTTGGCGCCACTCCGCTACGCCGGGACCCCCCGCCCCGCAGGGTAGGGGCGAATTTTGCCCCATGTTGCAGCAGCTATACAAAACCTTGGTTCGGCCGCATTTGGAGTATTGCATGCAGTTCTGATCACCACATTATCAGAAGGACATGGAAGCTTTGGAGACAGTGCAAAGAAGGTTCACCAGGATGTTGCCTGGTCTCTAAGGTGTTGGCTATGAGGAGAGGTTGAATAAACTAGGATTGTTTTCACTGGAAAGACGGAGGCTGAGGGTAGATCTGATAGAAGTCTACAAAATTGTGAGGCGTAGACAGTGTATAGTCAGATCACAAAGGGGCACAGGTTCAAGGTGAGAGGGAGAAAGTTTAAGGGAGATGTGCGGGGTAAGATTTTTGTGCAGAGAGTGGTGGGTGCCTGGAACTCGCTGCCAGAGGATGTGGTGGATGCATGCACATTAGCAACATTTAAGAGACATGTGGAAGGGTATATGAATAGGGAGGAAATAGAAGGATATGTAGAAGTGAATGGGCTCGGGTCTGGCAGATGGAATACAATCTTGACAAATGTGAGGTTATCCATTTTGGTAGGAATAACAGCAAACGGGATTATTATTTAAACGATAAAATATTAAAGCATGCCGCTGTTCAGAGAGACTTGGGTGTGCTAGTGCATGAGTCACAGAAGGTTGGTTTACAAGTGCAACAGGTGATTAAGAAGGCAAATGGAATTTTGACCTTCATTGCTAGAGGGATGGAGTTTAAGACTAGGGAGGTTATGTTGCAATTGTATAAGGTGTTGGTGCGGCCACACCTGGAGTATTGTGTTCAGTTTTGGTCTCCTTACTTGAGAAAGGACGTACTGGCGCTGGAGGGTGTGCAGAGGAGATTCACTAGGTTAATCCCAGAGCTGAAGGGGTTGGATTATGAGGAGAGGTTGAGTAGACTGGGACTGTACTCGTTGGAATATAGAAGGATGAGGGGGGATCTTATAGAAACATTTAAAATTATGAAGGGAATAGATAGGATAGATGCGGGCAGGTTGTTTCCACTGGCGGGTGACAGCAGAACTAGGGGGCATAGCCTCAAAATAAGGGGAAGTAGATTTAGGACTGAGTTTAGGAGGAACTTCTTCACCCAAAGGGTTGTGAATCTATGGAATTCCTTGCCCAGTGAAGCAGTTGAGGCTCCTTCATTACATGTTTTTAAGGTAAAGATAGATAGTTTTTTGAAGAATAAAGGGATTAAGGGTTATGGTGTTCGGGCCGGAAAGTGGAGCTGAGTCCACAAAAGATCAGCCATGATCTAATTGAATGGCGGAGCAGGCTCGAGGGGCCAGATGGCCTACTCCTGCTCCTAGTTCTTATGTTCTTATGTACCGAGGAAGGGCAGAAGGTTTTGTTTTTAGTTAAGGAATCTGGTTCGGCACAGGCTTGGAGGACCAAAGGGCCTGTTCCTGTGCTGCACTTTTCTTTGTTCCTCTTTGAAACTATAACAGAGCTAAACTTCACACACTCCAGCAGGAAGTGTTGGAGCCTAATATGTCGCCTTGGAGCAGCCCAAAAGCCATCCACTCAAAACCGCCCTCAGCTACTCCCAACCATGTCTCCAGCTACCTGCTTGTGATAGCTAAGGCATCCCTGGACAAAAACACCAAAAGAAAAATCCGGCAACACAGAGAAGACATCAGCCCCATCCACTTTGAGGTTGCAGAACTATAGAATTTCCTATAGGGCTTGAAGTGTGGCAAGGCAGCAGGATATCCAGAATTTATGAAACACCTTAGGCCCCAAAACTCTTGCCTGGCTGACCCAGTTTAGTTTAGCTCACTGGGCTAAATAGCTGACTTTTAAAGCAGACCAAGCAGGCCAGCAGCACGGTTCGATTCCCGTACCAGCCTCCCCGGACAGGCGCTGGAATATGGCGACTAGGGGCTTTTCACAGTAACTTCATTGAAGCCTAATCGTGACAATAAGCAATTTTCTTTCTTTCTTCTTTACAGTGGTTGTTAGCACTGCTGCCTCTCAGTGCTTGGAACCCGGGTTGGATTCCAGCCTTGGATCTTTGTCTCTGTGGAGTTTGCATGTTCTCCCGTGTCTGCAAGGGTTTCGTCTGGGTGCTCCAGTTTCCTCCCACAGTCCAAAGATGTGCAGGTTAGCTGGATTGGCCATGCTCAAATTGCCCATTTGTCCAACGATGTGCAACAACCAACAATTGGCAGCACAATGGTTAGCACTGTTGCTTCACAGAACCAGGGACCCGGATTCGATTCCCGGCTTGGGTCTCTGTGTCTGCATGGGTTGCCTCCAGGCGCTCGTTTCCTCCCACAGGTCCCAAAAGACGTGTTTGTTTGGTGAATTGGACATTCTGAATTCTCCCTCTGTGTACCTGAACAGGCACCGGAGTGTGGCAACCAGGGGAATTTCACAGTAACTTCATTGCAGTGTTAATGTTAGCCTACTTGTGATACTAATAAAATTTATTTTTTTTAAATGAATTCACAATACCCCCCACCTGCCAATTCATGCTGATCCAATAAGTTCACCAAAGGTACGATTCACATCAAGACAGCTGATCTAGAAAAACCCTCCCACATAGGACAGGACTCCCAACGCAAATTCCACCTGGACAAATGAATGCAAATCATCTGTCATGACAAACAAGCACCTGGTCTCAAACCCAACCCAACAGTTGCCTGGTTTCAACCTTCCAAGGAAAGAGTGGTCCACCCTGAACAGGTACAGAACCGGCTACGACCCCTACTTGGCCAACCTCCCCAGATGAGGCATTAGTGTAAGCCCCCTATGCACCTGTGGCAGAACACAAACTATGCATCATCGCAGAATGTCTAATCCACAGATTTAGCAGAGGCCTATCCTCACTCACTATAGCAGGATCGGAAGAAACTGCTTGGCTTAGGGACTTTGCATTCACTAAGTAAATAAAACAGCTTCCTACTTTCTGACACCCTTCTTTCTTGTATAGATGTGTTACATTTTTTCAGACAGCTGGGAACTTTTGGAAGATTACAGCTAGTCTCACTCTATTATGCGTTCCCGAGATCTAACCAAGGCATGGGATCTAATTCTCTCGCCTTGGAGATCCAGGCGAGCGCTGTGCAGACTTGGTCTCCACAAAAGAGGACCAGATGGAATGACATTTGTGGGGATTTACCGGGGATTGGAGACCCCCAGGTACAAGCCCTCTGGCAGGGTAGTAGCCTGGAACTTCTGGTGCCACCTGGGCACCCTGGCACTGCCAGCCTGGCACATTGGCCACTTTTCGTTGCATTAAGGAGCTCCGGCAAGCAGAACTCCTTCAGTGTAGAAAATAGGGATAAGCGTGGCCTCATCGGGGAGTCCCTTGCTAAAACCCCGATCTACCCTGATGGGCGTTACATAGTCAGGTGTTTCTCCGAGCGCCGGGAAACACCCAACTAATCTCGTGTGCGACTGGACTCTGCCCCGATTCGGGTAATTCGCACCTATAGAAGGTAGGAGCACTAGTAGGGCCATTCAGCCTTTCATCACGGTCATTGCTGGTCATCCAACTCAGTAACCTGCTCCCGCTTTCCCCCCATATCCTGTGATCTCTTTAGGCCAAGAGCTACATCTAACTTCTTCTTGAAAATAAGTCCTCAATTGCACTCTGTGGTAGTGAATTCCACAGGCTCAACACTGTGTGGATGAAGAAGTTTCTCCTCATCTCAGTCCTAAGTGGTTTACTCCGTATCCTTGAGACTGTGACTCTTAGTTCTGGACTCCCCAGCAATTGGGAACATCCTTCCTGCAACTACCCTGCCCAGTCCTGTTAGAATTTTATAGGTTTCTATGAGATCGCCCCTCATTCTTCTGAATTTCAGCAAAAATAATCCTAACCAACTCAATCTTCTCAAACATCAGTCCCGCCATTTCAGGAATCAGTCTGATAAACCTTCCCTGAACTCCCTCTATAGTAAGAACATCCTTTCTCAGATAAGGAGATATAAACTGCTCACAATATTCTAGATGTGGTCTCACCAAGGCCCTGTATAATTGCAGGAAGACACCCCTGCTCCTGTACACGAATCCTCTCGCTATGAAGGTCAACGTACGATTTGCCTTCTTTAATGTCTCCTGACCCACATGCTTACCTTCAGCAACTGGTGCTCAAGGACACCCAGGTCTCACTGTACATTCCCCTCTCTCAATCTCCAGCCATTCAGATAATAATCCATCTTCCTGTTTTTGCTACCAAAATGGATAACTTCACATATATAACCTCACATATATCCATATTATACTGCATCTGACATGTCCACTCACTCAACTTGCTCAAATCACACTGAAGCATCTCTTCATCCTCCTTACAGTTCACCTTCCTACCCAACTTTGTGTCATCTGTAAATTTAGAGATATTACATTTATTTCCCCCATCTAAATCATCAATGTACATTGTGAATATTTGGGGTCCTAGCACTGATTCCTGCGATACTTCACCAGTCACTGCCTGCCATTTGGAAAAAGGCACGTTTATTCCTACTATTTGTTTCCTATCTGCCAAAACGTTTTCTATCCATCTTCAATTCACTCCCCCAAATCCAATGCGCTATGATTTTACACTTATGTGGGACTTTGTCGAACGCCTTTTGAAAGTCCAAATAAACCACACCCACTGGCTGCTGCTCATCAACTCTATGAATTACAACCTCGAATAACTCCAGTAATTTGTCAAGCAAGTTTGAAATTGCAGAAAAGGTGGTGATCATCTTCCCCACTGCATCTTTGCTGTGCTACCTTTTCAAATAGAACCATCTATTCTCATCCCATTTATACAGCAGTTGTTTGAAGTACTACATTTAAACTGCAGAATAAAAGCACATTGTAAAAACTTACAGGCTTCCTGTAGGAACTTCTCTCGCACACTATCTGAAGTGGAGTTTTTGCATGTTTTGATGGCAACTGCCATTGCAGGGTTTTCCTGTATAAGCAAGGAGAAAAAATATATAATTACCAATGCTTGCTGAACTAGTTTGTACTAAACACAGAAATATACTGAACCATTTAAATGATTTGATAATCCTGATCCAAACAGAAAAACCGACAATTTCTGGGTAAACCAATTATAAATTACATGAAATTTCATTAAATTAGACAGAAATACTCTTCGATTGAGACCTGATTTGGTACAAAATCGATAAAGACTGTCCCTCTATTTTTCTAAATCACCACAGTATGTTTACAAATATTTTTAAGCAAAGTATATGGGAAATCATTAAGCAAGGCCAAGGTTTCATCAGAACAAAGTAGGGCACAGGAACAGGCCCTTCAAGCCTATGCCAATCATGATGTCCTAACTAAAAAAACCTTCTGCCCGTACTCGGTCCGTATCCCTCTATTTCCTCCCTATTCATATGTCCATTCAGATGCCTCTTAAATGTTGCTAATGTGCCTGCTTCCACCATATCCTCTGGCTGCATGTTCCATGCACCAACCATTCTCTGTGTGAAAAACCTAAACCGCACATCTCCCTTAAAACTTTCCCCTCTCATCTTAAAAGCAAGAAGCAAGATGGCGGCGGAGAGTGGCGGCTCTCTGCGAGCTCTCCCAAACAGATCCTTTTTATACATCTCTTCTAATCGTACCAATCTTTAAAAAATTCCCTATTGTGTATTTTCCTTTTCTTTTCTTTTATTCTTTTATTTTCATGTATTAAATGATCTGTTTGAGCTGCTCGCAGAAAAATACTTTTTACTGTACCTCGGTACAAATGACAATAAACAAATCCAATCCAATCCAATCCAAATCTGTGCCCCCTTGTAATTGAAAAGAAGGAAGGTCTACAGTCTTTTCGATTGACTGATGCCCCTGGGGTGCCTTTGACAGGCTAGATATAGGACTGTGTGTGGTGAATGTACAAAAGTGTAGTCATAGATCAATTAACACAGCAGATGGGGGCAGCATGATGGCGCAGTGGGTTAGCACTGCAGCCTCACGGCACCGAGGTGCCAGGTTCGATCCCAGCTCTGGGTCACTGTCCATGTGGAGTTTGCACATTCTCCCCGTGTTTGCGTGGGTTTCGCCCTCACAACCCAAAGATGTGCAAGCTAGGTGGATTGGCCACGCTAAATTGCCCCTTAATTGGAAAAAATGAATTGAGTACTCTAAATTTATACAAAAAAAATTAACACAGCAAATTAATGTCATTCTTATTATTGCACAACGTGGGGTTTTGCTGCACTCAACATAGTAGTAACTTTTGCCACACAAAATAAACTCACTGCACTGGGAAGAACTTCTTTGCAAGCAAAACACTTCGACAGTTGTGAGCTCTTCTGTAGCATTCAGTAAATGCAAACCTCTGAAGGTTAGTCTTGTGCATGTCACTTTCAAATTAAGTAAAGTACATGAGATCTTAAAAGGTTACTTGAGAGCCTCAATCTGCTTTATTACACACTGTGCAAATTTTGATTTAAGTCTAGTATGATTTTCAAATGCATCCAGACTTTCTGACTGGTTTAGTTATGAAAATGACACCTTGTCATTTTCTGAACTAGACTAGCAATTATGAATTTCATACCAAGTCCTGGCTATAAAAAGGAATTAATATTTAACAGATCTCACAGTGCAACTGCAAACATATTTAGGTCTTCACAGAGGAGTAGGCAGATTTAAGCAGACTCCCAGAATGCAGAGGCAGGGAGAGAAGCTTTGATATTGTTTTTACACATTAGCCTGTTAATTACAACATTGTCGTTCACTATCTTATTGCCAGCGGATTGCATTCATATCAGCTTTGATGGAAACTTGACCACTTGTTCACAGGCAGAAACAACTTCCCCTTTACTGAAGCCTCCCCCCCCCCCCCCCCCCCCCCCCCCCCCCCCCCCCCCCCCCCCCCCCCCCAATCTGGTTATAGTTATCACCATCTGCCCCACTCAAGCTGATCAATGGTCATCTAGTTAGTTATGGCAGCAAAGTGATTATGGCGTGGGCTTATGATCCGGAGACGTGAATTCAGATCCCACCTGGGCCTCTGTGGAATTTAAATTCAATTAATTAAATAAATCAGGAATAAAATGGCAGCATTAGGAATGGAGATCATGAATCTGTTGGATTATCACTAATATTACTGTTTACTGATACCCTTTATGGAAGGAATCTGTAATCCTTACCCAGCCTGACCCCAGATTCACTGAAATGTGGTGGACTCTGAACTGTCATTTGTAATGTTCTCAAAGATAATTAGGGATTTGCAATAAATTCCATCTTCCCCAGTGGTGTCTCCACATTCCAAGCACCAATAAGATAAAATCATCAAATCACATCACAATCCCTTCCTCTACTTTGCTACGTGGCTATTCCAACCGGCTGATCTCCCACGTTCTATCCTCTCAAAACATGTGGTCATCCAAATCTCTGCTGCCTGTCTTTGTAAGTTGTAACAAGTTCTGTTCAGCTATCACTCCTAAGCTCATACACCTACACTAGCTTCCGTGAAGCAATACCTTGATTTTAAATGCTCATCTTGTTTTCAAATCCTTCCATGCCATACCTTTCCCTATCTTTGTAACCTCATCCAGCCCGTCAATTGCCTGAAATATTTGTGCTCCTCTGATTCTGGTCTCGCAAACATCACCGATTTTAGTCACTCCATCAGTAGCATTCAGCTGCCAAGGCACAAAGCTGTGGAATTCCCTCTCTCAACCTCTCAATTCTTCATTTCACTTGCCTCCTTTGAGGCCCATCTCCCAAAATCATACCTCTTTAATCAAGCTTTTAGTCACCTACCCTCATGTATCCACAAAACAAGTTACCTGGTCATTTGTTTCTCGCTGCAGGAACCAGCTGCTGTGTTTTTTTGCATTATAACTGTGATTGCACTTAAAAAGTACATCATGCATTCTGAAACATTTGGGTAAATCCTGAGACTGTGAAAAAGTGTGTTGCCCTGGTTAGCATTCTTATTTAATCAGCATCAGCCAGAACAAATCAACTGGTTAACCAGCTCATTGCATTTTTGTGGAATCTTTCCATGCACGAAAAGGTGTCACCTTTGCCCACACAATAACAATAACTGAATCTTCAAAGAACTAAAGATGTGAGATGCTTGACATGCTTCAAAGAGTAGCACGATTAAAACACTAAGTATTTCTTGGATCTAACAGGGTACACAGACAAGACCTATTTCATCCAGACAAAATACTATAATTCTGAAATTGAGAGAGGACACCATCACTCTGCAGTATTGTGGAGATGCCAGATCAAAGTTAAGTACTTCTCCAGTGGGAAGGAAGTAAACATTCTGAGGGCAAGTTTCCGAGACACTCACCCAGCCTAGTTACTGGTCAGAGTGTAGGTAGCACATACTTTCACATAGAACAATATGTGGTGTGCGAATATCATTAAAAATAAGTTGATGTTTCGTAGTACAGAACTTAAGTATTGCTGAAAAAAAAGCATTTTGTCTTGCACTCATTAGGACGCTGAATACCAATGTTTGGGGAAATGGCAAATTATCCTGTAATAATAATAACAATCTTTATTATTGTCACAAGTAGGCTTACATGAACACTGCAATGCAATTACTGTGAAAATAGAAGAGAATGCGGATTGGTTGGCAAATGGACACTGATTAATAGAAGAGGATCTGCCAATCAGAGTCCACTTGCCAACCAATTAGCATTCTCTTCTCCTGCAAGATAATTTGTCATTTCCCTTTACATTGGTATTTTTTCAGGGTCCTAATGACTGCAAGACAAAAGCTTTAACATGTCTCTTTTTTTCAGCAATGAAAATAAATAAACATTTTAGAAGAAGAAAATTAACAATTCACAATATTAAATGTTAACTGTGGGCAGCACGGTACCAGTGAGCAGCACGGTAGCACAGTGGTTAGCACGGTTGCTTCACAGCTCCAGGGTCCCAGGTTCGAATCCCGGCTTGGGTCACTGTCTGTGCGGAGTCTACACATTCTCCCCGTGTCTGCGTGGGTTTCTTCCGGGTGGTCCAGTTTCCTCCCACAATCCAAAGATGTGCAGGTTAGGTGGATCAACTGAGCTAAATTGCCCCTGGTGTCCAAAAAAGGTTAGGTGGGGTTACGAGGATAGGGTGAAGGTGCAGGCTTAGGTTGGGTGCTCTTTACAAGAGCCGGTGCAGACTCGGCCGAATGGCCTCCTTCTGCACTGTAAATTCTATGGAATACTTTTGATTTCTTTAAAAAAAAATTTAGAGTACCCAATTATTTGTTCCAATTAAGGGGCAATTTAGCGTGGCCAATCTACGTATCCTGCATATCTTTGGGTTGTGGGGGTGAAACCCACGCAGACACTGGGAGAATGTGCAAACTCCACACGGACAGTGACCCAGAGCCGGGATTTGAACCCAAGTCCTCAGCGCCTTAGGCAGCAATGCTAACCACTGTGCCACCGTGCTGCCCCTTGATTTCAATTCATTTCAAAAATCAACGTCACCGCCAGAGATTTCCTGAAAATTGCAGAAGTGTGTTCTGATCCTCACACAGCCCATTACTTTAGGCAGCACAACTTTTAAAATTAGAACACTTTCAATGAAATTTATTCGCTGAAGGTTCTTTTTCTCAAAAACAGTAATTGAAACAATGAAAAGTTTAAAAAAAGGTACAAATGTTTTTTTTAAACTGTTGCACGACTGGTGTGGCAGATGCCATAAAGAGTTAGCTTTGGTGGTGCAGGTGAAAGTGGTTCACTTTTGGCTTCTGTCATCATTACACGAGCTTTCTTGATTGTTGGAATCTTAATTTTATTTTATAGTTTAATTTTATAGCTTAATTTTATGTAGTGGGCAGCACAGTAGCACAGTGGGTAGCACTGTGGCTTCACAGCTCCAGGGCCCCAGGTTCGATTCCCAGCTTGGGTCACTGACTGTATGGAGTTCTCCCTGTGTCTGCGTGGGTTTCCTCCCACAAGTCCCGAAAGACGTGCTGTTAGGTGAATTGGACATTCTGAATTCTCCCTCCGTGTACCTGAGTGGGCGCTGGAATGTGGCGACTAGGGGCTTTTCACAGTAACTTCATTGCAGTATTAATATAAGCCTGCTTGTGACACTAATAAATATTATTATGATTATTATTATTTTCATCTCCACATGACTCCTGAGGTCTGTCCATTGTGTACACTGAATGAGTGGCTAAGGAGGTGGTACATGAATATGGGGCTGGTTTAGCACAGGTACATGAGGCTGGTTTAGCACAGGGCTAAATCGCTGGCTTTGAAAGCAGACCAAGGCAGGCCAGCAGCACGGTTCAATTCTCACACCAGCCTCCCCGAACAGGCGCCGGAATGTGGCGACTAGGGGCTTTTCACAGTAACTTCATTTGAAGCATCCTTGTGACAATAAGCAATTTTCATTTCATATGAAGCAGCATGGAGGTGGCACGTAGAAGCACGGAGGTGGTACAGAGATGGTAGGGTAAGACATTCCACTGTCAATAATTTTAGCCCTGCAATTTGGGGGCACTTTCACAAGAGACTCGATCCGGTGGTCACTCAAAAACCTAGCTTATTACGAATATAAGGCAAAACTGGTATTTGAACCTGGTGTTTTGCAATGAGATTCCACTCTCACTAGAACTGCATCAATTTTCCATCTATATTGCCTTTAACCTTGCCACAATGTTAGAATTTCTGAATTACTTACAGGGCTCATGTAAATTCCTTGGTGCACGTCACCGAACTGCCCCTCTCCAATGCAGCGCCCCAGTTCAATTCTTTCCCTCTGTATCTCATAATCCCTGGCTGTAAAGAGTGGAGATAATTAATTATTAAATCAACTTTAGGGTCAAATTATTTTTTCATGTTTTTAAAGTGAGAAAAAGTTACACACTAAGTGACACACACATTGGCACAATTATGTTCATCCAACAGGCAGCAAGCACAATAATCAGGCAACAATTAATAAACAGTTTCATTACCTTCATCTATCCCATAGCTTTCTGCATTGCAATTGGGAGTAGGGGGAAGAAAATCAAAAAGCAGTGTACATTACAGTTTCTGTAGATAAATATGAAACAATGCAATTTATGCAGTATGATAGTGCAATGAATGTCGAACAATGGATTAAACCATTATTTCTTCTGTGCAGAAAGCTACAACTACTTAAAAATTAACTAACAATTTAGTGTGAAAATGTTTATATATGACAAAGTTCAAACAGTGGTTCTCTGTCCTTACAAACCAGTAGAGTAACAGCACTTTTCGCAATCACAGGTTTCCGAAAAGTAAGTATTTCTGAAATATTGCAATGTAGCAAAAGACAGGAGCACACATCAACATCTCATGTGCACCAATGTGGTAATGGCCAAATAATCTGTTTTCCTGATGTTGGTTGAAGTATGAATATTGGCCAGGAAATTGGGAATACTCCTCAGCTCTTCAAAATCGTACCCTGGCATCTTACACACCCACCTGAGAGCGCCGGTTGGGCCTCGGTATAGAACATAGAACACTACAGCGCAGTACGGGCCCTTCGGCCCTCGATGTTGCGCCGACCTGTGAAACCATCTGAAGCCTATCTGACCTACACTATTCCATTTTCATCCATATGTCTATCCAGTGACCACTTAAATGCCCTTAAAGTTGGCGAGTCTACTACTGTTGCAGGCAGGGCGTTCCACACCCCTACTACTCTCTGAGTAAAGAAACTGCCTCTGACATCTGTCCTATATCTCTCACCCCTCAATTTAAAGCTATGTCCCCTCGTGTTGGTCATCACCATCCGAGGAAAAAGACTCTCACTGTCCACCCTATCTAACCCTCTGACTATCTTATATGTCTCTATTAAGTCACCTCTCAGCCTTCTCTCTAACGAAAACAACCTCAATTCCCTGAGCCTTTCCTCGTAAGACCTTCCCTCCATACCAGGCAACATCCTAGTAAATCTCCTCTGAACCCTTTCCAAAGCTTCCACATCCTTCCTATAATGTGGTGACCAGAACTGCACGCAGTACTCCAGGTGTGGCCGCACCAGAGTTATGTACAGCTGCAGCATGACCTTGTGGTTCCGAAACTCAATCCCCCTGCTTATAAAGGCTAGCACACCATATGCCTTCTTAACAGCCCTATTAACCTCATTCCAAAGATGGCACCTCTGACAGCGCAGACAGGGGAAAAAAATGGAATCTGGCATAATATAACTTTAAGTGATTCTTGTTGTTTGATATATTTATAAAGACTTCATCAAACTTTGCGCTTATACATTGGCCAAGGGATGTTCAAGGGAAAAACCTTTTTGAGGAATCAAACAAAATCGTAGAAAAGCAGAATAATAACAATCACCTATATTTTATACTGTGTCTTTGATGCAATGAAACATTCCAAGGCACTTCTCAGGAGCAAAATTAAACAAAATCTGACACCGAGCAAGGAATATTAGATAAGATAACCAAAAGCTTGGTCGAAAAGATGGGTTTTAAAGAGTTTCTTAAAGAAGAAAAATTAGATTGCGAGGTGAAGGAGTGCAGCAGGAGAATTCCAGATCTTGGGCATTGGCAAATAAAGTCATTGCCACGAATGGTACAGCAGTTATAATTGGGGATACCAGATTTTATCATTGAAGAGGCTAGAATTAAATGAGCATAGATATCTTTGGATAGTTACAAGGCTGGAGGAACAGAGAGGCGAGAGCATTTAGTGATTTGAAAACACCAAAAAAAGGAAAAGAATCATACAATTAAGATGTTGTTTGAATGGGAGCCATCAGTGAACACAGATGTGATAGGTAAATGTGAACAGGGGCAAGCTAGGACACAGGCAATGGAATTTTGGATGGCCTCAAGTTTACACAGGGTAGAATGCGGCAGATCAGCCAGGTGTGCATTGGAAAAAAGGCATGAATAAAAGCTTCTGCAGATGATGAGCTGAGCCAAGGACAAACTCGGATGATGATATGCAGGTGGACATAGGCAGTCTTAATGATGGTACAAATATGTGGTCAAAAGCTCATGGTAGGGTGAAACGTCGCACCAAAGTTGCAAACAATCTAGTTTAGTGTCAGTTGCCAGGGAAAGGGACGGAGTCAGTAGCTAGGTAATAAATCCAGAGGTTGGACTGAAAACGATCGGTTGGACATTTTAGTACGCTAACGGTGCTATAAATCCAAATATGTGCAGGTTAGGTGGATTGGCCTTGCTAAATTGCCCCCTGACGTCCAAAAGGCTAGATGGGGTTACTGGGTTACAGTTATACCACTGACCATTCATTTCAGAGATCAGGGGCAAAATTCTCCGACTCTGCTCGCCCGGGGCCACCGGAAATCCCACCCCCGCCGTGGCAGAAATTCTCCGCCACCTGGGAATTGGCGTGGGCGGGAACCGCGCCGCACCGAGCGGCGAGCCCCCTGCGGCGATTCTCCGGCCCACAATGGGCCGAAGTCCCGCCGCTGGGAGGCCTCTCCCGCCGCCGAGGTTTGAACCACCTCTGGTGGGGGCGGGATCGGCGGCACGGGGCGATCGGACCTTGGGGGGTGCCCCTATGGTGGCCAGGCCCGCGATCGGGGCCCACCGATCGGCGGGCGGGCCAGTGCCGTGGGGGCACTCTTTGCCTTCCGCCGCTGCCACGGCCTCCACCATGGCGGACGCGGAAGAGAATCCCCCAGCGTGCATGCGCCGGTGGTGACATCAACGGCAGCTGCCGCTGACGTCACCACCGGCGCATGCGCGAACCAGCGAAGGCCTTTCGGCCAGCCCCGGCGCCGGGCGTCAAAGGCCGCTGGTGCCGGTTTTGGCGCCAGTCGGCGTGGTGCCAACCGCTCCGGCACGGGCCTAGCCCCTCAATGTGAGGGCTTGGCCCCCAAAGGTGCGGAGAATTCCGCACCTTTGGGGAGGCCCGACGCCGGAGTGGTTGGCGCCACTCCGCTATGCCCCCGGGACCCCCCACCCCGCCGGGTAGGGGAGAATCCCGCCCCTGGGGTCAACAGAATCAAAGGGGGCAGCCAATACAGAGTTATTAACATAACTTTAACTGTAACACAGTGATGCATTTAATCAAATGTTCATTGTTGGTTTTTGGATTTTCATTGATTTGTACATGAAACTTCAATTATCTATTTATCAGGAGAGAGTGAGTGAGGGAGAGAATTTTGATCGTCAGAAATGGTTCTCAGCCAACTCAAAAAGAGGTCTTAGCGAGGGAGGCAGTAGAGAGACAATTGTTTCATCTGTGGGGCGTGAGGAGACCTCCTGCATTTCCTGGTTCCACAAAATAAAAATGGGAAACAAAATAATTTCAGTGTAAAATGGCTGCTGTTTCCCACATTAGAACTGTGACTACACTTTAAGAACATTTTTTGGTAGTAAAGCACACTGGGACATGCTGGCATCATGGATCGGGGCGCGCTGGTTAAATAGCAGGAAAGGCCAAAATCAAGATTTGCACCCTCCCCTCAAAGGATCTCCCAATTTGTGGTGGTCTGCTATACCCTCCACAACCTGGCACAGCAGCGGCGTGACATTCTGGAGGAGGAGGAAGAGGGACAAGCGATCTCGTCTGAGGAGGCGGACCAGGAGGGAATGGAGGACAAGCCTGGGGAGGACCCGCAGGAGGAGGCAGAGGATGGCAGACAGGCGGCGGCGAGGGTCTGCCATGCCCCAAGTATTAAGGAGACCCTCATCCTCACTCAATTCTCATAAGAGAAGGCTTTGTCCGTCAGCTCGCCTGCTCCCCCCCCCCCCCCCCCCCCCCCCCCCGCCATTTCCCTCCTGCTTCCCCCCCCCCCCCCCCCACCACCACCGGTTACCCTGTTTCACCCTCAGAGGGTCCGTGTATCATCACCCCAGAATGATAGGCCTGTGTCGGCACTGTCAGTGGGCCAATATACAAGGCAGAAGAATGATGATCACTCGACGTGAGATATGCTGGGTTGCTCCTTAGTTTATGCCAAAGTCCGACTCCTGTCTGCTGATAGAACGCTCATACCCATCCTCTAAGTGGCGTCTGCTTTGGGGCGTTTGATCTTAGACCACTACACCCGAGGGGCGGAGGGAGCAGAGGGCAACAGGGGGTGAGAGTGCATGCAGGCCCACCGTGAAGATTGACGTGACAGAGGCTTCACCTATGTCAGGTGTTAGATGTTTTAATAATGAACTATTGACATTTCCATTCTCCCTAGCTACAGATATTGCCCCAGCCCGCGCCCTATCAGTGATCCTCAATCTTCTTGATCCTCTGTGGTCTAGTGCTACGTCCAGGTGTGTCCCTGGGATGCAGATCAGAAGTGGAGGTAGCCTGCTGCTTTTTACACCTTGTGGCTTTTGATACCCTTGGCGGAAGTCCTTTGAAGGACCTGGAGCTAGAGGGCCCTTGCCGACTTAACAATGTCACTGGCCTCACCGTGCCACACTGTTCTGCCTGCTGCACATTGACATGCGCAAGTGTGAGGAGGGGGGGATTCGGAAGAACTGAAGACCACCATCATCTCCTTGGTGGCAGGCCCATGTTGGCCTCCAGCACTTCCTCCTCCCTAGCGATACCCATAGGGCCCTAGGGATCCCCATGGGAAGGAGGGGCAGCATGATCACAAAGCCCTCTGTATCTTCTGGCTCTGCCAGTCTTGGCGCCTCCCAGTTGTCTGCACCATGGCGTTGATGCCCTCAGCGATGTTCCTCAATGACTGAGACATGCTCTGCAGTGCCTCGGCAATGTCCACCTGGGTGTCAGACATGTCCCTCAGTGACTGGGATATGATGTTGTGGCCCTCAGCTATGGTCATCAGACTGAGCCATATTTTAGACACCACCACTCAAGATGCTGAGCTCGTGCTCCAGGCATTCCTTTGTGGCTGCCAGTGTTGGCCTCGGTGCCATGGATTGTCAGCATCATCTCCTGCGCCCGTAGCCTTTAGGACACCTCCAATTTATAGAATCATAGAATTTAGAGTGCAGAAGGAGCCCATTTGGCCCATCAAATCTGCATCGGCCCTTGGAAAGAGCACCCTACTCAAGCCCACATCTCCACCCTATTCTTGTAACCGAGTAATCCCACCTAACCTTTTGGACACAAAGGGGCAATTTAGCATGGCCAATCCACCTAACCTGCACATATTTGGAGGAAACTGGATCACCCGGAGGAAATCCACACTGACACGGGGAGTAAGTGGAAACTCCACACAGTCACCAGAGGCCACAATTGAACCCAGGAGCCAGGAGCTGTGAGGCAGCAGTGCTAAACACTCGCTGGAATGTCGCTGACATGCCCTCCTGAATCTCACGTCTGTGTCCAGAGGCTCGGCATCTGACTGGGACTCAGCTGAGTCCTGGGATCCAGCAGACCTCCAAGTTGGGATTTTGAGGGGTGGCAGGCAGAACTGATGCCTGGAGAGAGGTGATGACTTATCCTTGCAACTCGGTGGAGGTCATTGGTCTTCTGACAATGGATGCTCGTCCCCCTGGTCATGTTGCTCGCACTGACAGCCGCCGCCACAACCTCCCAAGTGGTTTTACTGACCCTGCTGCTGTTCCTCCGACCCTAATGGGGGAACAGGATGTCCCGTCTCTCATTCACAGCATCGACAAGCCTGTACTGGTCAGCATCCCCAAAGCAAGGAGTAGGTCTGCGTGCGGCCATGCTTGTGTGTTCACTGGGAGTGAGGCAGAGTTTAAAAGTAGCTCCCCCCGTTAGGCCTTCGTGCCAGAAGCAATATTCATGACAAGAAGGAATGTTCATGACCAGTTTGCAAATGCCAGAATGTTTCCCCAATACCAGAGACTTAGATAACCCTCCAAACCCCCACTTGAATGATATTCAGATTCTATAGCCTGCAATTTATTTACCTGCAACAATATTCACAGCATTTCCCCCTGAGTTATTGCATATACAATGAGTTAAAATTAACAATACAGGATAGTTAAATTAGTTTAATAGCAATCATGGATTATTTTTCCAAAAAAGTATATATACTTGAGCCTGAAAGTATCAATGGCACTCTTACTCTGTCATGAAACAGTTTAACTTAATCAGAGAAACATAGAAAATAGGTGTAGGCCAGTCGAGCCTGCAATATGAATATGGCTGATCCTCCATCTCGACACCACACTCCTGTGCTCTCCCCTTACACCTTGACACCTTTCGAGTCTAGAAATCTATTTCCTTCTTAAATATATTCAGTGATTTGGTCTCCACAACCTTCTGTGA
Source organism: Scyliorhinus canicula (assembly GCF_902713615.1). Lineage (NCBI taxonomy): Eukaryota > Metazoa > Chordata > Chondrichthyes > Carcharhiniformes > Scyliorhinidae > Scyliorhinus > Scyliorhinus canicula. The sequence goes on from NC_052155.1 coordinate 26,135,547, forward strand.
TAGATTTCCACAGGCTCACCACCCTCTGAGTGAAGAAATTCTTCCTCATAGAGTCATAGATGTTTACAGCATGGAAACAGGCTCATCGGCTCAGCTGGTCCATGCCGCCCAGTTTCTATCACTAAGCTAGTCTCACCTGCCTGAATTTGGCCTATATCCCCATGTAACTGTTTAACTGCTTTTTAAAGTACAAAATTGTACCCGCCTTTGCCACTGCCCCTGGCAGCCCGTTCCAGATGCTCACCACCCTCTGTGCGAAGAAATTTCCCCTCTGGTCTCTTCTGTATCTCTCTCCTCTCACCGTAAACCTATGCCCCCTAGTTCTAGACTCCTTTACCTATGGGAGAAGATGTTGACTATCTACTTCATCTCTGCTCCTCATTATTTTATAGACCTCTAGAAGATCACCCCTTAGCCTCCTATGCTCCAGGGAAAAAAGTCCCAGCCTATCCAGCCTCTTCTTATAACTCAGACCATCAAGTCCTGGTAGCATCCTTGTAAATGACTTCTGCACGCTTTCTAGCTTAACAATATCCTTCCTACAATAGGGTGACCAGAACTGAAAACAGTATTCCATGTGCTGTCTTACCAATATATTGTACAACTTCAACAAGCCGCCCCAATTCCTGTATTCAATATTCTGACCAATAAAACCTAGCATGGAGAATGCCTTCTCTACCACCCTGTCCACCTGCGACTCCACTTTCTAGGAGCTATGAACCTGTATTCCTAGATCTCTTTGTTCTGTAACTCTCCATTAACTGAATAGGTCCTGCCATGGTTTGATCTATCAAAACGCATCACCTCACATTTTTCCAAATTAAACTCCATCTGCCATTCATCGGCCCACTGGCCCAATTGGTCAAGATCCTGTTCTATTCTTATATAGCCTTCTTCACTATCCACTATGTCACCACCTATCCTCATCCCAATCCTTTGCACATCAACAATTCTCAATCTATCACCATTTGAATAATACTCGGCCACTCTCTTTCACTGTCCGAAGTGGATAACTTCACATTTATGCACATCATACTGCATCTGCCATGTACTTATCCATTTACTTGCCTAAATCACCTTAAGTCTCTTAACACCCTCCTTGCCACTCACATTCTCACCAAGTTTTCTGTCATCAGCAAACTTGGAAATATTACTTTTGGCTCCTTCATCCATTTATTCCTACTCAGTTTCCTGTCAACTAACCAATTCTCAATCATTTGATCTAAATCAGCCGTTCATACATAATATATGCTATAAAAGTACATAATTGTCACTTTACTTCACACCACAGGCAGTTAGCATAAAGAAAAACATGTAATTTTGTTCACCTCTTCATATGAAATGAAATGAAAATTGCTTATTGTCACGAGTAGGCTTCAATGAAGTTACTGTGAAAAGCCCCTAGTCGCCACATTCTGGCGCCTGTTCGGGGAGGCTGTTACGGGAATCGAACCGTGCTGCTGGCCTGCCTGGGTCTGCTTTCAAAGCCAGCGATTTAGCCCAGTGTGCTAAACAGCCCCTATGAACTCATTGGAGTGCACTGATCCTCGGATCAGGAGGCCTGGGGCTTCATTCATCCACTGATACTTGCATCTACTTGGCTGCTACTAAACATGTGCATGGTCTTGGCCTAGAACACCACTACCTGTCTACTATCATGAATTGGAAGCTGGAAGGACAGTGGCATATAGGTAATGTCACAGGACTAATAACCTACAGGCTCTGGCTAATATTCTAGAGCAGTGGTTCACAACTGTTGTGCTGCAGCACACTGGTGTGCCACAAGAAGTGTGCTGTGGGGCAGACTCTGAGCCCCAACTTTATTTTTTCTCTCTTTGTTGTCAATTCCCGAATGCTCGACTTCTGCTCCAATGGCACTATAGCAGCGATATCTATTAACCGATTAACACAAGCAACAACTCTTAACCAGGTGCAGTGGAATGGAGGGAAAGACAACAGAGTTGAATGTCGTATTACTCCAGGGATACAGACTGCAAGGTCTGTTTTGGTGATTTGGGAAAGGGACCCTGCCAAAGGAGAGCTGGAACAAGCTTTCAGCTACCCCTTTGAGGAATGTGTGGGTCGTGCGGAACCCTCCAGGCTTCGCCTTTGTGGAGTTTGAAGACCCTAGAGATGTAGAGGATGTTGTGTGTGGGATGGATGGCAAGATTGAGAGAGGAGGTGGTGCAGGCAGCGTTTGTGACAGCACTGGCTGCTGGCATTTGAGGCTTTAAAAAAAAAAACATTTTCTGTTGAGGGGCAAATTTTTTTTTTAAATCCTGGAAATAGGCAGCAACCAAGAATACTAAGAGGCGCTAGTGATTCGGGTGTTTCTTTTCAGCTCCACGTTTTCTGCTTTTTTTCAGCATTGTGGATTACCCACGTTTCACACCTTTTAAAACATTTACTTGAAATCTTCCTGAGTCATTCAAGAATTCCAATTCTACCTGTTAAAGCAGGAGCTACAAATCTCACGGAAAGAATTTATCATCTTAAAGATGCTAGAATTAGTAAAATAAATCATTAATGGGGCTAAAAGCACTTAAGGTGCCCAATTTATTATTATGTTTTGTGCCAGTTCATTTTGGATGTGATTCACCCAAGCTTTTATTGGCACAATACAAAATACCAATTGTTAACACAGAGCAGAGAGGTTTGCATAATCACATTTACAGAACAAATCCAGAGCTGGAATGAGCTCATGATGTCCCCTGAAACCCTTAGCTGCATTTTTGGAGCTGTCACTTTAAAAATCTTTCAGGAGAGTTTGATTGAATAATCAAATCCCAATTTTATTGATATCAACATATACATTTAAGCCAACAGCATTTCAGCTTTTTCACTCTGAAAACGATGAATAAAATGGAGCACTCCGGCATTTTAACAGTAGGAAGAAAATGCACTTTATTTTTGTGCCAAAAGCAAAATCCTACAAAAGCCAGACAGCAGCTGTGGAGATGGAGAAACAGTTAATGTTTCAGATGTTATTATTGTGCCTGTACCACGAGTAAATGCTATTAATTGATTGTGAAACAAACTGTACAGTTTGTTCTATGGAGTTCCTCATTACCTGGCAGAGTCAGTAAAAATGCTTTGCATTTCTTGTTATTAAATTTTACACGCTAATCTAAGTACAGAGATCCTGTTTCAGTGAATTTGTTGCAGGTAAAGTCAAGATTATTATACAAGCACAAATTTCTAAATGCTACACCACATTGCATGAACAAATAAAAAAAATCTAATAAATAAATAAAAAATCGAATGGACTCTCTCGAAAGATCTGAGGTAAAAGTTTCTCTCTGCAAAGAAATAAAGTCCAGGCACCAGATGAATGCAGGTTCAGATATTTAAAACTCTCTGAAAATCACTGTTCTTTCCTCAGTAAGGCTGGAGGTCATTCTGGTGAAGCTGGAAACCAAGTAAGCTTAAATCAAAGACAAAGAGAATTAAATAGGCCTGAGGCTGTTCCTTGAGGGATGCCCCAGGTTAATAAAAGGTAAACTTACTCTCCAGAGGAAATTCTATTGTCTGGGAGTACTGATTGAATGCTTCTGTCAGATGGTCATCATTAACACTACACCGGTGCCTTCAATCACTCAGCATCCTGGGAGGGCAGCCTGCTGTAAAGACTTCAACACCGGAAGCAAGGACTCTCATATTTATTTTACAACATAATCCCTATTATTTTACCCCTCCCCCTGTGTTTCTCTGTCTTCTGTGTGTGGGGGTAGAGGGTGGGACGGTCAAAAGGTAGTAGGTTAGCTGGCCATTATTCAGTTGTGATTACAGCATGTTTCAAGTTTATTTCTGATATCAATGAACAGTTGTGTTCAACTTACAAATCTGGTGGCTATAATTTATTTGGCAGTCAAGGGCCAAAGATACTGCAAATTGTCTTTAAATTATTGGTTAATGCACTTGTGTTGGGACTCCGGGGTCTGTGGGTTGGAATCGACCACACACTAGCCCAGGGTGCTGTAACAGTATTAATAGAGACAGTGTGCCAAAAAAAGTGGGTGTGCAATGGAATTGTTTGTCTGATTGAAGTGTGCTATATTATTGGAAAGCTTGGGAACCACTGCTCTAGGGACAATAGTTTGCAACCTACCACAGCAGTTGGTGGAATTTAAATTCAATTAATTAATAAATCTGGAATTGAAAGCTAGTCTCATTAGTGGTGACCACAAAACTATCATCACCTGCGGTAAAAACGCATATGGTTGACTGATGTCTTCAGGGAAGAAAACCTGCTATCCTTATCTTATCAGGACTATATGCGACTCCAGATTGACTCATAACTGCCTTCTGAAATGGCCGAGAACATCGCTCCGTTGTACCAAACCACTACAGAAAAGTTGAACCAGTAATTAAAGATGGCAGCTCACTCAAAGAGAATTAGGGATGGGCAACAAATACTGGCTTTGTCAGCGTGGCCGACAACCATTGAAAGGTTAAAAATACAATTTCAGAATAAATTTGGTACAAAAATAGGACTCGTAAAATGAACACCAGAATTTTTACTTTTAATAAATTTTGAGTGGCCTTTGACTGGGCTAATACATTTCAATTCCTGAGGATTCAATATTATGAGATAAGGAGACAACTGCACCAAGATGCAGGTAATTTTTATTTCTATCCAGGAACAGGTTCACAGGAGGTCAAATAACCAGAAATGAAAATTAAACACTTGTTAAAAAGCTGAAATAAAACACAGACAATCAGAGGTGGTCAGTCAGTATGAGAGCATGAATAAATAATAACCAATAATCCCATTTGAAACTTCAACCTAATTTCATCAATTAGGCAGACTGATGTAATCGACATTTTCAGCTTTTCGGTTTCATTTATTGTCAATTGATTTATTGATTCACGACAATGCTCAAGACAGAAGTAAACATATAATAATGGTATGTTTCAAATCTTGCTCCTCCCAATCTCTATAATCTCTTCCAGCCCTACAATCCTTTTGGGATATCTGCACCCCCCAATTCTGGCCTCTTGAACATCCTGGATTTTAATGACTTCACCACTGGCATCTATGCCTCCAGCTGCCAAGGACTTGAGTTCTGGAAATCCTCTGCTGCCCACTACCACCCCTCTTGCTCCCTCAACTTCTCCACCATTCCTTCCTCCTTTTAGACGCTCCTTAAAATCTCTATGACCAAGCTTTTGTCCTTTTGTGGTTGTGTGCCAAAATTTGTGTGATAACGTCCTTAAGACACCATACAACATTAAATGTGCTGTACAAATATGCATTGCTCTTGTCTACTGGTTAATACGAGGGATTAGTCTCTTCTTCCAGCAGAAATTAAACATTGGAATTTTCAAATGGAACATGTGACAACGCTGATCTACCTCAGAAATACCAGTAATGAAAAATGTAAATAATATATAACTGGGAAAACAATAGATTTTAAACTGTCCCACGATGATGTATTTCTTTTTTACTTACATCACTCATGTAGAATGATCAGTCAAGTTTAACATTAGATGCTACTGCAATTTACAATCTCAAAATACCAGCATACATTGTGGAGCATGTTATGTGAAACAGTACCTGCGAAAATTCAGTTAACAGTTGTAGTCAAATCTATAGTCGCGCTTCATATAATCTATTCAATTAGTCTGGTCATAAACAACTTGCAAGTATCTATTATCCATTCATCATGACGACCATTGACCACTGTGAAATTTGGATGATTCACTGAAGAAATTCATCCACTCTCCGTTCTCCCATGATCAACACTGTGCTACTTAATACGGCAGTCCTAGTCACATAAAGCTCTTTCATATTTTGAAGAACTGTGTGTCAAAGAAAAATTATGAAACAGAATAAAGGGACCAACTAGCAGGCATTTTGTTTAACTTTGGGTTTGAAAAGAAACAAATGTTAACAATCTATCAAATGTCACTGAATTAAGTGTTAACAAAGCTAAGCAGCTGTGAGTAACTTCACTCAAACACACAAGTTTCAAAAAGTGCTCAGTACAAGAAGCAAACTGATGCCTGAAGATTTAGCTTTTGACCAAGTGACTGTGAAATTGAATGACGTGTTCTATAAAGTAGCATTCTGAGTATTCCTAAACAATGTCAAAAACTATTTTTAATCAAGCTGATTTTCCGCTGTAAATCCAGCCAGCACTTGGATATGAACTAACAACTCCAAATGCCTCAGATCAGGCACACTTTCACAAACCTGATGCTTACGTAAATATTTACAGTTCAACAGATGTTTAAATATGAGGCATATATAACCAGTGCACAAGACCAAATGTACTTACTGGAGGGCATGGTATATGTGTCCTCTTCATCTATGATCTCTGCATAGTCATCGGTTTCTGCAAGTGAAGAACCACGCATTTTAGCTGAGTTTGCTCAAGACACAAACCGTTTCTAATTAAACTTCGACACACAGCATCAGGAAGGCATTAGAAGATGAATGTCCCCTTTCCTTTAAGACAGGGCTGAAGCCCACGCTTTTGAAAAAAAAAACACTCTTAGATTTCACTCAACCGCTATTCCAGAAAGTGACGTCTGCGGAGAGCCAGAATGCAAAGCTATTTCTGCAGAATAAGATGACCTCATTCAATCATAAGTACTGCCTTTCCTCTAGAAAAAGGAAGAACAGCAAGTAGGGGGATGACCCCTGATGGGATGGAAAAAGCATCAATAAATTTTAAAACAAAATAGGAAAGCACTGAGCTGTGTTGAAACACACTAAAGTTTAATTAAGGAAACTCAACATATAAGGTCTGTATGCCACAGCAAGCTCAAAAATTGCAAAACCCTTTCTGTTGGCCCCCCTATGATTTACATAAAAGTCAGAGCTCTATCTAGCCAAGGTTATTATCGAGCAGTGCAGCACAAGGGAAAACAAAGGTGGTCTTTGCCCAGAATTCAGTTCTGATGACTTCCCACAAATTAACATTTCTGGCACTTTGCCTTGTAACTATGGTTAAAAAGTATTTAATTTGGAACATTCATGCTAGTTAAATGTAACGTAACGTAAGAAAAATATTTGCATGGATTTCCTCAGAATACATTTTTTTGAATACACATTCGGCAGTGTTTCAAGATTGAGGTAAATACATTTACTTCCCAAAAAATCGAAGTACAAAATCTGTCACTGATGTGCAATAACAACTTGCACTTGCATAGCTATTTCAATGGGATAAAATGTCACAGTACACTTCTGTTAAACTTCATCAGAGTGACTAACATGGAAAGTTTGGGGTAGTAAACAAAAATTAGATGAGAGATAGATTTTGAAGGAGGAACAGCAAAGCAAAATTAAGGTGGTTCAAGGAGATGATTTTGAAATATGCGGTTGAAATGGATCTGCAGTAGAAAGTGAAGAGGGAGCAAAAGCGACTCAGAAAAATGAACGACATGGGGCGGGATTCTCCGACCCCCCGCCGGGTTGGAGAATCGCCGGGGGGGGGCGGCGTGAATCCCGTTCCCGCCGTCCTCCGAATTCTCCAACCCTCCACAAAACAGCGAGGCGTGAGTCGCGCCGCCCGCCTCGGAGAATGGCGGGGACCGGCGCGACTCAATGGGCCCCGGGGCTGCCCGAATTCTCTGGCCAGCGATGGGCCGAAGTCCCGCTGGTTATTTGCCGGTCCCGCTGGCGTGGATCAGACTAGGTCCCTTACTGGCGGGACCTGGCGGCGTCGGCGGGCTCCGGGGTCCTTGTGGGGGGGGGAGATCTGGCCCGTGATCGGGGCCCACTGATCCGCGGGCGAACCTGTGCCGTGGGGGCACTCTTTTCCTTTGCGACGACCGTGTCAGCCTCCGCGATGGCCGACGCGTAGGTGACCTCCACCCTGCGCATGCGTGGGGATGACGTCAGCAGCTGCTGACTCACCCGCGCATGCGTGGACTCTCGTGGCCAGCGGAGTCCCTTCGGCCCCGGCTGGCGCGCCGCCAAAGGCCTTCCACGCCAGCCGGCGAGGCGCAAACCACTCCGGCGCCAGCCTAGCCCCTGAAGATTCGGAGGATTCCGCACCTTTGGGGCGGGCCAACGCCGGAGTGGTTCACGCCACTCCGTCCCACCGGGATCCCCCGCCCCGCCGGGTACGGGAGAATCCCGCCCATGTACAGGAACAAAATCTAAATGAGGTGAAATGATAGGAAGCGCTGAAGCCATGTAAAGCATCTGTGGGCAAATGCAAGGAATTTGAAATCCATCAAGTGAAAAGGAGCCAAATGAAGGTGAGTCAGCACAGGGGCAATGCAGGCTGGCATGTGAGTGGCAGAGTTTTGAACATATGGCAATTTCCTGAAGGGTACGGTTTGAATGTCTGTTAGAGTACTGGAGTAACTGAGTCAGCAAATAACAAAGTTTCAGGGTAGGGGGAATGAAGTAGGGTCAAGAGCAGTAATTTTGCAAACTTGGAATTGGTGACACCCAGGATGGAAGGTTAAAAGTTCACCAAAGGGTCAAAGGTTGCGCACCACTGTGTTCTGTCCAGGCTGATGTCAGAAAGATGGAGGAAGTCAGTTACTATCATATGTAGCTTGCGATGGAAAATGAGTAGGGTGATGTTAGTCTTGTCAACACTGCAATGACCAAAGCTATTTCAGGTCCAGAATTGAATACTGGTTTGTAGTCAGGTAGGACATCGGTAATTGAGGACTTTTCAGTGGCGTCACAGAGGTTTTTAAAAAAATATTTGGATGTGGGCAAGGCCAGCATTTGTTGCCCATCCCTAATTGTCCTGGAGGTAGTGGTGAGCTGCCTTCTTGAACACTGAAGTCCATCTGGTTCAGCATATACGTCACAAATGACACGATAAAAATCAATGGTGTTGCCAAAAGGTAGCATGTTAAAAGGAAAATAAAAATTGAAGCCTGGGGTAATATCTGATGAAATTGCCCAGGGCATGGAGGCGTTCGTGGGCGACACAGTGGTTAGCACTGCTCTCTCACAGCCCCAGAGACCCGGGTTCGATTCCGACTTTGGGTGACTGTGTGGAGTCTGCACATTCTTCCCGTGTCTGCGTAGGTTTCCTCCCGGTGCTCTGATTTCCTCACAGTCCAAAGATGTGCAGGTTAGATAGATTGGCCATGCTAAATTGCCCTTAGGTGGCGTTATAAGGATAGGGTGGGGGATGGGGGTCTACTGCTCTTTCAGATGGTCGGTGAAAACCCTATGGGCTGAATGGCCTCCTTCTGCACTGCAGGAATTCTATGATTCTATGAAGCAGGATGGAACCAAGATATACATTCAACATTGGGTGGCTGGTGGAGACTGCATTTAACAGTCCAGAGAGATCAAGGACAATATACAATTTCAACGATGGCAACCATGGTGTTCAGGGCAGAAACCAAATTGAAGGGAGTCAGGAATCACAAATGGAGTGTTAGGAGGGGCAAATACTGAATGGTGACAGAACATTCAAGTGGTTTCGAGAGAACAAGGTGGTTGGCAATAAGGTGCTTTGTGGAGAGCAGGGGAACAGTACTGTTGTGAGGAGGGTACACAGTCTTAAGGGGGAAAGAGATGGGTGCCATTGAGATAAGCTTTGTGACAGGCTGGGGAAAAGAGAGAAAAAAGCTCTAATCTAATTATGAGGTTGAGGCAAAGGGATGGATGAATATCGAATAATGGTTGGGATGAGGAAAGAATGAGGCAGTTGCAAATCAAAATATTAAACTTGGAAGCTGTGCGAAATAAAGTAAGTAACTCTGATAATTCTGGGTGATAAAAAAAAGACTTTCTTTTATTCTCCTTACATAAATAACTCACAGGGCAGAATTTTGAATTTTGAATGCTCTGCCGTTCAATCATGGCTGATATTTTTCTCATTCTCATGCCTTCTCCTCATAACCCCTGACCCCCTTATTAATCAAGTAATCCCCTTATTAATCAAGAACTCCAGAATTGTGCTTGAGGTGCTACAGGGCTACAGACCAAGAGCTAGAAGGTGGGATTAGACAGAATAGATCTTTCTTAAAACATAAGAACAAGGAGCAAGGGTAGGCAATTATGGGAAAAAATGCCGGCCCAGCCAGCGACTCCCATATCCCATGAACGAATGAAAAAAAAGCCTCAAGCCTGCTCCACTGTTCAATACAATCATGGCTGATCTCATTATGGCATCGATTCCACACCTTCTCTGTAACCTTTCAACCCATTACGAATTAAAAATCTGTCGAATACCTCCTTAAATTTACTCACGGTCCCTGCATCCACCTCACCATGGGGTAGCGAATTCCACAGATTCACGACCCTTCGGGAGAATTAGTTAGTTTCTCCTCATCTGTGTTTTAAATTTGCTACTCCTTATCCTGAGACAATGACCTCTCGTTCTAGAATGACCAACAAGAGGAAGCATCCGCTCCATGTCTACTTTATCCATACCTTTTATCATCTTATATACCTCAATTCGATCTCCCCTCATTCTAAATTCTAGAGTATCGGCCTAAACTGCTCAATCTCTCTTCATAAAACAAACCCATCATCTCTGGAATCAATCTAGTGAACCTCCTCTGAACTACCTCCAATGCTACTACATCTTTCCTCAAATAAGGGGACCAAAATAGTGCACAATACTCCAGGTGTGGTCTCACCAATGCCTTGTATAGTTGCAACAACACTTCCTTACCTTTATACTCTATTCCATTAGCTATAAATGCCAACATTCCAGTTGTTTTCTTTATTACCTGTTGTACCTGCATGCTAATTTTCTGCGACTCATGCCTGGGGACCCGCAGATCCCTCTGCCACACAGCGCCCCAAAGTCTCTCCCCATTTAGATCATAAGTTGTCTTTCCATTTTCCCGACCAAAATGCACAACCTCACACTTATCCATGTTAAACTCCATCTGCCACATTTTTGCACTCATCTAACCAAATATCCATTTGTAAGGTTCTTATTTCCTCATTGCAACTTTCTGTCCCACCTACTTTAGTGTCATCTGCAAATTTGGCTATAGAACCTTCTATCCCTGAATCCAAGTCATTAATACAGATTGTAAATAGTTGGGGCACAAGGACTGAACCCTGTGGCTCCCCACTAGTTACATCTTGCCAGCCAAGAAAAGACTCATTTACCTTAACTCTCTGTCTTCTGTCCGTCAGCCAGTGAGTCGAACCGTGAGTGATCTAACCTTGAGTAATAGCCGTCTGTGCAGCACCTTATCAAACACCTTCTGGAAGTCAAGATATACTATATCTACAGGGTCCCCATTGTACACTTCGCTTGTTGTTACATCTTTGAAGAACTCTAGCAAATTAATCAAACACGATTTACCCCTCATAAAACCAGGCTGACTCTGATGACTTTCCAAATATCCTGATAATACTTTTAAAAAGTTTTTTCCCAATTATCAGGCAATTTAGCGTGGTTAATCCACTTACCTTGCACATCTCTGGGTCGCGGGGCTGTGACCCACGCAGACATGGGGCCACGCAGATATGGGGCGAATGTGCAAACTCGACATGGACAGTGACCCGGGGTCGGGATTGAACCTGGGTCTTCAGCACCGTGAGGTAGCAGTGCTAACCACGGTCCTGATACTAATTCCTTAATAATGGATTTGAACAATTTCCCAACAACAGGTGCTTAACTAACTAGTTTGTAATTTCCTACATTCTGCCTCCCTCCCATTTTGAATAGGGGTGTTACATTAGCATTTTTCCAATCCACTGAAATCTTTCCCATGTCCAGGGAATTTAGGAATATTACAACTAATGGATCCAATATCTCCACTGCCGCTTCCTTTAACATCCGAGGATCATCTCGGTCATCAGCTCCTGGGGACTTGTCTGCCTTCAATCCCAAAAGTTGGTTGAGTACTATTTCCCTACTGATGCTGATTATTCTAAGTTCCACCCATTTTATTACCTCTGAATTTCCCGTTCCTACAGGGACGGTACCAGTGTCATCCACCGTGAAAACTGAGGCAAAATATTGATTTAGCATTTCTGCCTTTTTTGTGTTCCACACTATTAACTCTCCGGTTTCAACTTCCAAGGGACCAACATTTACTTAGCAACTCTCTTCCCTTTTATATACTTACTATTCTTGCTATCCTTTTTAATATTTTGCACTGTACTTTATTAATCCATTTCTGTGCAAATAAAAGGAATACGTTTAAACTTGAAAAATCATAAATCACTACTCAAGTTAACACTCTTGTGTAGAGATATACAAAACCCATAGATCTAGAAATTCCTCCCCTTTCTCCACATCTCTACCAAGCCCATACAACCTAAATTTTCCATGTTCACTGGTGTACACATTTGGCCTCTCTTCCGACCAGAGTCCATTATTTGTATCTTCTTTTGATTTCTTCGTCTCTCTCAAATTCTCTCTCTGCATTCCACAACTTCTATTCATACAAGCCACCTTTATCCCCCCTCGCTGAAGCCTTGCTCCTTTAATCCTTTCCCCAATCTAACACTTCTCCTTAACTTTCCTGTTCCCCTTACAGGCTTTAATCTGTTGAATAATCTTGCAGATATTTCTGTGTCTCCAGAAGAATTCTCCAAAACATCCACTGAGGCATTAGCTTCTGCCTCCTGAGCAGGATATCTATCTGCCCACTCTTTTCTTCCACAAACCTTGACAGGCTGCAGTATATGCTGTAGTTAGTAAACACTGCTCTAGTCGATATTTATGTGGTTGGCCCAGATTAATTTCTGGTCAATGGCTGATGTTTATGGTTGGCGATTTGAAAATGCTACTGACCATCAATGAAATGAATGAAATGAAAATCGCTTATTGTCACGAGTAGACTTCAATGAAGTTACTGTGAAAAGCCCCTAGTCGCCATATTCCGGCGCCTGTCCGGGGAGGCTAGTACGGGAACCGTGCTGCTGGCCTGCCTTGGTCTGCTTTAAAAGCCAGTGATTTAGCCCAGTGAGCTAAACCAGCCCCTGGTTAGGCATTATCACAAACATTAATTGCCACATACCAGTCCAAGCCTGGATGGTGTCTAGGTATTTCTGCTCGCGACCTGCTTGTTTGCCTCAGCCTTTTCTTGTACAGTCCCATGCTGGGCTCCACCAGTATGAAGGAAACAGAGAGCTACTCCATGGAATGTATTCCACTGAAGCTGAATTGGGACCAGTGTTCTGGCAATGAGTAACTAGGGAGTTAGAAAGGATTTTAAACTCATCAGGGGAGGGAAGGGTCAGGTAAGGGCAAACCTTTCAGTCTGAAGAGAAATGTCAAGGCTGCAGACCACATTAGCAATTTTGGAAAATCAAGCAAAGGCTATGGGCCTGACAATATCCCAGAAATAGTACTGAACTTGTGTACCAGAACTTGCCACACCCCAGCCAAGTTGCTCTCCTACAGCTAAAACACTGGCATCTACCCAGTAATGTGAAAAATTACACAGGGTGTGTCCTGTACACAAGAAACAGGACAAACCCAACCCAGTCAATTACCGCCCATTCATTCTACTGTCCATCATCAGCAAAGTGATGGAAGGAGTCATCAACAGTGCTGTCAATCATAGAATCTACAGTGCAGAAGGAGGCCATTCGGCCCATCGAGTCTGCACCGGCTCTTGGAAAGAGCACCCTACCCAAGTCCACACCTCCACCCTATCCCCATAACCCAGTAACCCCACCCAACACTAAGGGCAATTTTGAACACTAAGGGCAATTTATCATGGCCAATCCACCTAACCTGCACATCTTTGGACTCAAGCGGCTCTTTGGTCAAGCGGCACTTACTCAGCAACAACTTGCTCACGGACGCTCAGTTTGGTTCTGCCAGGGTCAATCAGCTCCTGACCTTATTACAGCCTTGGTTCAAACATAGAAAAAAAGAGCTGAATGTCAGAAACAAATGAGAGTGACTGCCCTTGAAATTAAGGCAGGAATTGATCAGTATGGCATCAAGGAGTCCTAGCTAAACTGAAGTCAATGGGAATCAGGGGGAAAACTCTCCGCTGGTTGGAGTCCTGGCACAAAGGAAGATGATTGTGGTGGTTGAAGGTTAATCATCTCAGCTCCAGAACATAACTGCAAGAGTTCCTCAAGATAGTGTCCTTGGCCCAAACATCTTCAGCTGCTTCATCAATTACCTCCCTTCCATCATAAGGTCAGAAGTGGGGACGTTTGTGGGTGACCGCACAATGTTCACCAACATTCACGAGTGCTCAGATAATGAAGCAGTCCATGCCCAAAAGCAGCAGGACCTGGACAATATCCACGCCTGGGCTGTCAGATGGCAAGTTACATTCACGCCACACAAGTGTCAGGCAATGACCATCTCATACAAGAGAGGATTTAACCACCACCCCTTGACATTCAATAGTATTACCATCGTTGACTCCCCCACAATCAACATCCTAAGTATTGGTCAGAAACTGAACTGGACTAGCCATACTAATACTGTGGCTACCAGGGCAGGTCAAAGACTAGGAATCCTACGACGAGTAACTCACCGCCTGACCCCCGAAAGCCTGTCCATCATCTACAAGGCACAAGTCAGGAGTGTAGTGAAATATTCACCACTTGCCTGGATGACTGCAGCTCCAACAACACTCAAGAAGCTCAATACCATCCAGGACAAAGCAGTCCACTTGATTGCTCCTGCTTCCACAAACATTCAAACGCTCCACCACTGACGGACAGTGGCAGCCATGTGTACCATCTACAAGATGCACTGCAGTAACTCACCAAGGTTCCTCAGACAGCACCTTCCAAACCCACGACCACTACCATCTAGAAGGACAAGAGCAGCAGATACCTGGGAACCCCACCACCTGGAGGTTCCCCTCCAAGTCACTCACCGCCTGGCTTGGAAATATATCGCCGTTCCTTCACTGTCGCTGAAGCAACATCCTGGAGCTCCCTCCTGAACAGCACCGTGTGTATATCTACACCTCAAGGATTGCAGCGGTTCAAGAATGCAACTCACCACTACCTTCTGAAGGGCAACTAGAGTTGGGCAATAAATGCTGGCCCAACCAGCGACGCCCACATTCTGTAAAAAAAGATGCCTAAGGAAAGGAAAAGGAACTGAAGTAATAGAACTTTACCGACTAAGGTCACATCAGGGAAAAATAATAAGAAGTTAAAATTAAAGGCACTAAACCTTAATGC
Organism: Scyliorhinus canicula; assembly: GCF_902713615.1. NCBI lineage: Eukaryota > Metazoa > Chordata > Chondrichthyes > Carcharhiniformes > Scyliorhinidae > Scyliorhinus > Scyliorhinus canicula. The sequence goes on from NC_052155.1 coordinate 26,150,614, forward strand.
ACAATGCATTCACACCACGCTAAATTAAATAATGGCACAAACAAAAGTGAATAGATTGATCTAGTAGCCATTACTGAGATGTGGTTGCTGGAAGACAAATGTTGTGAAGTAAATATTTCAGGGGTCTTGAGCTTTCAAAAGGAAAGACAAAAGGGAAAAGGGGAGTAACTGATAATAAAAATGAGATAAAGACATTAAAAAAATCTTAGTGTGAAAAATCAGGATGTACCATCAGTAAGTATGGAACTAAGAAACAAAAAAGATCAGAAAACATTGATGGGAGCAGTTCATAAACCCACAACCGTTACTGTCTCTTCACATGTTGCCAGACCTGAGTACTTTCACCATTTTCCGTTCATATTCTAGAACAATATGTTGAGGAACCCATGAAATAAAAGGCTATTTTCAATCTAATATTGTGCAGATTGAGCTAATTAGTAATCTCACAGTAAAGGATCCTCTGGGAAAGGATGATCATAGATTATCATAGAATTTACAGTGCAGAAGGAGGCCATTTGGCCCATCGAGTCTGCACCGTCTCTTGGAAAGAGCACCCTACCCAAGGTCAACACCTCCACCCTATCTCCATAACCCAGTAACCCCACCCAACACTAAAGGCAATTTTGGACACTAAGGGAAATTTATCATGGCCAATCCACCTAACCTGCACATCTTTGGACTGTGGGAGGAAACCGGAGCACCCGGAGGAAACCAACGCACACACGGGGAGGATGTGCAGACTCCGCACAGACAGTGATCCAAGCCAGAATCAAACCTGGGACCCTGAGGCGGTGAAGAAAATGTGCTATCCACAATGCTGCCGTGCTGCCCTAAATGATGGAGTGTCATTTAATTTTCAGAATGCATTCCAATTCAAATTCCTTGCATGGTTCATACTGGAATATCAATGCTGAATGTTCAACCAAGAAGTAGAAATGATAAAGAATTATCAATGACTATTGGGCAGGATAATTTATGACATTGTGCCTGCATGCTTAGCCTAGGTATTGGGTGATATATGGTAATATATATATGTCATGATGATTCACTGTGGGTACCAAATTTATTGTTTTTCCAAAGCAGGTAATAACATTATTTTTAAAAATGATATATTACACCTATAATAAGGTTTACCTACATTTTACCATCCAAACCATTGCATGAGCCTTCAGCGGTTACACTTGTGTGAACGAAACAAAGTGGGTGACAAATTTCAAAGTGGATGAGAAGTTGTGCCTATTGTTTGGCGGGAGCTGCAGTTCTAAGGTCCCTCGAGCTTCAAAAGAGTGTTCAAATCACAAAAAACATTTTGGGACAAACCACACCAGCCACTATATTAATGGGGGCATTGGCAGGCGTGCAGTAAACCACTGCAGGGAGTATGCAATACAAGCAGATTGTGACAACCAGCGTGCAACATTAATTTGACACAACCGGTGCCATTTTGTAGCTGAACGCTCCAGATAAACCCATCTCCTAACTGAAAATAGCTGAACATGGGTTCAACAGCAGTTAGGAGCCCCACCAGCATTATATAAAGGCGCAACAGGGGCTGTTTAGCACACTGGGCTAAATCGCTGGCTTTGAAAGCAGACCAACCAGGCCAGCAGCACAGTTAGATTCCCGTAACAGCCTCCCCGAACAGGCGTCGGAATGTGGCGACTAGGGGCTTTTCACAGTAACTTCATTTGAAGCCTACTCGTGACAATAAGCGATTTTCATTTCAATTTACTACTTGGAGGTTAAGTGCTATTTGCTTTTGTTTAGCTTTCATTTCAATTGTGATTTCTATTGTTACAGGGATTAGTGTAGCAGCTACTGAAAATCTTTGTGTTGACTGAGGCGGGAAAGATGGAGGTCATATCCACTCAGTGAGCAATTCTCCCACTTGAACCTCAGCCAGGATAAAATGGGCTAGAAACGTCAGTTAACAGCGATGCAATTGTGCTTTCTACTGACCTCAAGGAATACTTCCCTGAACGATCTAGCAATCTCTATGGCATGTACATCTGCTTTACTGAAGGCAGTTTAATTCTGCTATCCAGTCAAAGGATTTTTAAGCAGATAGTGGCAATGATATCAGCAAGCTTTTTAAAAAGCCAATCACATTGAAGTCTTCTCTCAGACAACAAAGTAGGAGGTTACATTTTCTGAAAGCAAAATAAATTATGTCATTTGGATTAAGATGGAAGCTAAAACAAATGAAGAAAGAAAGAAAAAATATAGGGCAGGATTCTCCGTGCCGAAATCGGGGGGGGGGGGGGGGGGTCAAACCCGAAATCGGGTCCGACGCCGCTCCTGCGATTCTCTGGAGAATCACCGCCAACCGCGCCATTGCCGCGCCGTCGGTCGGGGGCCATTGAAAGAGGCCCCCGCGGCAATTCACCGAGTGCAGCTGGAGGAGTTCCTGCTGCCGTGGTTCTCTCATGGTCCACTCGGCGTGGCGGCTGCGGACTCAGTCCACGGCCGCCCTGGTGGGGGCGCTGGGAACATTCACCGGTGGGGGGAGGCCTCCAGGATGTCCAGGCTACCGATTGGGGGCCACCGATCCGCCGGGGGGGGGTGCTAATCTGGGAGGGGGGGGGCCTATGTTTTCGGTGCCAGTCCGCGGTGTGGGTCGGCCATGTCGCGCAGGTCGGCCAACACAGGCCGCCTACGTGCGCATGCGCGAACCCCCGACTGGAAGTGCAGGGCCCTGTATCGGCAGCCGGAGCTGTGAGGAGTTGCTAGCCCCCTGAAAATTGGAGAATCACCCTGGACTTTCTCCAGGTAAGTCCAGAGTGATTTGAGCGTGTTCCTTCATGGGCATGGGGACATAGCCCCATTATTGGAGAATCCCACCCCTGGAGTGTATATCGTATTATTTCATGGATTGATGAGGCATTTCACAAAAGAAAGCTAGTTTTTAGGAGCAAGTGAGGGTATTTAGCAGTGTTTATGAAGTTAGTATACCGTTAAAAACCCAGTTACAACACATTTAATAAAGTGCAATTTTTCAAGCATTTTTAGAGCAAGACTAACAATGCAAAAATGGAAGTTTTCATTAATTCACTGATTGCTTGGGATTGCAGTCTGGCGAACCTGGACAGAGCACACTCTGAAGGAACGTAGAGTCAATTCCAGCAACATCTGTGTTATTCTTCATGTTTCTGGACTCGTAAAGTTGCTATCAGTTTTAGTGGAGTAATGATGGTGAACACTGATAGTTTCAGCATCATGAGCACTGAAAAATCCAGACCAATGTGCAAGACATCTGCACTTCAACAAGGACATCCTCACTGAAATTTGCCACTCCAGTGCAGGGCAAGTAGCAAATTGCCATTAGGTGGAAAGGTGACTGTGAAACTTCAATTTTACACACTAACTCTTTCTGGGCTGGAGCTGGGGATACTTCCAACATGTCACAGTTTCCTACCCACTGTTGTGCAAGGGAGACCACTGAGTCTCTCTATTCAAAGAAAGCTAACTACATAGGTCGAGTGAGCGTGCGGCTTTGCTAGGACTGTAGGTTTTCCACAGTTCAGAGTGACACGAGGATATCAGTTTATGAAAATATCACCTTCGATGATTTTAACCACTCTGCAGACAGCATCAGCAATAACCACCCCAATAATGGCCAGTGCCATTTCTTCCATGGAGTTTAGGCAAGGAGGGGTGACCATCCCCGTGTTAGCTCCTGCTGCCTCGGTTGTGTAGAGAAAATGAAGTGTTTTAGTAAGTGTGGCGCAGTCAGTTTGGGTTATGTGGCTACATTGGTTGACTTGCTGACAGTGTGGCAACCTGAGAGATGCAGCTGTGGACAACAGTACTAACTGTTGTGGGAACAGTGAAGCAGATGGATGTCAGATATGAGGCATGATTGATAGACATTGGTGGTATGTGAGTGATGGAGAGGTGTGATGAATTGAGCTGCATTTGAGGCTATTGGGCATTTGGTAGGGTGCAACATCGGAAGATGCATTTACCGACCCGAACCACTTATGCAATGTCATTGACTGTCTTGTGGAACTTCTTCCAAATCCTCCAAACTTGACACCTGCCAATGACGTCTGCAACTACTTGCTCCCACTGCCTTCTGAATGGTGTTCGGAAGGCCTCCAGGTTGCCTGCAGAAACAAACTACCTATCCTCCTTTCCACCGTCTTCAGAAAGTGTAGCATCCAAAAACCTTGGAATCTGCTCTCTCAATATTTGTGTCATTTTTCAATGTTTCTGAAATCATTCCTGTCCGACTACTGCCACATGCCCCTGTGACATTGCACTTCCCTTCAAGAGGGGCATGCTAGCTTTCGGTCGAGCTAGCCTGTGCTATTCGCCCACTTATTATGCATTCAGCCATACGGCGTGGTTAGTACTGGCTAGATGCTGAAATGATTAAAGTGAGCTGGCAGCATGAAGTTGATCTTTTACCTCCATTATATTCAACGGTTAATTGTGCATCATGATACCCTGGCCTATTCTTGGGAACTATCAAATTGAACCCAAATGAGGGGAAGAGCTCTGAAACATGAATGCGGACTCGATTAATTTGAAGGAGCCATTATGTCAATGCCAGCGATACCAGCATCCTTCAGGTTAATTGTGCATTCTGGTCCTCACATGTCCAGACCTCACAACCCTGGTTTCTGTTGCACTTCACTGTTTGAGAACCTCCTTTCAATTTAATGAGTGCAAGCAAAATAGGAAAGTGGTTTGCCTTATGCATTCCCGCACTGCCCTCCCCGAACAAGCGCCGGAATGTGGCGACTAGGGGCTTTTCACAGTGACTTCATTGAAGCCTACTTGTGACAATAAGCGATTGTTATTATTATTTGTTGCATTATGTCTTGCTGTGGGAGTGTATTTTAAACCTCTGCAGTCCAACTGTTGTTGTGAGCATTTTATTCTTAAGATTGCTTATTATTCCCCAAAATTCGCCTTTGATACATATGGAATATATTATTTTCATGCATGCATAGCTTGTTCTGGATCTGAACATTGTTAAGAACAGTCACATAATTCCATAGGATTTCTTTCAAATGTTCTGGTGACTTTTGGGCACCTAAAGTGAGGAACAACACTTGCATGTTAGGTAAAACAATGTGAAGTAAAACTTAAGTTGATCTAAAAGTAAACCTCAGTAAAACAACTTCCCAAATGCATTATTTTGGCAACATATCTTCCTCGCTAAATATCTTTTGACTGCAATGAGAATGCCAATTAATGTCAAACATGAACCAATTTTGTACGATATTCATAGTTCATGAGGAACTGGCTCTCGATTGCTCAAACCTTCCACCAAGGCCACCGAGCCCCTGACCTCATGACAGCCTTAGTCCGAACATGGACAAAACAGCTCAAGAAGGTAGGTGATAGCCACTGACCTTGATACCAAGGCAGCACTTGATTGTGTATGGCAACAAGGAAACCTGACAACATTAAAATCAATGGGAATCTGGGGAAAAACACAGTCCCCGGACATTGTTGCAGGAGTTCTTCAGGTAAAGTCTGAGCTCAATCATCTTTTGCTGCTTCATTAATGACGTTCCTTCCATTATGAGGTCAAGAAGTGGAAATGTTGAGTACCATTCACAGCTCCTCAGACCCGTGCCAATATGCACAGGACCTGGACAACATTCAGGTTTGGGCTGATAAGTGGCAAGTAACAACTGCGCCAGGCAAAGACCATCTCCAACAAGGGAGAATCTAACCTTTGCCTCTTAACATTCAAAGGCATTACCACTGAATCCCTCGCCATCACCATCCTGGAATTACTACTGACCAAAAAGTGAACTGGACCAACCATATACTGTGGCAACAGGAGCAGATCAGTGGCTATGAACCCTGTAGAATATAACTTAACCCCTGACTCTCCAAAGCCTGTACAATATGGAACAAGTCAAGAATGTGATGGGCTATTCAACACTGGCCTGGGTCAACTGAGCTGCAGCAACACTTAAGAAACTTGACAGGACGAGAAACAAAACAGTTCAACAGTACCCTATCCACCACCTTCAACATTCACTCCCTCCACCATCGACGCACAGTAGCAGCAGCATGCACATATAGAAGGTGCACTGTAGCAATTCACCAAGGCTCTTTCAATTGCACTTTCCAAAGCCACAATTTTTTTTTTAAATTTAGAGTACCCAATTCATTTTTGCAATTAAGGGACAATTTAGCATGGCCAATCCACCTAACCTGCACATTTTTGGGTTGTGGGGGCGAAACCCACGCAAATACGGGGAGAATGTGCAAACTCCACATGGACAGTGACCCAGAGCCAGGATCGAACATGGGACCTCGGCGCCATGAGGCAGCAGGACTAATCCACTGCGCTACTGTGCTGCCCACCAAAGCCACAATTGCTCCCATCTGAT